>NC_079313.1:15062468-15370268 GCF_029931775.1 Euleptes europaea | reverse complement strand
AGTTTGGTTCGTTTCCAAGTGTTATTTTTCTGCAGTGAGTCTAATTCTTCTTGGATTGCGTTCAGCCATCTTGACCGCTCCCCATTGGGCAACTTCTGCAGTTCGTCCCAACTTGAGGGTTCCAAGTGGCTGTCCATTCCAGTGAAGAGACTCAGTTTCTCTGCTGGTATTCCTTTTGTAGTCCTTGTAGATCTCTTTAAGGTTTGAGAGGGTTGGACTGTTCCATCAGCACCGGGATCAACCCCTTTTGTTTCTGCAGTCTCTTGACATTTCGCAGGAGCAGGTGGATTGTATTCCCATGCTGTAAATGGAATCTCATTGGTTTCCTCTTCACAAACCTCTGAATCATCAAAGTTATTAATTTGTTTGTTATTAATAACAATTCTTTCATCTATGTATACTGCATTCAACACTTGCACATTATAAGTCTTTATGTCCATCACTCTGTATCCTTTTGAATAGGGATGGCACCCCACGAGAATTCCAAGTTCTGTAGTAGAATCCTTTTTTCCCCTTTTCTCCCTTGGGACGTATGCAAATACACGGGATCCAAATGCTTTCAAATGCTTTAGACTAGGCTTCCTGCCATTCCATTTCTTATATGGAGTCATGTTGATAGCACTTGAAATCGTCCTGTTGTAAAGGTAGGCTGCTGTATTTACACATTCTCCCCAGCAGGGGTAAGGCAAGCCTGCCTGTAGCAAAAGACATCTTGCATTCTGCATCAGAGTTCTGTTGAATCTCTCTAACAACCCATTGTGCTTGGGGGTGTATGCAACTGAGGTTGCATGCTCTATTCCTTCAGATTCAAGAATCTCTTTCATTTCACTATTAAGGTACTCAGTCCCATTATCAGTGTACAGCAATTGAATTCCTCTATTGTGCTTATTCCTCATCAGAGCGACATAAGCTTTGAATCTTTCAGCTACTTCAGTCTTTGATTTCAACAAATACACGTATGCAAATCTTGAAGCGCTATCTATGAAAAGCAAAACATATTTTGCCCCTCCTGATGTTGGCTTGAGTGGGCAAATCAAATCAGAATGTATTTCTTTTAAAATCTCTGCCTTAACATTGCTTGATCTCTGCACATGCCTAGGAGCTGTTCCTTTTTCCCTGAGACAAACTTCACAATGTTCTTTATCCTTAAAGCATTCTTTTACTGGCATCCCACAATCAATCAGCAATTGTTTCACAGACTTAAAGTTTTTGTGAGCAAGCTTTACATGCCACTGGAATAAGCAGTCTTTATGATCACAATTTGCAGCCTTCTGCTTTGTCAATCCTTCATTGAATGCAGCTATGCATTCTGATTCCTCATTATCAACATCGTTATCTTCATTCTCACAAAAATCATCTCCATCAGAAACAACACTGTCCTCAGAATCACTATAGTCATAGTCCACTATCTGACCTGCAACATTTTCCACGCAAAAATGAGAACCAACTGAAAGAACTTCATATTCTCTGCCTTGAGAGTCAAATAAACAGCATCCGTCCTTCCTTATTGTCACTTCAAAATTAGCATTCACTAGCCTTTTCACAGATAGTAGACATTCCTTAGAGTTTGGCATATAAAACACGTTTTGTAACCTTAAATCCATTACAGTTCTACAGAGACTCTGGATGGGAACTAAAACTTCTCCCTTCTGAGTGCATACATATCTTTCACCATTTGCCAAAATGAGTGTTTCATTGCAAGGCTCTATAAAATCAAATGCTTCCATAATTCCACATGTATGGCAGTCCGCCCCACTGTCCAGTAATAACCTTTGTACATGCCTTGAATCATTTCTAGCTGATAAAACATTGTTAGATTGATTTTTAATCATCAACGCTGTAAGTTGATGTGGTCTTTTAGGTTTGCCTTGGCTTTGGCTCCCTCTTGTGGCTGACTGGCGCTGATGCCTGTCCTCTCTTTGGAATTGGCGGGCTTTTCGCCTTGGCTTGGCCGAGAGCGGGGGGGAGTTCCCCCTTTCGAATCCCTTTGTCTGCATTCAAAAGATTTGTGGCCAAGTTTCCCACAGATAAAACATTTAATTCCTCTTTTCTCATTCACACGCAATACAGACATTCCATTAGATAGTTCACTCTCTCGACTCCGGTCCGTTTCAAACTGTTTAAGAGCTGTTATCAGTAAGAGTTAAATCCTCTCTGCCCAAGAGGTTCCGCTTTTCGGCATTAAACTTTGGATGCAGGCTTCCAATAAAGATGGTGAGGAAGCTGGCGTCACTAATTTGCCCTCCTGCAAACGTCAACTCTGATTCCAAATCTTGCATATTCTTTAAATGTTGCAAGAGAGTAATATTTCCAGGCATTCTACTTGAGAATAGGTTCGCCTTTAGAATCATTTTCTGGTTATCAGAAATAACTCCAAACTTTTCATTCAGTGCAGCCATCATCTCTTTTGCGGAATTACTTTTCAAAATGATGCTGCTTTCATTTGGAGTGATTGCATTCACCATTAGGCAAAGAGCTTGTGCATCAGCCTTTTTAAAGTTTTGAAGGTCCACACTGTCCTTATTAGTGGGTGGATCTTCGTCAAGAACGTGGCTGACCCCAATTGCAGTTAGCGCAAATTCTACTGTCCTTTTCCATACTGGAAAGGAAGTTTGGCTGATGTGCGGTATTGCTACGGAGGGGTTTCCCTTTGAATTCACGCTTCCCTGGTCGTTGCTCATCTCTCCGGCACGGGGCTCCTCTCCTCAGGATACAAGCGCGGGGTTGAGTTTCTCTGTCGTCCGTGGCAGACAATGCTGCTGGCTCCGTCACAGGAAAATTCCTTCAGGCGTTTGTATAATCCTTTTCGTCTCCAGTGAAAAATCCCAAAGCAAAAAAAAAAGTGCGGTGTGACTTTTATTTCAATAGCCAATGATCCAGCCATCCTCTGCTACCACTTGATAAGTTTTGGAACTGACTTAATTAATACTGCTACCATTCAGACACAAGACGTCTGTCTTGGTTTAAAAACAATCTTAACTAGATTAAACTCAAGGGAGATAAATCTCAAGGGAGATAAAACAAATAATCCTTTCTACATAGCTAAGTTACATATCCTTGCCAGAAGCCTCTGGCAGGTGCTAAGCTTTCTCTCGAGTAGGCATTCTTAAAGGACAAGATTGCCTCTCCATCCTTCTAGGCTGGCATCGAAACTCAAACTGGATATTGCTTTCGCATCTAAACAAAGGATGTAGCAAAAGCAGTAAAATGCAGATTGTTTGTATACGTGACAGCAAACATGTCCGCAATGGATACTCTGCTGACCACTTGTTAATTAACATTAACCCTTGACTGTCTGACATGCAACAAAGGCTCGCCACTTAATACCCAACAGGCAGATATGCTAAGATCCCCCACACGAAAAGGCTATGTTCTTGTGCTCATGGCCAAGCCGAAACAGTGGCCCATGTTTTGCTACACTGTGAGCATGGCTCACCCTTTCGCCAACAGATTATTGAACCCTCTTGAAAGACAGCCCCGGCGGCACTGACAAGGAGCTAGTCAGATTTCTCTTAAGCGATAGTCATTCTCAGGTTACTGTAGGGGTTGCCAGCTTCCTGGGACTTATTTTAAATTACTCTAATCCACGTTTATGATTTTACAGTAAGTAAGAGTCCCACTTTAGTCTTAAAACCTTCTTTTTACCTAAATATGTATATATTTACTTTATGCCAATAAAGGTTTTGATATTGATATTTCAATGCCAATACAGTTCTTTATTTTTTGAAGCAGTTTGACCTTCACTGACTTATTCAGTTGTTCAGCAATTTCCTTTGCAGTTGACTCAGTGTCACCACAAATCAAAACATTGTCCAAAAATGTTAAAATGTATTGCCATTGTCCATTTTCCTTTTTGCTAAAGGCTTCCATAATTCCCCTTTTGAAGCCTTGATTCTCTAGTAGTGAGGTTAGCTTTTGGTTCGCTGTCACATCAAGTTGCATCACGTGCATTTTTCTTGAAGCTACAATACTCAACAGTATGTGTATAGCTGTATACTGTTGCAGTGATTCCTTCTCCCCATTGGGAAACTCTTCCCTGTTCTCCCAGTTTGAGAATTCACTCTTGCTATCCATTTTATTATAGTAAGTTCTTTTCTGCTGTAATGCCTTTGTTATTCATTTCAGAATGGCATAAGGTAGGTGAGGTTTCTGTGTTTCTATCAGCTTTAGGACTGCCCTCCTGATACTGTGTCCTGTACACACTCTGTTGCATCAGGCGGCATACACTCCCAGGTGGCATACGCTACTAACTCGTTTCCTATAAACTTTGCTAGAGATCCTAGCAAGGTAACTTTGGCTTAAATTCCATTGTGTCCCAGCTCAGGAGAACTGTGACAAGCATGTTCTTGGTTTGAGATTCAAAGCCTGAGTGAGAAACTGCTGCCTCTTCTAAACAAAAGACAGCAATTAAACTCAATTGCAGGTATGTTACTTTTGGCATGTAATCAATGGCGATTTGCTAACCAATAGAATACTGACATTTATCATTACATCATCTTCTTGAGACTAACTAAACTGTTGACACAAACAAATTAACTCTTTAACTGTCTTGACAGAAATGGAACTCACATTGTATTCCCAACAGATTCACCTCCTCCAGATCCACGGAATCAGCTTCAAGAATGAGTGTGTGTGTGTGTGTGTGTGGGGGGAATTGAACTTACATTAAATTGTGGAACTCCCTGCCCCAGGATAGGGTGATGGCTGCCAACTTGGAAGGCTTGAAGAGGGGAGTGGACATTTTCATAGAGGAGAGGGCAATCCATGGCTACTAGTCAAAATGAGTACTAGTCATGATGCATACCTATTCTCTTCAGGATCAGGGGAGCATGCCTATTATATTAGGCATTGTGGAACACAGGCAGGATGGTGCTGCTGCAGTCGTCTTGTTTGTGGGCTTCTTAGAGGCAGCTGGTTGGCCACTATGTGAACAGCCTGCAGGACTTGATGGGCCTTGGTGGACAATATGGCATTGTACCCCACCGAGGACCCTGCCCTCCCTAGGCTCCATCCCCACATCTCCAGGAGTTTCCCAACCTGGATCTGGCAACTAAACCTCCCATTCCCCCACCCACCCCCACAGTTGGCCAGAGGGAACCTGGCAACCTACACAGAGTTGTATCTGTTTCTGCAGTCGAGCTGCAGATATAGACGCCCAATAAGTAGGGCTTCCAGGTCCTTCTTCACCGGGAGGTTTTTGGGGCAGAGCCTGAGGAGGGTGGGGTTTGGGTAGGGGAGGGACTTCAATGCCATAGACTCCAATTGCCGAAGAGGCCATTTCTCCAATCGAACTGATCTCTATCGGCTGGAGATTAGGTGTAATAGCAAGAGATCTCCAGCCACCACCTGGAGGTTGGCAACCCTACCAATAATTTTGGGGCTCAAGGTCTTGACAGCTTGCGAGTGTTGTGGTGGTGACGGTTGGATTTTTCTTGTAGGGTGGAGCCGCAGCTTCTGGGGCCAAGCCCAAGGCAAAAGCCTCGGGCGAGAAAGCTGCCAAAGCTACCAAGCAGCCAGGGGCACCAAAGGCCTCCCAGGCGAAACCAGCCAGCAGCCTGAAGAAAGGTGCCCCTAAGACCAAGGCCGAGCTGAAAGGCGTTCCGGAGACCAAGGCCAAATCCAAGCCGTCGGGGGCTGAAAAAGCCAAAGATGTCCCTGTGCCCAAAGGGGCCATTGCCAGAAGCAGGGCTGCCAGTGAGGCCAAGGCAGCCCATGCCAAGGGGAAGCCGAAGGCCAAGAAGGGGGCTGCCAGAGGGCAGGAGAAAGAAGAGGCACCTGCTGGCTCTGAGGCACCTGCTGGCTCTGAGGCCTGATCTGTGGGCAGCTTGAAAGAGCTCCAAAGAAGCCTGGACCGTATGGCACCACTCGGCTTCAAATTCACCGTGCGGCCAGAAGGACTTTGCATCAGGTTGATGGGCAGTATGTAGGCCCAACCCCGATCATACTGGTTCCGTGTGAGTAGAAGGTGCTTAAGTCTCACCCCCTTCATCTGAAGTTTCCCCCACTCTGTGGTCACCATCAGAAGTGCGCCTGTGTGTCTGGGAACTCCTGTCGTGTGTCTGATACGAAATCCTGGAGGTGGCTTCCCGTTATGTGAATTAGCCCTGGGCCTTATCAGCCTGTACCCCCGTTTTTGTGGGGGCAAAACCAGGCTTGCTTAGGCTCAGCGGTCAGATCCTCAAGTGCCGTTTTAGCTCTGATTTTAAACTTCTGCATTGTTCAATAAAGTTTAACCTTCAGCAAATTATTCCTTGTTGCATTCTTACTCTTGGGTCACTGATGTAGGGTTGCCAGTCTCCCAATGGGGTTTGGGGATCTCCTGGAATTGTAAGGGATTGTGGTGACTAAAGGGAACCTCCACATTCAGAGACAGTCAATCTCTGAATACCAGGGTCAGGAGGCAAAATCAGGGGAAGGCCTCAGCCTCTCTGCCCTGTTGTTGGAACTCCAGAGGAAATGGTTGAAGAAGAAGAAGAGTTGTTTTTTATATGCTGACTTTCTCTACCTTTTAAGGAGAATCAAACCGGCTTACAATCACCTTCCCTTCCCCTCCCAACAACAGACACCCTGTTAGGTAGGTGGGACTGAGAGAGCTCTAAGAGAGCTGTGACTAGCCCAAGGTCACCCAGATGGCTTCATGGGGAGGAGTGGGGAAACCAACCCGGTTCACCAGTTTAGAGTCCGCCACTCATGTGGAGGAGAGGGGATTCAAACCAAGTGCTCCAAATTAGAGTCCACTGTTCTTAACCATTTCACCGCACAGGCTGCTGTAAGAGACAGATGCTGGATTACATGGACCACTGGTCAGATCCAGGACTGTTCTTATGATCTCTAGACTATAGGGTTGCCAACCTCCTGGTGGTAGCTGGAAGGTCAAGGTGCTTTCTTGGGTAAAGGTGGAGCTTTACAAGAAAGGGGGTTGACTGCATCCGCCAATGGCGGTTCTATTTTGCAAGTTCTGGCTACACAGACCTGGTGGTGCCCTACCGTGCTCGACCCCACAGATTTAGTGGCTTACAATTGTTTCTTCTCTCCCACACCCTCATGCAAACATTTCTGTCCACTAAGGCCTCATCATCTAAAAACCCATCTTCTGGGATAAGAGACCAATGGATTTTTATTTTTTTTAAAATCAGAAGCATGAAATCTAAAAATAATCACCATCAAAAAACGCAGCACTTTCTGCAAATAGCCACCAGCTAAATGAGCTTTTGTGGAAGAGGGGCTGCTGGGCAGGCAGCAGAACTTCATCGCGGCTGCTTGCTTCAGCTCACAGGGCTCTTCGCGTGTTCAGACACTCCAATCTTTTGTGATTGCGGGAGTGCAATTTTTGGCTTGCGTGCTAGGCGAAGGAGGGCCGCACACTTTTCGCCTGGAGTTTCTTTATTCTATGGATCACGATGGGTAGCCGTGTTAGTCTGTCACTAACAATGCATTCTCGTGGACTGAATGGAGATCTGGGATTCCTGTCTCATTGCCAATGCTGATTTCTCTATGCCTACTACCCCTCTGCATATCACACCTAATCCATTCACGTCTGCTAATGTAATTTAAGAGCCCCGTGGCGCAGAGTGGTAAGCTGCACTACTGCAGTCAAAAGCTCTGTTCACGACCTGAGTTCGATCCCGCAGAAGTCAGTTTCAGGTAGCCGGCTCAAGGTCGACTCACCCATCCTTCCGAGGTCAGTAAAATGAGTACCCAGCTTGCTGGGGGTAAAGTGTAGGCGATTGAGGAAGGCACTGGCAAACCACCTCATAAACAAAGTCTGCCTTGGAAACGTCGGGATGTGACGTCACCCCATGGGTCAGGAATGACCTGGTGCTTGCACAGGGGACTACCTTTACCTTTTTTATGTCATTTACATGCTTTTGACATTTACATTGCCAGCAGGTGTCTGAATTCACTCTTCTCTACCTAAAGATAGATGGAATCACATTCTAGCTGTATCTGGAGAAGTGAGCTGCGGCTCATGAAAGCTTATACCCTGCCAGAAACTTTGTTAGTCTTTAAGGTGCCACTGGACTCTTGGGCCATTTATGCATGGGAGGTTCAGATTCAGATTTATTATTAATACAGCATAAGCCAGTAAAACACATGTGTCTCATGGGAGGTTTTGCCTTGGATTTGCTGCTCTCTAGATGCACATTTCCCCCATCCGAATTCTCAAAACTCTACAACTGAGGACAGCTGCCGATATCATCTTTACTGGCCTCCCCCCTCCATTTCCCCTCTGAATATGGGAATAATATAGATTGAAGGGGTGCAACCTGTATGACGCTTACTTGGGATTTTAGAGTTTTTCTGTGTGGTTTTATTTGTGTTTTTATGTATAATCGAATGTTATTCTATGTTTTTAAAATGATGTTTCCCGCCCTGAGCCGGTTCGCTGTAGAGGGCGGGCTACAAGTTTGAAAACAAATAAATAAACGGGGTCTTATTGTTGAGTTTGGAGAATTTTGATGGGGAATATGTGCCTCTAGAGAGTGGCAAATCCAAGCCAAATCCTCCCATGCAAAAATGGCCTTTTTGCTCTTTTTATTCTATGGGTGGGGGAAGGCGCTCTGTGCATGCCCAGAGGCGTCCCTTTGTTAGTCTTTCTTAAAGGGAGGGGGAACCTTCGCTTTAAAAAAACTAATATGTTTGGAAGGTTTTGCCGTGGATTTTGCCACTGTATAGATACACATTTCCCCCATCTGAATTCTCAAAACTCTGCATGGGGGCTTATTTTTTTAGTTTTAAGGATTTGGATGGGGAAATTTGCATCTAGGGAGCAGCACATCCAAGGAGGCAAAACCTCCCATGATGGTGAGGGGTCTGGAGGCCAAGTCCTATGAGGAAAGGCTGAAGGAGCTGGGTATGTTTAGCCTGAAGAGGAGAAGACTGAGAGGGGGTGTGATAACCATGTTCAAGTACTTGAGGGGCTGTCATATTGAGGAGGGTGCCGAATTGTTTTCTGTTGCTCCAGAAGGCTCTGTCTAGACATAAGGAAGTATTTTCTAACAGTTGGAGCACTTCCTCAGTGGAACAGGCTTCCTCGGGAGGTGGTGAGCTCTCCTTCCCTGGAGGTTTTGAAACAAGAGGCTAGATGGCCATCTGTCAGCACTGCTGATTCTGTGACCTTAGGCAGATGGTGAGAGGGAGGGCATCTGGGGGGGAGGTCGTTGTGAATTTCCTGCATTGGGCAGGGGGTTGGACTAGATGATCCTGGTGGTCCCTCCCCAACTCTATGGTTCTATGATAAAGGACCAATCACAACAACTCCGGTTTATTCGCCTCCGAGAAGGGCACCCTGCACACGTGCAACGGCTCCCTGATCTTTTTTTTAAATTGTTCACGGCTCTCTTAACGCGGGAAAAGAAAACTCAACCGGCGCGCGGGCCCCGCCCACACCACGCCCCCTTACCGCCGATTGGCGGGTGGTGACGTCAACGGGCGTGGCCCCGCGTGGCGGCGGGCGTGGCCAAGCGGCGCGCGGTGGCGGCGGCGGCGGCTGGTTCCGTGAGGCGACCCACCAAGATGGCGGCTTCGGCGGGGGTCGCCGGTGGCCCTCCGCGCTTCTCCCTCCTGGTGGTCTTCGGGACCGGGGGCGGCAGGCCCGGCCTGCGACGGGCGGTGTTGGGGACCGTCAGAGCCGGTGAGGGAGGCGGGCCGCCCGTGGCTCTTGGGGGACCGGAAGTGGGGTGGCACCGTGGGGGGGGGTTGATGTGATGGTTATTATGTGTGTTGTAAATGTGGGATTTTTTTGGGGGGGGTAGGGGGTAGGAAGAGCGTCCCCTCCCTCCCTCATTTTTAGATTTCGTGCCTGTTTTTTTTTTTTAAATAAACATTTTCTTTTAAATAAACACCCTTTATTCCAGAACATGGGTATTTAAACGACAGGGCCTTCTTGGGCAGAAACAGGAAAGAGCCCAGTAGCACCTTGAAGACTAACACAATTTCTGGCAGGGTCTGAGCTTCCTGAAGAAGTGAGCTGTGGCTCACGAAAGCTCGTACCCTGCCAGAAATGTTGTTAGTCTTTAAGGTGCTACTGGACTCTTTGCTCTTTCCTATCGCTAGTGGCAGACTAACATGGCTACCCATCACAATCTGTCTCCTTGGGACAGAAATGTTTGCGTGAGGGTGTGGGGGAGAAGAAACAAGCCGCTAAAATCCGTGGGGTGGAGCACGGTAGGGCCACCACCAAGTTCTGTGTAGCCAGGACTAGCAAAATAGAACCGCCATTGACAGATGCAGTCAACCCCCCCTCCATCTCTCTCAGTGATATCTGGGCTAATAAGGGGAAATGGGCTAAAATACTGGGGGTTAGTGAAATGAACGGGAGCATAGGAGGATCCTAGAGGGGGCATCCTATGGGGATTTTGTTTGGAAGGGGAGTAGGAGAACTGGCGTTATGTTTGAGAGGCTATGCCAATGTTGTTGGGGGAAGCGGGTGTGAAAGGGAGTAGGAGGATCGGATATAGTAGAGGGCTAAGTCAAGGAAGAGGCGAATGGGGGATATGATAATAAGAGTTGGTTTTTGTATGTTGACTTTCTCTACCACTTAAGGAAGAATCAAACTGGCTTATAATTCTCCTCCCCACAACACCCTGTGAGGTAGGTGGGGCTGAGAGCTCTAAGAGAGCTGTGACTAGCCCAAGGTCACCCATCTGTTTTCATGTGGAGGAGTGAGGAGACCCACCCTGTTCACCAGTTTAGAGTCTGCTGCTCATGTGGAGGAGTGGGGAATCATACCCAGTCCTCCAGATTAGAGTACGCCGCTCCAAGGGTGAAAGGGAGGGACTTCTTCCCTCGTCTCTTAAACAGGTGGGGTTGTTTTGCTGGGAAAATAAAAGCGCATTCAGGAATGAAGGGAGTAAGAGCTGTGAGGGTTCATATGAATATATGGGGCAGGACCTGCTTGGGGAGGTTAGTTGGAGGGCCATAGGGGAGGGTTCTTATATGATGTGGAGTGAGGTAGGAGGTGGAAAAACATGGAGGACAAAAAGCAGAACTGGAGGAACTCTGTGTGGCGAAGAGGCTTTTAATTTTTTTTAATAATGGATCAACCGCCATTCTCTTCTGCCTGACGAATCTTAAAAAGAAGTTTGCAGCGGTTTAAAATCAGACATTGTGCCTATGCTCATGCCTGCATGGTGTCAAGTTCACAGACCGTAGGTGATTTCTAAATTTGTGTTTCATTTCCTTGGCCAATTGATGCTGCTTGTGCAACTTCTTTCTTACAGTGTACCTCCCCATTTTAAAAGAGCTGTGCAGTCTAATGGTAGGAAATAACCCCTCTGTGCACATTATACAGGTGATAAGCACATATGGCTGCTTTTGACAGGAAATAGCATTGCACTGGATGAATGTTGGTCTAACCTTTCCAGCTCAGTTGTAAAATCTCCAGAGGCAGCCTCCCTAAACCAGTTACACGTTTGTGGAAGGGGGGTGTTGCCGTTATAATCAGGGATATGATAGAGCTGTTTGGGACAGAAGCTTCAAAAGTGAAGTTGCTGTGTGTTGGGCTAATGTCTGCAGTTTTGGTGGGAAAACATCAAATGGCTGGGCTGGGCAGGGTAGAGGAGAAAACCATGGGAAAAGGAGTAGGTTGGTAAATGGGGTCCAGGCTCTTAAAATCAAGTCCAACGCCAGCCCTTTCTGTTTTGGATCTTGTATGCCTTTTGTGTGTTTCTGTGAATCCTAGCTGTCTAGAAGACATCATTTCAGGGCTTCCTAATTCTAGAATTTGCCCGGCCGCATGGTTGGAGAAACTGTCGGGTTCACTCCCTCAGATCATTGGTGGACGGAAGTGAGTTCAAGATACTGCGAATAGCTGGTTTTCTTTTGGCAAAAATGATCCCTCTGTTTTCAAGTTAGGCTGGAGGCTTCCAACTTTGTCCCAGGCACAAAGGTTCCTTGCCCCCCTGTCTGTACTGGGCTTGCTTCATATGATAGGTGGAGGTACCTCTTCCTTCCCTTTGTTCATGTTTGAGGCTGAGAGAAGGTGCTGCATGGAGAAGATGCAGCGGAGGGAGTGTTTGTGTTGATCCCCCAAGAGGGTTTTTCTTGGCCTGGGGAGCTTGAGGCAGGGAAAGGATCAGAGGCATGAGACTGAAATAGGCGTAGCTAGGAGGAAGCAACCAGAGCAGTTTCCCATCGTCAGTTCTGTGTCAATCTGATTTCTGGGGTGGAATTCTGGTTTCTCATAACGTCTCCTTAAATGTCTCGCTCTTGGGGGAGTCTCTATGTTTAGCTTGCTCCTTTGGCATCTGTCTTTGTTCTCTCGCCTCTGCCAAGCTTTGGATGTTTCCTACCTTGGAGGCAGAAGGCTGTGAATTTTGACTTTCTGCTTTCTGGTATTAACGATGCCCAGGAATTGAAGGAAAGCCGTTGCTGTTTTTAACTGCCAACCAAGTAGTTTGTTTTTAAAAAAATGCTCTGTGTATGTGTGACAGAGCCAAGATGGAGTGTAGGAAGGAACAACATTTTAATAAGAGGCTTGGGGTGGGGGAGTAAAAAACATGCTTAGCTGTTGGGGTGATGGAACCCAAAGCTTCAGGGTGACCTGAGAAATTATGTCCAATGACAGCTGGCCTTACTTTCTGGGTCTAATGTTAAAAATGTGATGCTGGTTTCTAAGGCTGTAAACTTCAAGCACATTTAATAAGTTAGATACATAGAGTTGGAAGAGGGGTCATACAGGGCATCTAGTCCAACCCCCTGCTTAATGCAGGATCAGCCTAGAGAATCCCTGACAAGTGCTTGTCCAGCCTCTGCTTGAAGACTGCCAGGGAGGGGGAGCTCGCCACCTCCCTAGGTAGCTGATTCCACTGTCGAACGACTCTTACTGTAAAAATTTTTTTCCTAATATCCATCCGGTACCTTTCCTTCCGCAATTTAAACCCATTCTTGCGAGTCCTATCCTCTGCTGCCAACTGGAACACCTGTTCTCAAGGTGGTTTACAGCATGTAATAAGGACTATTCAGTTCAAAACTGCACCCAAGGGTACTCAAAGAACTTGCAGATGTAATTTTTGAACCTCTGTCCATTATTTTTGAAAAGTCTTGGCAAACAGGTGAGGTGCCAGAAGATTGGAGGCGGGCAAATGTTGTCCCCATCTTCAAGAAGGGGAAAAGGGAGGATCCGGGTAACTACCGACCCATCAGCTTGACTACTATACCAGGAAAAGTGTTCGAACACATCATCAGTCAGACCTTGAGCATTTAGAAAGGATGGATCTGATCACTAAGAGCCAGCACGGGTTTCTCAAGAATAAGTCATGTCAGACTAATCTTATCTCCTTGTTTGAGAAAGTTACTACCTTGCTGGATCAGGGGAATGCTGTAGACATAGTTTATCTAGATTTCAGTAAGGCTTTTGATAAGGTTCCACACAGTATTCTAGTTGACAAATTGGGAAAATATGGTTTAGATGCTATTATTGTTAGGTGGATCTGCAGCTGGTTGACAGATCATACCCAAAGAGTGCTAGTTAATGGTTCCTCATCTACTTGGAGAGAAGTGACTAGTGGAGTTCCTCAGGGATCTGTGCTGGGCCCTGTGTTGTTCAACATCTTTATAAATGATTTGGATGAAGGAATAGAGGGGATGCTTATTAAATTTGCAGATGATACTAAATTGGGAGGGGTAGCAAATACGGTAGAAGACAGAGCCAAGATGCAGGATGATCTTGACAGGATGGAGAAGTGGGCTAGAACTAATACAATGCACTTCAACAAAGACAAATGTAAAGTTCTGCATTTATGTAGAACAAATCAAATGCATAATTATAGAATAGGGGAGACTTGTCTGAGCAGTAGTGTGTGTGAAAAGGATCTTGGGGTCTTAGTAGACCAAACACTGAACATGAGTCAGCAGTGTGATGCGGTAGCTAAAAAGGCAAATGTAGTCTTGGGCTGCATCAACAGAAGTATGGTGTCCAGATCACGCGAACTGATGGTATCGCTTTACTCCGCTCTGGTTAGACCTCAACTAGAGTACTGCGTTCAGTTTTGGGCACCACAATTTAAAAAAGATGTGTCCAGAGGAGGGCAACAAAGATGGTGAGGGGTCTGGAGACCAAGTCCTATGAGGAAAGGTTGAAGGAGCTGGGTATGTTTAGCCTGAAGAGGAGAAGACTGAGAGGGGATGTGATAAGCATGTTCAAGTACTTGAGGGGCTGTCATATTGAGGATGGTGAGGATTGTTTTCTGTTGCCCAAGAAGGTCGGACCAGAACCAACAGGTTGAAATTAAATCAAAAGAGTTTCCTTCTAGACATTAGGAAGAATTTTCTAACAGTTAGAGTGGTTCCTCAGTGGAACAGGCTTCCTCGGGAGGTGGTAAGCTCTCCTTCCCTGGAGGTGTTTAAGAAGAAGTTAGATGGCCACCTGTCAGCAATGCTGATTCTGTGACCTTAGGCAGATGATGCGAGGGAGGACATCTTGGCCATCTTTTGGTCACTAGGTGTTGGGGGGAGGTAGTTTTGAATTTCCTGCATTGTGCAGGGGGTTGGACTTGATGACCCTGGTGGTCCCTTCCAACTCTATGATTCTCTGAAAGCTCTGCATGAGATGAAAAGGTGCTGGGACCTAACCCCCCACCCCAAAGTTCGTCATTCCTTGCCTTTGGGCAGTCAAGCCCGGATGTTCCCTCTTCAGTCATCCAAAAATGAAACCGAGAGATCGGTTAGCGGGAGCCTTCGGTGGCATAACTGAGCGTGCCTTTCCTCCTTGCCTGTTGTGTTAGTGCCTGAAACTCTTGAGCCCAGACTTGTCTTTGCCCCGTCGAAGCGATGGTCCCAAGTGGGAGGGGGCAGCTTCTTTGAACCCCTTCCTCTCTTGCGGCTCTGGGGTCAAGGGGCATGTTTTCACGCCAGGGTGAGTCAAGTTTTTGTGGCTGGCTTTATGCTTCTTCACTCAGCACAAAGGAGCCCATTTTTCTCCAGGCCCTCTTGCCAACGAGGATTGGGGGGGGGGTGAGGCGAGGACTCCAGTTGGCAGTCGCAGTTTGCCCACATGAACAGATGGGAGGTGGTCGAGGCAAGACGGTCCGGGGCATTCTCTCCTTTTGTGTTGCGTTTGTCCCGAGAAAGCAGATTGCTTTAATAGCTCCTTCTGCAAGAGTCCTGAGAAAGAGTTTCCTGTCGCCGGAGGGCCTCTTCTTTCTCGTGCATGTCTGAGTCACTTCTGCAAGGTGTGTGCGTGCTGGCAGCCAGAGGTGCACCTGTTGTAGAGTGTGCCTTCCGGCAGCTTTTCTAAAAGAATCGGCTTGTAGCAGCTTGCAGTGGGGTGACTGAAAGATTTGTGGTATCTGCTCTGCCAGCTGTGCCTCTCAGGATGCCAAATTCTGGATGGTTCACCTTTTTTGGTACCGCTACACAATCAGAAATTGTGTGAGGGCTTTGGTTCTTTCACTCCTGTTTTAAAACAGAGAGTGCTTCTAGCCCTCATTGTGGTGGAATTTGAAACTTGCCTGGCTCCAGTGCTCACAAGCTGGAAGGTCCGTGGCCTGTGTGGTGTCTCCCTCTTGGCCTCCATTTTGTATGTGTGGCTCCATGTGATGTGATATGGGGAGGGGCCGTGGCTCAGTGGTAGAGCATCTGCTTGGCATGCAGAAGGTCCCAGGTTCAGTCCCCGGCATCTCCAGTTAAAGGGACTAGGTAAGGATGTGATGGGAAAGACCTCTGCCTGAGACCCTGGAGAGCTGCTGCTGGTCTGAGTAGATAATACTGACTTTGATGGACCAAGGGTCTGATTCAGTATAAGGCAGCTTCATGTGTTCATATGATTTCTACTCTCCTCACTCAGTTGGTAATGTGTGGTCTCACCTTCTCCCTTGGATTAAAAGAATAATATAAATATTGTACACTTGTCATTTACAGTTTGTGAAGAATCTTGCCCCTTCTCAGCTCGCTAGATGGCCTTAGCAAGCCGCCCTGGTGTGGTGGTCAAAGTGTCGGACCAGGACTTGAGAAACCCAGGTTGAGAAACCCAGGTTCAGAACCCCAGTCATGCCATGGAAGCTTGCTGGGTGACCTTGGGCCAGTCACACACTCTCAACCCTGACCCTGGCTAGTATTTGGATGGAAGACCTCCAAGGAATAGGAGGGTTGCGACGTGGAGGCAGGCAATGGCAAACCACCTCCCAACATCTCTTGCCTTGAAAACCCTACAAGGTCGCCATAAGTCAATTATGACTTGATGCCTTAGGTTGGGAAGGAAGAGCCTGGAGAGGAGTCCCAGCTGTGCCTTAGGTAGGGAAGGAAGATCCTGGAGTGTAGTCCCAGGTATGCCTTAGGTGGGGCACAACAGTGACAAGGGACCCACATGATGGAACAGAAGCAATATGAGGCCACACCGGGCCTCACTGTAGCTGCAGAATGTCAGCTGGCCTTCCTTGATTTATTTTAAAGCTGTCCTCTAGGTATAAGGCCTGGGGGCTTTAAAAATAAAGCCAAGGCTCTTGAGATGCCTAATCATACTTTTGTGTGGCGGTTGTGCAGGTGTGTCCCATGCACTTTACTATGCCCTCATCACTCCTGCTGCTTCTGCTGTGTTGGTCCTGGCCAGGATTCTTCCAACCTTCTGCACCAGTTCAGACAACCTCACATTACCACCCTAAGCAGAGTTACAACCTTTCAAGCCCATGGACTTCAGTGGACTTAGAAGGGTGTAACTCTGCAATGCTGTCAATATTGCAATCGGAGTCCATTTATGCCAAGCGAGTGGTTGGCTGTTAAGATCCGTCTCCCCAATATCCATCCTCAGCAGAAGCAGCTTCTACTGTATCATTGGGGGATTGCCTTTGGGTCCCTTGCAATGATCCGAGTGCCAAGCGGTATGGAGACCGTCTGGCACTCCTTGCTGGCTTGCTCTTCCTGGTGGCGGCCAGGTTTTGGCTAGAAGAAGAAGAGTTGGTTTTTATAGGCCGACTTTCTCTACCTTTTAAGGAGACTCAAACCGGCTGACAATCTCCTTCCCTTCCTCTCCCCACAAGAGGCACTTTGTGAGGTAGGTGGGGTTGGGAGAGTTTGGAGAGAACTGTGACTGGCCCAAGGTCACCCAGCTGGGTTCATGTGCAGGAGTGGGAAAACAAACCTGGTTCACCAGATTGGAGTCCACCGCTCATGTGGAGGGATGGGGAATCAAACCTGGTTCTCTGCATTCGAGTCTGCAGCTCATGTGGAGGAGTGGGGAATCGAACCCGGTTCTCCAGATTAGAGTCTGCCACTCATGTGGAGGAGTGGGGAATCAAACCCGGTTCTCCAGATTAGAGTCCACCGCTCTTAACCACTACACCACTCTGGCTCTCTGTGAGCTGAGCTGTGGGTTCTTTCTGGATGCCGTTGACTCAAGGCTGACTCAAGCAGCTTTCCTGGAAGGATGAAGCATTGCTGACCACTGAGGTGGCCCAGGGAGCTGGCCGGAAGCTGGCTATGTCAGAGTGTGTCATGGAAGTTCTGGGTATGCATGCGTGTGCCTGGAAAAGGTCTCCTGGGCTGCATCCTCTCCTTTTAGAAGGGAAGGAGGGCTCATCACTGGCGCCTGAATTCTTGGGATCCATGAGCCAAGAGTAGGACTCTTGTTTTGGGCCAGCATCCCCCTTCTCTTTCTCCTGATAAAGCCAAGGGAGTCTTCCCAGGTTAGAAGTCATCTGTCATTTATGCATGGGAGTTTTACCTGAGGTTCGTTGCTGGCTGGACCCACACCTTCCTCTCGGGAATCTCTGCCCCAGCGGTCTCCAAGCTCAAATCAAGTCCCCACCCCTTTAAATGCTGCTTTGTACTTGGCTTACTTGTAGTGCTTACTGTGAGAGAAAATCCCCCCCAAAGCCCAGTTGCCACATAAAAAAGCATTTTAACAGCAACAACCCAAAAAACGGAGCAATCTGAAAGGAGGGGGTGGGGGTGGGGGGAGAAATCCAAGCCTTGGTTTTAAAAAGCCTTTCTTTTGTTCAGAAAGAGCTCCCAGGAAGCAGGAAGTATTTCAACCCCTGCCTCTGGACATGCTGCTTTATAATTGGCTGTGAGAGATCCCAAGCTTGCGTGTCTCACACTTTGCATTATGTATGGGCATTTCAACCGGGCTGAGCTCAGGAGAGATGGAAGAATCGGGTTAGCAGAGGAATGGGAAGACCCGGACATTGCGAGGGCTGGCAGCAAAGTCATCTCTAATGGAGGGGAAACTCATGCATAACTCCAAGGAACAACCGAGACAGACCGGGGGGCGAACATGAGTGAAAGTATTCATGCATAAATGACCATGCAGGTTTGCAAAGCTTTGCTGGCCTACGGATTAAAGCTGTTTAGACATGCGAAGAACACAGGTATGAGCTTCTGAGCAGAGCCTGATGTGTTTTCCAGCAATGACACCCTGTGCTGGAGTATAAAACTCTTGGCTGGAAGCGTTCAAAGTGTTTCACGTGTATGATCATGTAATCCTAAGAACAGCCCTGTAAGGTAGGCCAAGGTTACTATCCCCATCTCAATGAGCAAAGGGCAGCTGAAGTTGGGTGAGGGTGCGTGAGGCCACCGAGCCTCTCTAAGTGAGAATTGATCTGGGAACCTCCTGCTTTACAGCTTGTTCTCTTGGTTATGGGGCTAGCTAGTCTTTGTTCCTTTGGGTTCAGATTTTTGCAGTGCTTCTGTGTAAGGGAGGCCCAGTTGAAGGGGGAGGCTTGGGAGAGCCATGCTACAAAAGGAGGCAAATGTGTACTTCAGCTTACTTTAAAAAAAAAACTTCTAGTCCTCATGGCTACAGAAAACTGTCTCTTCAGTAGTTCTGTAATCTGGAGAACCTGGTTGGTTTTCCCACTCCTACACATGAAGCCTGCTGAGTGACCTTGGGCTAGTCACAGTTCTCTCTGAACTCTCTCAGCTCCACCAACCTCAAAAGATGTCTGTTGTGGGGAGAGGAAGGGAAGGGGATTGTAAGCCGCTTTGAGACTCCTTTTGGTAGAGAAAATTGTGGTATAAGAACCAACTCTTGTTCTTCTGTGTGTGCCTGTGGTGGTGTTTGCTCCTGGTTTGCTTAGATGTTTAAACTGTTCCATTCGTGCTGGAAGAGACCTGGGTTCTCACTCAGCCACAGAGTGCCCTAGATGCCCTTGATCCAGTCACATTCTCTTAACCCCATGGCTGCATCGGACTGCCTGAAGGACTTTAAACCTCTGGAGAGAACAGCTCCATCTTTTTAACTGTGATAATCAGCCCGAGGTTGGGAAATGTGGATCCAGTCCCAAAGTGCTTAGCATTTTTCCATCCCTGCTTGAGCATCTGTAGAGAGGTTTCCTTCCCTCCTGCAAACCTCCTTACAGTAGGGTTGCCAGGTCCCTCTTCGCCACCGACAAGAGATTTTCGGGGCGGGGTTTGGGGAGGGGAGGAACTTCAATTCCATAGAGTCCAATTGCCAAAGTGGCCATTTTCTCCAGGTGAACTGATCTCTATCGGCTGGAGATCAGTTGTAATAGCAGGAGATTTCCAGCTAAGTACCTGGAAATTGGCAACCCTGCCTCTCAGGGTGGTTTGTGAGGATAAAAGGGGGAAGGGGGGGACCATGTACTCTCCAAGGTGGGATAAAAATATAACCACTTAAAATAGCTGGGTTTTGGGGGGAGGTTGGTAATTTAGAAGAAGAGTTGGTTTTTACATGTCGACTTTCTCCACCACTTAAGGAAGACTCAAACAGGCTTACAATTCCCTTCCCCTCCCCACAACAGACACCCTGTGAGGTGGGTGGGGCTGAAAGAGCTGTGACTTGCCCAAGGTCACCCAGTTGGCTTCGTGTGTGGGAGTGGGGAATCAAATCCAGTTCACCCGAAATCCAGTTCACCCACCGCTCATGTGGAGGAGTGGGGAATCAAACCGGGCTCTCCAGATCAGAGTCCACCGCTCCAAACCACCACTCTTAACAACTACACCACACTGGCTCTCAGACTGAATTTAGGTCAGGTTGAATTGATTATTCAGCTTTGAGAACTGGGCTTAGATATCTAAACATCTTTTTTTACTTTGGCTTCTTTCCCTTTCTGCGATTCCCTGGTCTGAAGAGCCTTGAGCGGTGGCCTCTTTCCCCATCTGCTGAGATGCTTCCTTGTCGAACTGTACTTCCTCTGGACACTGAACAGGAAGCAGCTGCAAAGGGCCTCTCATTCCAGGGCTCCTTGTTTTTTGTTTTTTTGTTTTTCTTCCTCCCCTCTTAAAGCCAAGAGTCTCGGATTTGGGAGAGAGCAATTAAAGTTTTTGTCATGTGAGTGTCTCAGGACTCCTGCTGATACGAACTTGGTTGTTATGGCCCCATTCTCCTCCTGGTCAGAGCTGCTGTTTGTGTCAGGTTTGAAAGCTTAGGCTTGAGAGTCAGCTAGCGTTTTTCTTTCTGGAGGCTTCATATTCGTTGTGGCAGTTGCAGTGCATAGGTTTAATTTTTGCATCCCTCAGCCATACGTATGTATTAAAGGTCTGTGACTTCTCGACTCTGGCTGCGGCTTGCAGGATCCCAGGAGTTTCTGCCAAGCATGTGAGATCTCTCTTGTCCCTTGTAGCCGGAGGTCACAGCAAGGAAGAAGAAGAAGAGTTGGTTTTTATATGCTGACTTCCTCTACCATTTTAAGGAGACTCAAACCTGCTTACGATCGCCTTCCCTTCCTCTCCCCACAACAGACACCCTTGTGAGGTAGCTGGGGCTGAGAGTTTGGAGAGAGCTGTGACTTGCCCAAGGTCACCCAGCTGGCTTCACGTGTAGGAGTGGGGAAGCCAACCCGGTTCACCAGATTAGAGTCCGCTGCTCCTGTGGAGGAGTGGGGAATCAAACCCAGGTCACCAGATTAGAGTCCGCCACTCATGTGGAGGAGTGGGGAAACAAACCTGATGGGGAAACCAACCTGGTTGTCCAGATTTTAGAGTCCATTGTTCATGTGGAGGAGTGGGGAAACAAACCCGGTTCTCCAGATTAGAGTCCACTGCTCTTAACCACTACGCTACGCTGGCTCTCTCCAGCAAGATAGTAATCGTCTGCCAAAGAGTGGTGATTCTAGCCTTTTGCGCAAAAGCTGACATCCTTGTATCTCTGAAATATCTCAACGGATTGTTGAGAAAGAGACGCATATCCCAGGAAACAGCGTGAGTTAGAAGCTGCTAACAGGATTGGCAAGGCGCCGGTTAGGAAAGAGGCTTCTCCCAAATGTGGTTGACCGTTTGGTGCACTTCTTGCTTAAGAGAGGGCTAACCGCTGAATGGTGCTTGCAGATGATGATCTTGATGTTTTGTTTCCTGTTAACTCAGGCATGTCATCTGTGTGCATCTCCTAAAGATTGACCAGAATTTAAGACCATTCCATGCATTCCAGAAAAAGTGGAAGGATGTGTTATTCTTTTCCTTTCTTGCAGCCCTCTGCAGAAAGCTGATTTGAGTTTTCTGCCCCACCTAAGGCCTCTGCCTTTCATATTGAAGCAACCCCCTTGGCTGAATCAGACTGCCTGAAGGTCTTTAGACCCCCAAGAGAAAACAGCTCCATCTTTTTAACGGGGATAATCAACCCGGGGTTGGGAAATGTTGGGAAACCCCACTCCCAGGGCTCTCTGCATTTTTCCAGCCCTGCTTGAACATCCACAGAGAGGTTTCCTTCCCTCCCGCAGCAGTTATATTCTTCCACCTTGACGTTTGCAAGTAGCGATAGAGACTGGCCAAGAATATTTTAGTAGAACCAAACAAGAAGGCATTTGCGTCCATTACGTAAGAAGAGCCCTGCTTGATCAGGCAACTGGTCCTCCTAGTCCAACATGGCAGCCAGCCAGTTGCTCTGTGGAGCCAAACAGAGGATGAAGCCTTCCCCTGATGCCGCCTCCCGGCAGTGGTATTCAGAAGTTTGCTGCCTCTAACTATGGAAATTCCTTGTAGTCACCGTCCACAGACGGACTTTTCCGCTATGAATCTGTCTAATCCCCTTTTAAAGCCCTCTGTGCCCAGGGTCATCGCTGCATCCATTGCAACGTAGGAAAACTGCCTTTTACCAATGGCGCTTTCACACATGCTGAATAATGCACTTCCAATCCACTTTAACAATAATTTGTAAGTGGATTTTGCCGTTTCACACAGTAAAATCCAACTGCATTGGAGGTGGATTGAAAGTGCATTATTTGGCATGTGTGAAAGTGCCCCAAGTCAGATTTTTGGTCTGCCTAGCTCAGTATTATCGCTACCATCATGGTGTAGTGGTTAAGAGCGGCAGACACCAGTCTGGAGAACCAGGTTTGATTCCCCACTCCTCCACATGAGCGGCAGACTCTTAATTTGGAGAACCGGGTTTGATTCCCCACTCCTACACATGTGTGGCGAACTATGATCTGGAGAACTGGCTTTGATTCCCCCCTCCTCCTACACATGAAGCCTGCTGGATTACCTTGGGCTAGTCACAGTTCTCTCTGAACTCTCTCAGCCTCACCTACCTCACAAGGTGCCTGTTGTGGGGAGTGAAAGGGAAGGTGATTGTAAGCCAGTTTGATTCTCCTTAAAAGGTAGAGAAAGTTAAAGGTAAAGGTCCCCTGTGAAGCACCGAGTCATTCCTGACCCATGGGGTGATGTCACATCCCGACGTTTCCAAGGCAGACTTTGTTTGCGGGGTGGTTTGCCAGTGCCTTCCCTAGTCATCTTCCCTTTACACCCAGCTAGCTGGGTACTCATTTTGCCGACCTCGGAAGGATGGAAGGCTGAGTCGACCTTGAGCCGGCTACCTGAAACCGACTTCCGTCGGGATCAGGTCGTAAGCAGAGCTTTTGACTGCAGTACTGCAGCTTAACTCTCTGTGCCACGGGGCTCCTTAAAAGGTAGAGAAAAGCAGGATATAAAAACCAGCTCTTCTTTCTGCTCCCTCCTTCTTCTCCCTTCTTCTTCGATGTGGCTCTTTGGCATGGAAGCACCTTTGTGAATACCTGCTACCTAAAATGCTTTTATCTGGAGGCCCTGGCAGTGAAATGCAGAGCCCTTCTGCAGGCAAAGCCAAGCACTGAGTCACTGAGCAATGGCCTTCTACCAGAAAGCAGAAGAGCATACCTGGAGGATTTCATACATAAGCAGCCTTCTACCTACCCAGACCATTGTTCCACCCTAGCTCAGGCCATTTATGCACTGACTGCTTTGGGGCTTCCTTTTGATTATGCATGCCTTTTCCGCCCGTCAGAGTTCGCCTTGTTCACCTTGTTCTCCCTGTGCATTTTGCCTAAGTTTTCTGGAAGCTGTTTTAGCCAGAATCTGGAAAACAAGGGCTAAACACCCGGGGAGAGCGAGGTGACCTCTGACGGTCAAGAAAGGCATGCATAATCAAGAGGAAGCCCCAAAGCAGTCAGCGGGGGTGACCGCAGGGAAACAGCCCTGCATAAATGGCCTCAGTCTTTCGTGGTGGTGGCTCTCTCAGGTGGAAAAAAGTCTTCTCTGACACCTGCTACCTGCGATCTTTAACTGGAGATGTCAGGGATTCAACCTTTTAATTATGACTCCTCACCTGCAATGCTCTGAAGCTACCAAATCCATGCCAGGTGGTGGTTGGTCGTTGGGCCGTAGCCTTAGGGTCTGAACATCCCCTTCTGGATGATAACTCCAGTTGTACTTAGACCCCGCTGTGGTTTGATAGACTGTCAGATGTAGTTGAAGCTTTCATGGACCTGGGATCCCTTTGTGTTGGCATCCCTTGGTCTTTAAGGTGTCACAAGACAAGCTGGGGCTTTGCTGCTGCAGCAGCAGGCTCTCAAGCTGGAACGTGTCCAGAGGAGGGCAACAAAGATGGTGATGGGTCTGGAGATCACGTCCTGTGAGGAAAGGTTGAAGGAGCTAGGTATGTTTAGCCTGAAGAGGAGAAGACTGAGAGGGGATATGATGACCATCTTCAAATACTTGAAGGACTGTCATATAGAGGATGGTGCCGAGTTGTGTTCTGTTGCTCCAGAAGGTTGGACCAGAACCAGCAGGTTGAAATTAAATCAAAAGAGTTTCCAGTGGTTAGAGCAGTTCTTCAGTGGAACAGGCTTCCCTGGGAGGTGGTAAGCTCCCCTGGAGGTTTTAGGAAGAGGTTAGATGGCCATCTGTCAGCAATGCTGATTCTATGACCTTAAGCAGATCATAAGAGGGAGGGCATCTTGGCCATCTTATGGGCATGGAGTAGGGGTCACTGGGGGTGTGAGGGGGGAGGTAGTTGTGACTATCCTGCATTGTGCAGGGGGTTGGACTAGATGACCCTGGTGGTCCCTTCCAACTATGATTCTATGAAATCCATTGGTCTTTAAGGTGTCACAAGACAAGCTGGGGCTTTGCTGCTGCAGCAGCAGACTCTCACAGGGCTGCCTCTCCAGCGATGGTTAGCAAAGCGTCTATTTATTTTTCTCTGATGCGTTTGCTCGGTTGCCATGTGCAATGGCTTTGATGTGTTGTCTGCACTTTCGAATGTTTGGCCGCTTGGCTGCCAGGGTGGGGTCCTGGGAAAGGCCGAGGATGTGGCGAGGCTGGATGTCGCATTCTGAGAGTGACCTGAGAGGGTGTGGTGTAGTTCTGCTGCCTAGCCCGGTGAGCCTCCTGGATGGGGGAAGACTGGATGGGGACTGGATGCAAGCTGCCGAGATCTCCTCGTGGGGTTGTTCTCAGCACAGCTGTGGCACGCACACGTATTGCAGTCCGTTGTGAGAGCTGCCATTGTGTGGCTTTGCTGATGTGAAGGCGCTGGTCTTATGTAAGCCAGCAGGCCGTGGCAACTGCAGCTGTGCGCCTGGATGCTGGCAGCTGCTCCAGCTCTCCCTTGTTCTCAGGCAAAGCGAGCATGTGGCATTCCCCATGTGGCTCGCAGAGCAAGTGCTTCGCCTCTTGTTTGGTGTTGCGATTTCGGCAGCAAAGCCTCTGATAACAATAGAGCGGGTGCGGCTCCACAGGATGCCTGCGAACATTCTCCTTTGCTTGTTCTTCACTTTCTGTGTGGGGAGAGGAAACCCGTCGGCTGTGGCTGGAAATGAAAATCTCGCGTGATCTCATAGGGGGCAGGAGGAGCTGGTGGCAAGGGGCGTGCTGAGGATTGGGAGGACTTACCGCGAAGCAGGGAAGTGAGGAAGCTCTGGTGTAAGGAAGAATAATGTTTGCTAAGTGGAGGAGAGGCGGGGGCGGAATTTGGTGTGCTGATTTGGATCATCTAATGGGTGAGCAGGCTGTAAGCTCCCAGTAGGTTCCTTGAGTTCTTACAAGATAGAAAGACAGCTAATAAATGCTTTAAATAAATAGGAAGGGGGCATGGTTCCCCACTATGTATCTTCAGCTCCCATGAGCCGTCCGGTAAGGTAAAGGAAGTCCCCTGTGCAAGCACCGGGTCATTACTGACTCATGTTTACTAGGCAGACTATGTTTACGGGGTGGTTTGACATTGCCTTCCCCAGTTGTCCACACTTTACCCCCAGCAAGCTGGGCACTCATTTTATTGACCTTGGAAGGATGGAAGGCTGAGTCAACCTCGAGCCGGCTACCTGAAACTGACTTCCGTCAGGATCGAACTCAGGTTGTGAGCAGAGCTTGGACTGCAGTACTGCAGCTTACCACTCTGCGGCCCGGGGCTCCTGGATGGGCCACCCAGTACTCCTTGGAAATTATTTATGTATATATTTACTTTGTTTACACTTTGCCTTTCTCCCCAGTGGGGCCCCAGAGTGACTTACATCACTCTCCTCAACAACTACCCTGTGAGGTAGTTCAGGCTGAGAGAGAATGTCCAGCCCAAGGTTGTCCGGTGAGCTTCCATGGCACAGTGGGATTTTGAACCTGGGCCACTCGGATATCCCGGCTTGGTACTCCAGCCACTACACACACCTTTCGCTGAAGCTTCTCGTCAGGCAATGTCTTATCACATTCAAGTTATCATAAGTATGCCATAATGTTAATTATTGCAATCGGATTGCGGAGTGTAATAAATCAACCTCCTCCTTGCTGAAAGCAGACAACAGAAGGAGTTGGTTTTTATATTCCAACTTCCTCTACCACTTAAGGAAGAATCAAACCGGCTTACAATCACCTTCCCCTCCCCTCCCCACAACAGACACCCTGTGAGGTAGGTGGGGCTGAAAGAGCTCTAAGAGAGCTGTGACTAGCCCAAGGTCACCCAGCTGGCTTCATGTGTATGAATGGGGAAACAAATCCAGTTCGCCAGATTAGTGCCCACCACTCATGTGTAGGAGTGGGGAATCAAACTCGGTTCTCCAGATTAAGAGTCCACCACTTGTAACCACTACACCACGCTTGCCAAAGCAGAGGCATGTGGTGAAAATCTTGCCGCCCTTCTTCCTGTCTCTTGGGCTCAGGTAAACCCTATAGCGGTGGGGTGAGGTGTTCTTGTTTTGATGTAGGGTGGGGATCATGATAGGGTGTAAGAACTAAGGTTGCCTCTGCAGATGCAGCGGACTTAACGGCAACCCCTGCAAGTGGCTTTTGAGGCAAGCGAGAATAGTGGTTTGCCATTACCTTCCTCTGCAGAGCCTTCTTTGGTGGTCTCCATTCCGAGTACTGACCCTGCTTAGCTTACGAGATCGGGCTTTACCATGCTGCCTTCCCTCCCGTTGTGAATGATACCTTTGGTATATTTACTGCTCTGCCCTTTTTCAAGTAGAAAAAGGTAAAGGTCAGTAGAAAAGCTCAGTAGAAAAAGGTAAAGGTCCCCTGTGCAAGCACCGGGTCATTCTTGACCCATGGGGTGATGTCACATCCCAACGTTAACTAGGCAGACTTTGTTTATGGGATGGTTTGCCTGTGCCTTCCCCAGTCATCTTCCCTTTACCCCCAGCAAGATGGGTACTCATTTTACCAACTTCGGAAGGATGGAAGGCTGAGTCAACCATGAGCCTGCTACCTGAAACCAACTTCTGTTGGGATCGAACTCAGGTCGTGAGCAGAGCTTTTGACTGCAGTACTGCAGCTTAACACTGCGCCACGGGGCCGAAAAACCATGCTGGATCAGACCAAGGCCCTTCAAGTCCAGCAGGCTGTTCATACAGTGGCCAACCAGGTACCTCTAGGAAGCCCACAAACAAGAAGGCTGGAGCAGCATTATCCCACCTGTGTCCCACAGCACCTAATGTAATAGGTATGCTCCTCTGATACTGGAGATAATAGGTATGCCTCATGACTAGTAGCCATTTTGACTAGTAGCCATGAACACATGAAGCTGCCTTATACTGAATCAGACCTTTGATCCATCAAAGTCAGTATTCTCTACTCCAAGGCTTCTTAAACTTTTTCCACTCATGACTCCTTTTCGCCCGAGAAATTTTTACGTGACCCCAGGTATATAGGTATATAAAATTGGTATACAAATCAAACATTTACTGATAATACATTATAAAGAAATTTATTTTAAAACAATTCTTTGGTATACATACCTTTTACTATTGCCAAATTTTTTGCAACACCCACAATCAGTTACGCGACCCCATATGAGGTCACAACCCACAGTTTAAGAAGCTTTGGTCTACTCTGACCGGCAGTCGCTCTCCAGGTTCTCAGGTAGAGGTCTTTCACATCACCTACTCGCCTAGTCCCTTTAACTGGAGATGACAGGGATTGAACCTGGGACCTTCTGCATGCCAAGCAAACGCTCTACCACTGAGCCACGCCCCTCCCATGGATAGCCCTCTCCTCTGTGAACATGTCAGTTCCCCTCCTATTTCCTTGATCTTTTTCCAGATGTGTGATAGTGGCCAGCATCTTCCGCTGGTGAGGACCTTTAGCTTGGAGCCTGGTTACCATTAACCGTGATTGCTGCTTCTCCTTGCTCTGGAAGGCCAAGGGGGGGCCGGTGGCAGTGTCCTTCCATGACCTCTCACTTTCCCCCTCTTCCAGGGATTCGCTCGTGGGATATCGACCTGACCGCCTGCAACCTCGACCAGCAGCTGAAACTCTTTGTGTCCCGTCATTCGGCTACCTTCTCTGATATTGTGAAAGGTAAGAGGCGGGCAGGGATGGTGCTTCTGGGTGGTCCCAGTCAACCCCTGGGAGGCACCCTTTTATAATTCATGTCCAGTGGGTCCATGCAGAGATTTCACTCTGGTTATAGGATTCCAGAACTACGGCCCTCCTTCCCCAGATTCCCCAGATTTTGCAGCTGGAATTGGCAGCACATGCAGCTGGTCCTTCTGGGAAGGAGTTTTCCTGGAGCTGTGAACACATGAAGCTGCCTTATGCTGAACCAGACCCTTGGTCCATCAAAGTCAGTATTGTCTACTCAGACCAGCAGGGTCTCAGACTGGAGTCTTTCACATCACCTACCTGCCTAGACCCTGGAGATGCCGGGGATTGAACCTGGGGCCTTCTACATGCCAAGCAGATGCTCTACCACTGAGCCACAGCCCCTTCCCATGATGAATTCTCACGGTTGACCGTTTTTGGCTTGGAGTGGTGGTGGTGGTGGTGGGGGCTGAAATGTTGTTGGAAGGATCCCCTCCCAAGCCGTTTTGTTTCATCCCGGTTTTCTTCTTTTCTGTTGTCCCTCTCAGCTGCCCTTCTGTGTATTTTAATAAAAGGGGGTGGGTAAGCTTTGCTGGCTATGTAATCCAGCCAGTTGGAGATTGTGTAGCCAGCACGATGATCTCACAGTGCCACAGAGCCAATCTGATTTGGCTCCCTGACAACATCGCAAGGCTGAATCAGTGGGAGGGCTGTCCTTTCTTGGAATTGGCATGGGTTATTGGGCTTCCTGAACTACCTCTGTGTGTGTGTGTGGGGGGGGTATGTGAGTGGGGTAGAAGGTAGTCATTCATGAAATGTGAATCCCCTTGTTTTCGTACAACCTGCCCAGCAGGGTCAGATTGAGCCAGAACCAACAGGTTGAAATTAAATCAAAAGAGTTTCCTTCTAGACATTAGGAAGAATTTTCTAACAGTGAGATCGGTTCCTCAGTGGAACAGGCTTCCTCGGGAGGTGGTGAGCTCTCCTTCCCTGGAGGTTTTTAAGCAGAGACTAGATGGCCACCTGTCAGCAGTGCTGCTTCTGTGACCTTGGGCAGGAGAGGGAGGGCAATCTTGTTTCCCCACTCCTAGACGTGAAGCCAGCTGGGTGACCTTGGGCTAGTCACAGTTCTCTCTGAGCTCTCTCAGCCCCACCTACCTCACAGGGGAGGGGAAGGGAAGGTGATTTTAAGCCAGTTTGATTCTTCCTTAAGTGATAAAGTCAATATATAAAAACCAACTCTTTTTCTTCTTCTCCAAACCATGGATGGCACCCCTCGGAGCCCGAACCTGCTCCTTGGCCGCTCCTGCCCGTGTCCTTGAATGACTGTCCGCTTCGCACGTTTGGTGCTGACTTCACGTTGCAGGCAGTGTGTGTGTGTTTGTCTGGTGCTTGCGTCGCTCTGTGAGGAGCAGCTGGAGAACGGCTGCTGTTGTCTTTTCCCGGGCGGCGGGGAAGGCAGGGCTGCTCCTTGGGCCCTCCAGGGCTTAGCTGACTCCTCTGTGTTTTTGCTGTGGAAAACAAACAGTTTGAGCTGGAAAGACAGAGCGGCTTTTGTCGAGAGCTGCTTTGCAGCTCTCCGCTCGGCTGGTGTCCGTGCTGCCTGGATGGGGCAGCTGCTCTTCTCTGGGAGGCGGATGCAAGAATGCCTGCGCCGGCGGCTCTCTGGGTTGTTTGTCATATGGCAGGCTTTGTGAAAACTCGTGGTGCCCTCTCCCCTCCAGATTGCTTGCCAACCCCCCCCCCCCAACCTGGTGTGGTTGCGTGTTTGAGAGCTCACGCATGTGCCAGCGTGGTGCAGTGGTTAAGAGCTATGGTTTGGAACGGTAGACTCTGATCTGGAGGACCAGGTTTGATCCCCCACTCCTCCACGTGAGCGGTGGACTCTAATCTGATGAACCGGGTTGGTTTCCCCGCTCCTACACATGAAGCCAGCTGGGTGACCTTAGGCTAGTCACAGCTTTCTCTGAACTCTCTCAGCCCCACCTACCTAACAGGGTGTCTGTTGTGGGGAAGGAAAGGTGATTTGTAAGCCAGTTTGGTTCACAGGAACACATGAAGCTGCCTTCTACTGAATCAGACCCTTGGTCCATCAAAGTCCGTATTGTCGACTCAGACCAGCAGCGCCTCTCCAGGGTCTCAGGCAGGGGTCTTTCCATCACCTACCTGCCTAGTCTCTTTAACTGGAGATGCCAGGGATTGAACCTGGGACCTTCTGCATGCCAAGCAGATACTCTAGCACTGAGCTACAGCCCGTTCCTCCTTAAGTGGTAAAGTCGGCACATAAAAACCAACTCTTCTTCTTCTTCCATCGATGTCAGAGTATTTGTCGGCGCTGTGGCATCAAGGGAGACGATCCTGTTCTGAGTGTCTGATGGAAGGGAGATACCAGAAGGCAACTTTTGAGTTTGTGCGAGTTACTTTTTTTTCCATGCTTCGGTCATTCAGGACAGCCTTTGAAAGAACCGCTTACCTTGCGAATTGCACGGCTGCTGCTTCGCCCACAGCTTTCCTGTCGAAAGCTGGAATGCTGGGCGAGGCAAAATCTGGCCTTGATCCTGCGCTGCGGCTGCTTTCTTGCAGCCGGCGGCGGCGGGGGGGGGGCTGGGCTTGTGAGTGGAGCGAATTCTCAGGGCCTCGGGTGGTACATGACTTGACTCTCAAGGGTCCCTTGTTCGTGCCCGCCTTTAAATAGCAGCTTCTGGAATGGTCGGTTGTCACGGAGGGCTTGGCCTGTGGAGCCGGCTGTGGGTCTCTAGCCTCTGGACGCTGCTGCTGCGGACAGCTCGATTGTTCTTCTCCGACAGGAGCACATGTCTTGACTCTCCTGAAATAGCGAGGGCTTGCCCCCCAAAACCCTTGAGGCGACCGCGTGATTTCCAAAGAAGTCTCCCTCTTTATCTCCGTAGATCACATTGGTTGTCTTTGATCTGAGGCTCACCAGTCAGAGTTCTGACACTCGTGAGTACATAAGAACATGAGAAAAGCCATGCTGGATCAGACCAAGGCCCATCAAGTCCAGCAGTCTTGTTCACACATGCTCCTCTGGTACTGGAGAGAATAGGTACGCATCATGACTAGTACTCATTTTGACTAGTAGCCATGGATAGTCCTCTCCTCCATGAACATGTCCACTCCTCTTCAAGCCTTCCAAGTTGGCAGCCATTATCACATAAGAACATAAGAAAGGCCATGCTGCATCAGACCAAGGTCCATCAAGTCCAGCAGTCTGTTCACACAGCGGCCAACCAGGGGCCTCTAGGAAGCCCACAAGCAAGATGACTGCAGCAGCATTGTCCTGCCTGTGTTCCACAGCTCCTAATCTAACAGGCATGCTCCTCTGATCCTGGAGAGAATAGGTATGCATCATGACTAGTATCCATTTTGACTAGTAGCCATGGATAGCCCTGTCCTCCGTGAACATGTCCACTCCCCTCTTAAAGCCTTCCAAGTTGGCATGACATTTATTCATTACATTTATTTATTTATTAAATTTATAACCTGCCTTATTAAATTTATAACACAAGGCGCCGTATAATATGGTACCTGCTAGTGCAGAATGCCTGCCAATTGGGTCCCCATAATTCAATAAATAGTTATTAAAGGGGGGGTAGGGAGGCCAGCACTGGTGTTACCTGTGGCTGTCCTTAATCGTAGGCCTGGTGGAAGAGCTCTGTCTTATAGGCCCTGCGGAACTCTTTCAGATCCCGCAGGGCCCTGATGTTACTAGGTAGAGCATACCACCAGGCCAGAGCCAGGGCCAAGAAAGCCCTGGCTCTCGTCAAGGACAGCTGCACACTCTTGGGGCCAGGGACTGCCCACATGACTTCACCATTCCTTATACACTCCACTCTCATTCATTTTTACTTTTCCAAGTGCTCTTCAGTTTTGGCAAGCGAGCAAGGTGAAGGTCCAGATGGGTGCTGTACTGGTTTTCTTTCCATTGAAGACATGGCCAGCCTCCCTCCTGGGAAGGCCTCAAGGCAGATGGCAACGAATTGCTTTTTAAAAAGACAAACCTATGCCCATTTAAAAACAAACAGTCCAGTGAATACACAGCCAGTCTAGTAATTTTGGCTTGCCTGGAGTCGGACGCTTGCTCACGTCCCATCTCTACTGGGGCTGGGAGTGCCACAATTTAATGCGTGAAGAAATACTTCCTTTTATCTGTTGGATATGGGGGTGACATGCATTGCCCAACAGCTCAGTGGAGTGTCCTGCGGGGGTTTCAACGACAGTTAGGCAAGAAGTGCCCCCCCTCCCCTGCCTTGTTTTTGGTTTTGGAGTAGTTCAGCAGGAATGTGTTCGTGTCCTGAGTTTGTAATCTGCAGCCCTGAGGAATACGAGCTTGAAGTCTCAGGAGTTCATGCCGGGGCCCGTGCTCTGTGCTTCATGGTAGTCAAGAGCAGGTGTTGTAATGGAACGAGTCCACTGGCCTACGCGGAGCACTGTGACTGCCGCAGGAAGCTGCAGCGCAACAAATTGATCAGTCTATTTAAGAGTGCTTTAAGAGCCCCCGGGGGCTCCTTTGAGCTATTACCCCTTTGCAGGATCAGCAGGTTTGATGGCCTGCTTTGTGGTCAAAAGGCCTTAGATGACTTCTTCCCCTCCTTCTGTTTATTTCATTGCCAAATGGACATCTTTCCGCTGAGGAAGCCTGGCTCCTGATTCAGCCCCTCCTCTCAGGGATTCATTTTCACCCCCCTCCTTGGGTCTTGAGGCTTAAAGTACATGCTGTTGTGGCCTTGAACATGTGAACACATGCAGCTGACTGAATCAGACTCTTGGCCCATCAAAGTTAGTATTGTCTACTCAGACCGGCAGCAGATCCCCAGGGTCTCAGGCTGAGGTCTTTCCCATCACCTACTTGCCTGGTCCCTTTAACTAAAGATGCCGGGGATTGAACGTGGGACCTTCTGCATGCCAAGCAGATGCTCTACCACTGAGCCATGTGCATTTAAACACCAGTCATGGATAAAGCAAGAACGGGTGTGTGCTATTTAAAAATCAAGGAGCATATGGGTGAAGAGTACTGAAGCCTCCACCTACCAGCAATTCAAGTCTCTGCAGCCCTCCCTCTGCAGCCTTTTATTCCAGCTGTGCAGGCTGCCAGTATTACAGCCCAGCTGCAGGGAAAGTTTGGGTGATGGATTTCAAAGGAGTGCGTTGCAGGTGTAAGGGCTGGGCAGCATGACATACCTCTTAGTGCACTTTCTGGCCAGACATTCATAAGAACATAAGAAAGGCCATGCTGGTTCAGACCAAGGCCCATCAAGTCCAGCAGTCTGTTTGCACAGTGGCAATCCAGGTGCCTCCAGGAAGCCCACAAACAAGACAACTGCAGCAGCATTGTCCTGCCTGTGTTCAACAGCACCTAATATAATAGGCATGCTCCTCTGATCCTGGAGAGAACAGGTATGCATCATGACTAGTATCCATTTTTACTAGTAGCTATGGACAACCCTCTCCTCCATGAACATGTCCACTCCCCTCTTAAAGCCTTCTAAGTTGGCACCCATCCCCACATCCTGGAGCAGGGAGCTCCACAATTTAACTATGCGTTGTGTGAAGAAATACTTTGATCTGTTTTGAATCTCTCACCCTCCAGCTTCAGCAGATGACCCCATGTTCTAGTATGAGAGAGGGAGAAAAGCTTCTCCCTGTCCACTCTCTCCATATCATAAATAATTTTATAGACCTCTATCATGTCTCCCCTTAACCGCCTTCTTTCCAAGCTAAACAGCCCTAAACGTTTTAACCATTTCTCATAGGCAGTTGCTTTAGTTCTCTGATTATTTTGGTTGCTCTTTTCTGCACCTTCTCAAGCTCCGCAATATCCTTTTTTAGGTCCATGATCAGAACTTTACACAGTATTCCAAGCATGGTCTCACCATGATTTGTACAAGGGCAATATGGTAGCAGAAGATTTATTCTCTATTCCTTGTCTAATTATGGCCAGCATGGAATTTGACTTTTTCACAGCAGCTGCACACTGGGTTGACCGTCTTCATCCAGCTATCCACTCCCACCCCAAGATTCCCTTTTTGGTCTGTCGCTGCCACCACAGATGCACTTTATACCAGACACAGGCAGGTCCAAGCTTTAAGCGCACTCATGATGGCTTGAGCCTGGCTCGTGTACACATGGCAGGGCTGTTTGTTTGCAAGTAACGTGCACCCCTTAGCACCAGTTATATCAGTAGAGCTGAGCTTCCCCCCACCCACCCCAAAATGGAAGGTGGGTTTACAAGTGTGTAGATCCACTTGAACCCTTTGCTCCTCCATTGTGCTGAAGACAATTTCCCCTAGTGCTGGAGCACACTGCCGTGCTGGTATGTGGCCGGGGGGTCCAGAGAAGGTATTGGGCCGCAAAGCTGCTCCCTGGCAGTCCTGTGTGGGTCTGTTCACACACACTCACCCCGCTCAGTTTTTTTGTGTTCTGAATGTGGGGCAGGGAGATGATGCAGCTGGGACATTGGTGTACGTGCCTGTGAAACTGCCCAATCCCTTCTGCTGCCGCTCAGGATTAGATTCTCCTTTGCTGTGTGTGGCAGAGCGCTTTCCTGGGTGCCGTTGGTCACCTTTTCCCAGAGAGCTGTTGGATCTTCCACACATACATACACATACCTTTATTGGCATAATGGATTTTCCACACCTCGGGTCATCTGTATGGATTCCTGAAGCTTGGTAACAATATTTTCCCTTCAGTATTCCCCTCCTCCATTCTGATAACTCTGCGTACCCTCGTGGATCCTCTTGGATGTGGGGCAGATGCCTACAGATGTTGCTTCCATGGAGAGAGGGCATTTGTCTTTGAGGCTAGCTGATTTTGTTGGTAAATGATGCTGCCATTTCTCTTATTATCCAAGGGATTCAGCCTTTTGTTACAGATGGGAGGCTGGGGCCCAGCGTCATTTATTATTATTTTTTAAATTACTTTATTACATCTTAAAGAACAGTACGTTTTAGTATAGTATCTATCTTGCATCCAGTTTTCTTGAAGTTCATTGACTTTAAAATTAAATGCAAAAGGTGAAGAAGGATACAAGGGTGTGGAGAAAGCTCTACGGAGAATAGTTTCAGAGGGGGAGGGGATTTTTTTTTATTTTTATGTATCTAGTACTGCTTAGACAGCTATAGCCTTGAGCAGAAAATAAAGGAATAAAAATGCCTTATTTAGTGTTATTCTTTTGGTATTTAATTATTGATCCTATAAATTTTGCCACAGACGGAGTAACAGAATCATTTGTATCTGATAGTAGCCACGTCATCTGCGCTCTCGTACTGCCAGATGCCTCATTTTTATTTTTATCATTATTATTTTTTAAATACCAAATCCAGGCCTAAGAACAGCACATTGTATACAGAATGTTGCAGAGGGAAAAAGGGAGGGGGCAGAGTGGAGAAAAATCGCAGCCCTAACAAGGGGAATGGAGAGTTTGATATATGAACAGAAGAGAAAAATTTGACAGAACAATTCTGCTATTCAAGAGCCCAGCGTCATTTATAAAACAAAACATTTCTCCGTATCATTTTGAACAGCCTTCAGGAAGACTTCCTAGGGCCTTATATGCACGGGTTGTTTCCATTGGATATGCTGCTTTCTCCATGCACAGTATTTGCAGTCAAATTCTCAACTCAGTCTGCACAGGGGTCTGAAACTGACCAATACTTGCTGTGAAACTGACCAAATAAGCAGCCTCATAGGTCCTTTGTGATTATTTCAGAGCTCTCCTTAGTTGCAAACAACCCCCCCCCCCCTTGATCAGGCTGAGTTCTGAAACTGACCAAATAAGTAGGTGCATAGGTCATTTGTGATTTGTGATTATGTTAGCGTTCTCGCTTGTCGCAAAACAAAAAAACCACTGTTGCATCAGACTGAGGTCTGAAACTATCCAACGCTCACTGTGAAACCGGCCAAATAAGCAGCCTCATAGTATTCCAGCTTTGAGGGGAGGGTTGGATGAAGGGGAAAGACAAGTGAGAGGGAGCAGTGAGAATGGGCGTGGAAAGAAAACCCCGAATTGAAAAGTATGCACAGGACCAGCTTTTGATTTGGGATCGAGGCAGACATTAAACTCGGGGTAAAACCGCTTCCACAAAACATAGGAAAAACATGAGGGGAGAGCGAGGCGACTTCTAAAGGTCGGAAAATACATGCATAATGAAAACAAAGCCCTGAAGTACTCGGGGCTTGATGGTGATGGAAACATCCCATGCATAAAAGGCCTAGGTTACAGCCTCAGCAAAATGGGGGGTATAGTTTTCCACATCCTTTTTGCTACTTAGCAAAACCTTTCTCTTCATTTCCCTGGCTGTGGGGCTCTTTGTTTTATGAGGAATTGGATTCTTGCCCCATCCCTCTCCTGTAAATGCTTCCAGCTAGGTGTGAATCCATCAGGACTGGATATTTATTGGGAGGGGTAGCAAATACGGTAGAAGACAGAGCCAAGATGCAAGATGATCTTGACAGGCTGGAGAAATGGGCTAGAACTAATAAAATGCACTTCAACAAAGACAAATGTAAAGTTCTGCATTTAGGTAGGAAAAATCAAATGCATAATTATAGGATGGGGGAGACTTGTCTGATCTGCAACTGGTTGACAGATCGTACCCAAAGAGTGTTAGTTAATGGTTCCTCATCCACTTGGAGAGAAGTAACTAGTGGAGTTCCTCTGGGATCTGTGGAGTTCTTCAGGGATCTGTACTGGGCCCTGTGTTGTTCGACATCTTTATAAATGATTTGGATGAAGGAATAGAGGGGATGCTTATTAAATTTGCAGATAATACTAAATTGGGAGGGGTAGCAAATACGGTAGAAGACAGAGCCAAGATGCAGGATGATCTTGACAGGATGAAGAAGTGGGCTAGAACTAATAAAATGCACTTCAACAAAGACAAATGTAAAGTTCTGCATTTAGGTAGAACAAATCAAATGCATAATTTTAGGATAGGGGAGACTTGTCTGAGCAGTAGTGTGTGTGAAAAGGATCTTGGGGTCTTAGTAGACCAAACACTGAACATGAGTCAGCAGTGTGATGCGGTAGCTAAAAAGGCAAATGTAGTCTTGGGCTGCATCTACAGAAGTATGGTGTCCAGATCACGCGAAGTGATGGTATCGCTTTACTCTGCTCTGGTTAGACCTCAACTAGAGTACTGCGTTCAGTTTTGGGCACCACAATTTAAAAAAGATGTGTCCAGAGGAGGGCAACAAAGCTGGTGAGGGGTCTGGAGACCAAGTCCTATGAGGAAAGGTTGAAGGAGCTGGGTATGTTTAGCCTGAAGAGGAGAAGACTGAGAGGGGATATGATAAGCATGTTCAAGTACTTGAGGGGCTGTCATATTGAGGATGGTGAGGATTGTTTTCTGTTGCCCAAGAAGGTCGGACCAGAACCAACAGGTTGAAATTAAATCAAAAGAGTTTCCTTCTAGACATTAGGAAGAATTTTCTAACAGAGTGGTTCCTCAGTGGAACAGGCTTCCTCGGGAGGTGGTAAGCTCTCCTTCCCTGGAGGTGTTTAAGAAGAGGTTAGATGGCCACCTGTCAGCAATGCTGATTCTGTGACCTTAGGCAGATGATGAGAGGGAGGCCATCTTGGCCATCTTCTGGTCACTAGGTGTTGGGGGGAGGTAGTTTTGAATTTCCTGCATTGTGCAGGGGGTTGGACTTGATGGCCCTGGTGGTCCCTTCCAACTCTATGATTTAGTTTTGTCCTAGTTTTTTTTTTTTAGTCAAAAGCACTGCTCCTTAAGTGGCTTAGAACAATTAAAATCCAGTACTAATTACAATTAAGGTGCTATACAAAATGCTGCTCTGGGAACTGGATCCAGGCATGGAGGAAGCACGGCAGGCTGCCCTTTTCTCCCCTTTGCTCGCCTTGCAATTTAGGGTGTGCCCTCAGTCGCTCATAAGGCTGTTCATCCCTCCCGAAAATAGCTCTGCAGGGATTTATAGAGGTCCTGAATCAGAGCAGTGCTTTAGGGAAGAGGAAGCTGGGTACTCATTTTACCAACCTCAGAAGGATGGAAGGCTGAGTCAATCTTGAGCCGGCTACTTGAAACGGACTTCGGTTGGGATCTAACTCAGGTCGTGAGCAGAGCTTTTGACTGCAGTACTGCAGCTTACCACACTGCGCCACAGCGCTCTTTATGTATTAGAAGGTGTTTATTTGTAAGCACTGTATCACAAATGTAAAATAGATATTGATTTGCAACCGTAATGTTTGCAAGTAACGTATTTATAAATACACTACTGTGAGTTTTTGTTGTAATTTTATATCAGAGGTTGGGTACTAGTCTATATATTGTTAGTACTACACATTTACTACCTGACTCCCCCCCCCCCCCGGTAATTATTATTTAACTGATACCAGCTACGAATTGAATCGCATTGGGGAGGGAAATTGCAGTGTCTCTGGCACAGATGGCTGCAGAAGGGGTGGTGTGTGCTCAGCATTTTAAAACAAAGCTGAGCCATTCAATGCCTTGAGCAAAATGCAAGCTCTGGAACGTGTGATACTGCCTGATAGGGGCTGAAGCCATTGGGGAGGGGTCGTGACTCAGTGGCAGAGCATCTGCTTGGCATGAAGAAGGTAAGGGACTAGGCAAGTAGGTGATGTGAAAGACCTCTGCTGGAGACCCTGGAGAGCCACTGCCAGTCTGAGCAGACAATACTGAATTTGATGGACCAAGGGTCTGATTCAATATAAAGCAGCTTTGTATGATGGGTGGGGCTGTGGCTCAGTGGTAGAGCATCTGTTTGGCATGCAGAAGGTCCCAGGATCAATCCCTGGCATCTCCAGTTAAAGGAACCAGGCAAGTAGGTGATGTGAAAGACCTCTGCCTGAGACCCTGGAGAGCCGCTGCTGGTCTGAGTAGACAACACTGACTTTGATGGACCGAGGGTCTGTTTCAGTAGAAGGCAGCTTCATGTGTCCATCGAGCACACTTGTCTCTTCTGATTGGCAGAGACTCTCCGAACAGCCCTTGTCATGCCTTATGTGCCATTCTTATTCAGATTTCTGAAATCCTAGTTCCAGTATATTGCTAATTAGATGTCTCTTTATATTTATTTCACACAGTGATAAATTTTGAGTCTCAATGAGAAAGGTGGACTGTAAATATAGTAAATCAGTACATTGTGGCTGGGTGGTTGCCTTGCATTTTGGCCTTTGCTTTTTTGGAGTTTGACCTGTCCTGTTGTCAGCTGCCTGCCGTTTGTCTGGGACCCCGGGTAGGAATGGCAGAAATTAACATAAATACGCTGCCTTTTCAGGAGGGGGGTGCCACGATGCATCAGAGCAGTCTTGGCTTTTCTCTCTCTCTGAGGTTCCTGTTCAGATCGCTCTCTCTTTCCGCGCAGGTCAGCGTGCCCTTCATCATCGCGGAGATATCCTAGAGACATTAGTTTTGCTGAATCCTTCCGACAAGTCGATCTGTGATGAGGTAAGCAGGGAGCCTCGCTTTGGGAATGGGAGTGGCTGGAGGGGGGCCAGGCACCAACATTTTGGCATCAGAAACGTATTCTGAGGCCATTTGTGCATGGCTCTTTCCTCGCAGTCCCCTTGCTGACTATTTCGGGGCTTTGCTTTATGCTTGCATTTTCCGACCAGAAGAGGTCGCCTCGCTCTCCCCGCGCGTTTTCACGTGTTTTTTTATATATATAAATTTTTATTGGTTTTTCAAAAAATAATACAATCCAACTTATTCGGCATTTCATAAAGCTTATCTTTCCATATATCAGTAAAAAAAACAATATTTGCTCAATGTATGCCTTCATTAAATACAGATATTAAAATTGACTCCCCTTCCCCCGGCTTCTTCTTACCCATTTCTTAATCCGGTCACTCCTTTATTTTAAAAATTGTCTATTCCTAACATACTAATGAGTATTTACTTATAATTTTCTATTTATTTCTATCATCTATTATATACCCATTTTAATACATCATCCAATCACATATATAATCAGTTAAAATTAATAAGAAATATTTAGAAAAAGAAAAGAAATTCATTAAACTGCCATAAAAAGGGATAGACCCATATATTTTTTTCATTAATATGTAATTTTAAAAAACTCATTATTTCCCCCCCAAATTTCCCCCTTCTCCCATCATTTCAGTATTCTCCAACTCTTTAACCCTTCTTTTTGAACAGCTTTTTCTGTCTAGAATTTCTGTTGGTTTGTTCTTGCTTTCTTGATTTTGTCTCTTGGTGACCATGATGTCCATCCACTGCACCCTGCACGCTTAGGTTTTCATTTTGTCGCATTTCTTCTTGTCTTTCTCCTTGAGTAGGATCTATCAGCTCTCTATTTCTTGACAAAAATGTTTCAACCTCTGCCAAGGAGTTAACAGCACGTCTGATCTGTTTGTAAGTGAAAGTAAGACCTTGTGGTGTTAGCCAAGCGTATTTTATTCCATTTTTCCTTAGTGTCATAGTGAAATCTTTATAAATATTCCTCTTGGCAATCAGGTGGCGAGGTAAATCTTTCAACAGTGTTAATGGTGTTCCATCTACTGAAAAAGGGTTGTCAAAGTGATTTTGCATGGTAGTGTTCTTCATTCTAGAATCATAAAAAACAATCACAATCTCTCTAGGCTTTGGTTGTAGCATTTTTGGAGATAAGGGGACCCTGTATATCTTGTCAATTGCATAATTTAATTTTTGTTCATTCATATTAAAAATGCCAGCAAGTGATTTTATCATGGTCTCTCTGGTGTCCCCATATTTTTCAGAAAAATTGCGTATACGTAAATTAAGCTCTCTTGGTTCTTGTAGGTTATCCGGGCTGTGTGACCGTGGTCTTGGTATTTTCTTTCCTGACATTTCGCCAGCAGCTGTGGCAGGCATCTTCAGAGTAACACTGTCCTTCAGTGTTACTCCTCTGAAGATGCCTGCCACAGCTGCTGGCGAAACGTCAGGAAAGAAAATACCAAGACCACTGTAACACAGCCCGGATAACCTACAAGAACCAATGAACTCTGACCGTGAAAGCCTTCAACAATATTTTTAAGCTCTCTTGATTTCATATCCAAAAGTGCAATCTGATCCTTTAAAGCCTCTTGTAATTGTATTTTTTCAATTTGTTTCACACAACCCTTAATTTTATTTTGCATTTCTTTTTGCTTATTCACTACTTTTTTTACATTGGCTTCCATCTCATTCATATCTGTTTTCAGTTCCTTCACTTGGTCTTTAGTTGTCTTGATCTCATTTAACACATTGCCAAACTTCTTATCAAAAAGTTGAATCAGTTGCTTTGTGAGTTGGTCTTGTTGGTTAGAAACCTGTTGAATTTGCTTGTTGATTGTTTCAGTTTGCTTTGTCAGCATTTCCTCCACTTGTTTATAATCCATAGTTCTCTGCTGAGGTTGATGAATGTCCAGTCAGTAGTTGTTGTAGCGTCGGGTGATATTTGTGTGGCACAACCATAGAGTTTCAAATTAGGCTTGGATGAACATCCGGTGTTCCCAGCGGAGTCTCTTTCTCAAAGTGAAACGTGGCTGAAGGACTCCTTAAAACGAAAGAGCTCCAGTGCAGAAGTGAAAGTTCATCCCTCCCCCTCATAAATCACAGTCTTTTAATTGGTAATTGCAGTGTCACTCTACGCATCTGTTGTTATGTCTGGCCATGAATGAAGTTTATAGTTCATCAATCAAGTTGTTAAGTATTCCTTTTAACCGGGTTATCTCAAATTCTTGGGTGGGGGGTGCGGTTTCTGCAGTCGTTTTAAAAAGTTCCACCATCTTTCGAAATTGGAATGTAAACAAAAGGAGTTCTTGGCACTTACTCAGGTATCGGATGCCGGAGTTTCTATCTTTAAAATGGTTCAATAGATGGTGATTGGTAGAGGAGATCCGAGCCTGGGTCCTTTGAGAAACTCATGGTGATGGTTTCTTCCTCAGCCGGCGGGACCAACATCCAAATCCCCTCAGGTTTCGTTCTGGGGGGAGTTTGGGAGTCAAACCGCACTCTAAGGGCTGCAGGAATTTCCTGCTCCACGTTCCACCATTTAGGAACGTGCTCGGGGCACTGGAGGTGTCCCGGTTCAGAGTGTCTCTAGGGTCTCTCAAGAGCTCTTGAGAGACGATGTGCTCGGGTCAGCCATTCTACCGGAAGTCGCGTTTTCATGTGTTTTGCCCACGTTTTCTGGGTTTGTGTTTAGCCAGCGTGCAGAAAATGCGTGGGGAGAGCGAGGTGACCTCTGCTGGTCGGAAAATGCAAGTATTCAAAGCAAAGCCCCGAAATAGTCAGCAGGGTGACAACGAGGAAAGAGCCATGCATGAATGGCCTGAGTTTCAGGGCCACTACTCACATCTATGCCAAGCATACATAGCAGCAAAATCTTTTTCAAGCTAATGCATATCCCACTTGGCGGCTGCCTTTTTTTTTGAGACCCTTCACCTGGAGACTTGAGCATGAAAGTTCAGAGACGTATGTGTGTATGGTGTGTGTGCGTGCGCGCTTTCTGGATGTGACACAGTAGCGGAGCACGTGGTTTATATAAGCATGGTCCCAGGTACAATCCCCATAGTCCCCGCCCAGGTTTTGGGAGGGAACCTTTTCTTCTTGTGACCTTGAAGGGCAACAGCCGGTTGGGCTGAGTGAGATGGACCAAAGGCCTGGTTTGGGTGCAGGGCAGTTTCATATCCTTCTAACTGGTTTCTCTGCCAGGTGGGGTGTTATGCGTCAATGAGGCGAAGGCTTCTTGAAAGCCTTTCCTTGTGGTGAACACATGAAGCTGCCTTATACTGAACCAGACCCTTGGTCCATCAAGGGCAGCATTGTCTACTCAGACCGGCAGTGGCTCTCCAGGGTCTCAGTCTTTCACATCACCTACCTAACTAGTCCCTTGAACTGGAGATGCCGGGGATTGAACCTGGGACTTTCTGCATGCCAAGCAGAGGCTCTACCGCTGAGCAATGGCCCCTCCCTGAGCCAGCGTGTGCTTGCCTCAGATCAAATTGGAAGCTTGGTTTGTCTCTCCCGGTCTCATCTCTTCCAACTGGCAGCATCTTGCGAGGATCCCAGTCACAGAAAGGCCTTTCTCTGCGCTTGCTCCTCGAGATTAGCATTGGAAGAGTGGCGGTGTCTAGCGTGCGAAGGAACTGACAAGAAGAACCAGCAGGGGATGGGCAAGTGAACAGTTAGTTAGGGCTGTAAGGCTAGAGACCTTTCCACCCTTTTCACATCTCTTTTTTTTTTACTTTATTATAGCTGTACAATTAATACAGATTAAAAACACTAAAATGGGTTCTTAAAGTCAGCACACACATAATATAATGTATAATAAATGAAAAAGCTAAAAAAAACACCATTTATACTACCATGACAGTTTTGAACTTATTTTCAGGGCAAATATACATTTCACTGTCCTTTCTAGCTATAGCAAAACCTCGTCGTCTCCTTTAAAGGCATACTAAAAGAGCTCAAAGGCTCAGACCGCATAAGGTGTTTTTGGGACCACCCTTTTCACACCCCTTGACTGTTCTTGGACTGATACTCTCAGCATCAATTTCCTCCTTCTTCTCGGAAGTCTTTCTACCCTCTCTCTCCCTCCTTAGCTATCTAGCTACGCTAGAGGCTCTGTCTCTCAGCTTTCTTATTCTAAAATGTAGTTCCCTCAATAAAAAGCAACTTTATCTTTAATCAGTGAGTCTGACGCTTCTATGTGTACTTAGCATACTCTGCCAACAATTTGTTCTTTAACTGGGGGTGGTGGTGAACCTGCCAGGCAAGGGGCCCTGCCTCTGAGCTCTGGCCAAGCAGCCTTGTGCTCTCTCATCCCTGATTGGGGGCTGCGGCATGGCTCCACTGCCACGAAGGCTTGGATTCAGGGGCATTCATGCTCATGATCCCAGGGCTGATCCTTTCTTGTCTCCCTCCCTGCTCCAGCTCCGCAGCCTGATCACCGATTCTTCCCAGCACAAGCTGCTGATCTTTGCTGGGCCTTGCGTGGAGGAGACGGGGGAGCTGGTGCTCCAGACGGGCACTTTTGCATTGCAGGACTTCATCCAGGTCTTTGCTGACAAAGCGGTGAGTCTCCTTTTGCCCCCCTGTCCTGTGCCTCACCTGCTGCCAGGAGGCTCTGGGTGTTTGTTCTGGGAACTTGAGACGCGCTGACTGATCTGTCCTTGGAAATTGGGCTTGTTGGTATGAAAACATGCCTGAGATGGAACTGGTGGTGAGGTGTGGACAGAATCAAGCGGGTGCAGAGGAAAGTGACGAGGATGCTCAGGGACCTGGAGACCCAGCCCTACGAGGAAAGGCTGAAGGAACTGGGAATGTTTAGTCTGGAGAAGAGGAGGTTGAGCGGGATATGATTGCTCTCTTTAAGTATTTGAAGGGCTGTCACTTAGAGGAGGGCTGTTCCTGTTGGCAGCAGAGGATAGGACTTGCAAGAATGGGTTTAAATTGTGGACTCAAAGGGGCTGGCTGGATATTGGGAATTTTTTTTCTTTACAGTAAGAGTTGTTCAACAATGAAATCAGCTACCTAGGGAGGTGGTGAGCTCCCCCTCCCTGGCAGTCTTTAAGCAGAGGCTGGACAAGCACTTGTCAAGGATGCTCTAGGCTGATCCTGAATTGAGCAGGGGGTTGGACTCGATGGCCTGTATGGCCCCTTCCAATTCTATGAGTCTGGCTTTATGAACGGGTCACGGATTTGAGTCTTGTGGCGATTCCCGCTGGGCCGGATTCTCCCAGATATGTCTAGTCTATCCATATTAGTTCAGACTGGCTGCAAGCGTCTCTGACAAAGATGTGTGGTGAGGGCGGCACAAGGGTGCCAAGAGGAGGGAAGCATGTGAAAGAGAGAAAGGTCGCTTGTCTCATTGGCAAGGTGATCACTGTCAACGGGTGGCCCCGCAGAGCTGTGGAAGACATCGGCTTCCACTGGCTGCTCCAAGATGCCTATCCCTGGTACACGCCCCCTTCTCGCACCATGATGAGCAGAAGCGTGATGCCCTCGTCGTACAGGGCTGCCAGGGACCATGTGAAAGCACAGTTGAAAAGTCCATTGGATGGATTGGGCACCCCCTTTGGGGTCCCACAAAATTGGATCCCGTGACCCAAACTTCACCAAACATGGGGGGTTCTTCTAAGGAGAGTCACCTGTAGCTAAACTGCAAATTTGGTGCATCTACCTTGAAAAACAGCCCCTCCCAGAGGCCCCCCCCCCAAATTCCCCATAGATTTTAGTGGATCAAAAAATTTTGGCTATCCAAAAAATGCCGAAAACCCCATTTACCGGTATGGGTATTTGGCTTCTTTTCGGCTTTTCCAAAAATTTTGGTGTCCAGTAAACAGGAATCCAATAAAAAATGGTGCACCACCCCTAGTATTCACTTCCATCCACACTGGATCATCCTGTCAGACCTAATCCCTTTTGGACAAAGGACGATCCGGTTTGATCCAGGCCATCTATTTGTCATTGAAGTTCAGAGCCATTATCAGGTGCTTGATGGAGGTGGGACTATACGGTATGTGACTCTGACTGGTAAAAGCAGCCTCTGACATCGGAGATGGGGATTTGCATGGGATTAGGGAAATCCGCTTGTCATTCTTAGAAAGGAGGCTGGGTTAGGTCCAGCTCCATTTCGCATAAATATGTGGACGTCTGAGATTTCCCTTGTCCTCAGTTTTCAGTCTTCAGTGGAAACTGGGCCTGCAGGAAGTTGGGTGGGGGTTGAGGACTCCTTTGACTTCTTGTTACCACAAGGAGCTCTGCACATGCTCTGAGGAACCTGCTGCAGTGTAGGTAATGTGTGTTTAGATTTGGATATCTCTGTGCTGTTGTTGCTGTGTGTTTTTCCCCTGTATTTTGTTTTGTCTTTTTCCCAACCCTTTTTGAATCCAATCACCCTTTCCTCCCCTCACCCTTTTTTTACAATTACCCTTTTTGGAAAGGCATTTTTTTCACTTCTGTTCATCTGGGATGTTTCTCTTAATCTCTTCCCCCATGGGCTAGACTGCACGGGTGCTACCAGGTTGGTTATAAGGTACCTTGTTACTGCTCTGGAAGACTACCTTTGCAGGGGGTCAGTCTAGAGGCTCTCAGGAGGTCCTGAGTGGTGGCAGCTGGTTTCCAGGGGATTTTCCAGGGGACTCTTGCTCTAACGGAGTTTTCCAGCAAGCAAAGGCACCATTTCCCTCTTCCTACCATAACGGTGGTGGTGTTAGAATAAAATGGAGGAGGAGAATGGTGTAAGTCTTTTTGGATCCCCCATTGAGGAGAAAAGGGGAGTATAAACAAAGTCTGTGTGTATATATATATTGCTCATTGACAAAGTCTTAAGCATTCATAATATAGAGGAGCAGAAAATAAACAGTTTTACAATTTTAGAGCACACACAATTAATAAAAGACCTTATCCATTTGTGGTACAGGGTAGATTTAACGTTACCTGAGCTATTTGATAGCTTCGGGGCCATTGCATGTGCTAAGCATTTCACTGTCTGATGTACTTTCTCAATATCTGAGTCTAGATCCGATAAAAGGAACGGTATAATCCAAGATTTTAAAGGGAGGCCGTACTTTGTTGGAATAGGCGAAACAAAGTAAATAAATAGGGGAGAATATGCTGGGCTGGATGGAAAAGGCAGCTTCTGATGTTCAGAAGCAAGACCTACAGCTGTTTTTCTGCTTGTAGCCAGAGGGGCCATGGTTCAGCAGTGGTATAGCTGCTTTGTATGTAGACAAATCCAGCAGTATAGCTGTTTTGTATGTAGACAATCACCATTAAAAGGGTCTTGGGTGGTGGTGCTGGGGGAGTACATTTTTCCCCTCTGGGGGCTTGGAGAACTGCTGATGGTCAGTGAGAATAGTACTGGGACACTAGGACCCAGAATTTGATCTGGCTTTGCTGAGGGCATCTTCATATGCTCATTGTTTCCCCCCCCCTTCTGTGTTCTCTCTCTCTGCCCTCTCAGGTTGGGGAGTTCCTAAGCTCAGCAAACCCTTCGGCCAAAACCTGCTTGACTGTGGTTTGCCCAGACTTTGGGGTATGGAAGGATTCCAGGCTGGGCGAGCACAACCTGTTGGATTTCATCGATCTCCGGTTCAACCCCGGCTATGTGCTGCCAGAGATGGAGGGCTTACAGGAGTTCATCGAATATCTTTCGGAGTCCCTAGATCCCCCGTCCCCTTTCGACCTCTTGGAGCCTCCCAGCACCGTCGGCTTCCTGAAGCTCTCCAAGCCTTGCTGCTATATCTTTCCGGGCGGGAGAGGAGACTCTGCCTTTTTCGCTGTTAACGGGTTCAACATATTGGTGAACGGGGGCTCCAATCCCAGGTCCTCCTTCTGGAAGCTGGTTCGCCACCTGGACCGCATTGACTCCATCTTGGTGACCCACATCGGGACGGACAGTTTACCCGGGGTGAACAGTCTGCTGCAGAGGAAGCTGGCTGAAATGGAGGAGGATCCGTCTACGCATGGCTCCCAGAACGACGACTGGGCGAAGAATCTCATCTCGCCGGAGTTGGGCGTTGTGTTCCTCAACGCCTCCGAGAAGCTGAAGACTATAGAAGGAGACTCGGGTATCCTAAAGAGTTGCGACGAGGGCAGTTTGGCCCTGCAGTACCTAGACAAGCTGGGCATTAAGCTGAGCCCTCTCTACCGGGATGTTGGCCCCAAGGCAGAACCCACCATCCTTTTCCAGAAGATGGGTGTGGGACGGCTGGATATGTATGTCCTCAACCCAGTGAAGGGCAGTAAAGAGTTGGAGTTCTTGACGCAGCAGTGGTGTGGGAATGGTTACCCCAAAGGGCTGGAGCTGCCCTTGCAGTGCTTGACCTCCATCTGTGCCCTTCTGGTTTGGCACCCTGTGAACCCCACCGAGAAGATTGTTCGGGTCTTGTTCCCTGGTTGCACACCCCCCAGCAAGATCTTGGAAGGGCTGGAGAAAGTCAAACACTTGGAGTTCCTCAAGCATCCGGTGGTTACTCAGAAGGACCTGGACTCTTTCTCCTCTTCTACTCCGCTCAAGCAGAAGCGGACGGAGAGCCAAGAGAGTCTCAAGTCCGGTTCTAGGCTGAGCCTCACAGAGCCAAGCGCGCCAGTTTCCAAGGAGAAGCGGGAACTGAAGCCAGTAAATGTCCGAGATAGACCCAAGGCACCTAGTGAGACCTCAAAAGGTAGCATTGAGGAAGAGAGAACTAAAGATGCCAGATCCAAGTTGCTCTCTTCAACAGAGAGGCTCAAACAAGACGTGAGGCCCAAATTGCTGAAGGAGAGGCAGATACCCAAGAAGGAAGTGAAGAAGGAAGAGAAGAAGCCATCACCAAAGGAAGACGCTGGCCAAGACAAGGATGTAACCAAGAAAGAGTCAAAGATGGTGAAGAAAGAGGGGAAGGTGGATCCTCCCAGAAGAGAAATAAAGAGAGAGGAGACCAAGAAGGATGGCATGATGGAGGAGAAAGTGACTAAGCAGCCAGTTCGGAAACTCCCGGCTGCAGAGGGCAAGAGGCCCCTGACCAAGATGGGCAGTGTCAAGAAGTCTATCCCCACCCTCAAAAAGGACATGGAAAAGCCGAAGACGAAGCTGTCTAAGGAGACTGCCGGCACCCCAAAGACATCTGGAGGTGCCAAGGGAGGTCGCTCAGATGTGTCCAAATCTTCATCGGAGAATGGGATACAGGAGATGGAGAGGCCCAGGGAGAGCTCTCGGCAGGGACCTTTGGGAGCAGACTCGACCGACGAAGGCATCACCACGGCTGAGAGTGAGCTGGAACCTTCACCCTTGGACGGCATGGGTTGCCATGGAAATGGCCCAGAGAGTGCCGAGAATGGCCTGGGTGTTGGGGGAGATCCAGAGAGCCCCCAGCCTTTCCGGCACCTGGAAGCCAGTTCCCCTCTGAAAGGCATTGGACCGCCGTCCCCGTTAGCGAAGACTCCCAAGAGCGATCGGAGCGTCAACTTTGAGCTGACTCCCACAGATATCCGGGAAGGCCTCAACCACTGTCCGGAGGGCGAGGAGGCCTGCGGCAGTTCCGAGGAGAAGACCCTTGAAATGATGTCCCCCTCCAGCTCCACCCCAGCTAGTGCTGGCCACACCCCCTTCCACCAGTCCCCGGTCGAAGATGCTATCATGGCCGAGGAGCCAGTGGCCATTATCAATACCTGGAAGCCTGATGGTTCTATCTCTGGCTCACGGGCCTCGCGTGACAACTCCAGTTCATCGCAGGAAAGGCCTTCAGGTTGCCTGTCCCCCAGCCTCCTCCGGGATGATGTCGCAGATGTGTCCCCCACCATTACCACTCCTTCCCTCCCGGCTGAAGTGGGATCCCCTCATTCTACTGAGGTTGACGAGTCTCTCTCCATCTCCTTTGAGCAAGTTCTGCCCCCAGTCAGCGAATTCCCTCAAGAAGAAGTGGAAAATATCCGTGCAGGGGGACTCACCCCAGAACCAGAAGCCCCGCTGAGCAAAGGCGGATTGAGTTTGCCTGTCCGACCCTGTCACCACCACCACCACCATTCCAGCGCGCAGCGACTGGACGGCCACGTCCTGCCTCAGTCTGGCCGTCGTTCGGACTCCCCTCACGACGTGGACCTCTGCCTGGTGTCTCCATGTGAGTTTGAGCACCCCAAGTCAGAAAGGTCCCCCTCTGTCAACTTCAGCCCCCGGGACATGTCGAACAGCAGCGACTTCTCCCAAGAGTTGACAAAACCCCTGAGTCACAGGAAAGGCCCGAGGGGACGCAAGCCGCACGCCCTTATTGACGAAACCCCACCTACTTCGTTCAGCGAGTCGCTGCCTACCCTTTCAGACTCTGACATCCCGCCGGCCACTGAGGAGTGTCCTTCCATTACAGCCGACGGCGGCTTGGACTCGGACGACGAACCTGAGAGTCTGGCTCGGACCTGCGACCCACTCCCGGCCCCCCTTAAAGACCCGTGCCCCTTGCCTGCCCAGCCAGGCATCTGCATGGTGGATCCCGAGAAAGAAGGGCCCGCCAAGGCCAAGAGGGCCCCTTCACGGGTGAGCTCGGCACCCCCGAAAGTAGATACCCCAAAAGCTTTGGCCCTGAGCAGCAGGACCAAAACCTCTTCTGCCGGCTCAGCAGACAAAGCGCGACTGCCCACCTTTGGGAGAAACGAGCCCTTGGCGTCCCGAGCCGGTGGGGACACCCGAGCCCCCCTCTCCGCTCGTAGGCCATTATCAGGAGCTGGCAGACAGTCTCCAGCAGGTAAGCTCATGCTTCCTTGGGCATGGGAGGAGGGGAGAGTGATGTGTGGCAGGAAGGGTCCAGCAATTGATGGAGGATAACATAAAGACATTTTAGTGAAATCCAGCGGGGCCAGGAGCCATGGCTGTCAACAGGGATTGACATGGTTTAGTTTCGTAGATGCAGCCTGCCCAAGGAATGTTGCCTTCAAATCCAACATTCATGCATGTTCAGTGACTGTCTCTCTGCCTTTATGCGTTCACCCTGGCAGAGGCTGATAGACTTCACCCACCATGCCCCAAAGCGTAGCGCCTGGAGGAGCTGTAATTGCAAATTCCCAGCCCTGTCTTCAGATTACAATTCCCATGATTCCTCCATCAAGCGGGTTGTGTTGTGTGTGTGTTTAGATGCTATGTAAATATTTGTTCAAGAGTGCCACCTGCTGACTGGAGGGGTCATTGCACCCTCAGTGGAAGCCTGCCGCCGCTGTGTCCTGGGGTTTTAGTTATTGGTCTGCGGGGTTTGTGGCCAACCTGCCACGAGGGTATTGTGTTGCTGCAGAGCAGGAAGCCCTCTTTGTGCCTTATTTTAAAATGAATGCCGCTCTCCACAAGTTAAGTACAGAGGCAGCTACTTAAAAATGCAGCAGAAAAGAGTGGAGGTATCATAGCCCCCGTTCTCCCCCGGAGGACTGCAGTCTTTGAAGGGGGCCTGTGATCGGTCAGTCTCCGTCAGCCTAATACACCTCACAAGGTTGTCGTGCAGATAAAATGGACAAGGAAGCAGAGAGCAATGTATGTTGTCTTGAACTCCTTGGAGGAAGACTGAAATTAAACCTTCGTGACGCATGAAGAGGCCTTATCCTGAATCAAACGGTTGTTCCTTCTGCTCTTGGGATTCTCTTCTCTGACGGGCGGCAGCTCTCGGGCTTTCTGACTGAAAGAAGATTTCCCCAGCAGCTGCTCCTTGAGAGCTTTTATGATGCAAGATGCCTTGGATTGAACCTGGGACCCTTCCTAGTTTTATACATTCTGCTGATTCCATTAACGCAACCAAAAACTCGTTTGTGATGTCTTCTGAAGCCAAGCAAAACCAAAGGAGAACTGTTGTGGTAGTAATAGTATTTTTCATGTCTTTATGCCTCTCTTCTCCGAAGAGCTCAGGACAGCATTATGCAGTACCTCCTTACTCCATTTTATCCTCACAACAACCCTGTGAGGTAGGCTAGATGGTGAGTGTGACTGACTGGCCCAGGTGCCTTTCCCCCTCCCCCCAAAAAATTGCTTCATGAAAGAGACTTGATTCCAGGTCTCCCTGGGTCCTCTGACCAGTCTGTCGTCCTTTGCCTAGATGTGTACTTTCTCCCTCCAGCTGAATCCCCCTCGCCATTCTTCCCCTCCTCTCTAGGCACCAAGTCTGCCCTTCCATGTCCCCCGGTTTACCTGGAGTTGGCCTACATCCCTGGTGCCGCCAGCAGCCCAAAGGTGGACGAGGACTTCTTCCGCCGCGTCCGGTCCCAGTGCTACGTCATCAGCGGGGAAGACCACATCAAAGAAGGCATCATGAGGGGCATCCTGGATGCACTGTTGTCCGGGAAGCAGCATTGGGCGAGCGACTCCCAGGTGAGCCCAGGGCACGGAGGGCCTAAGGGTGAAATGCCATGTGGGAGGGCTTCCGTGTGACCAGGCGGAAGCGTCATGTGACGGGGATAGCAGCACCTAGGGTTATCTCGCTTTGGTGTCTGTCTAGCCCCTTCTGGAGGGTGAGTTTTATAAATGAGTGATCAATGATGCATTTTAGGTTGTTAAAATAAGTTTAATCTTGGTAAGTGTAGCATGTGTTTAAATTCCTCCCTGTTTTTCAGTAAATCAGGAAAAAATACAGACAGGACATTTATGCAAGCAGGGGAAATTTGTGTTCGATTTGCTGCACAGTTTTCTGCTCTGAATTATCAAACATCATATGCATGAGAGCTTCCCCCCGCCCCCAATTCCAGGAGTATCTTGTGATTAATTTTGCATCCCCAGTGAATCACGGAGCTTCTGAGTCCCTCCCCCTGAAAACGCAGCCTTGTTGGAGGGGGCAGGTCAGCTCTTAAAGGGACTACGTGTGCTTTTGCTGGTTAGTCCTCCCCACCTTTCTTCAACAGTTCCCTGCTGGGAGCTGCCTTCCAACCTTTGCTGCCTCTCTTTGGTATCTTCCTGCACATTTCATGACTGTTTAACTCCCTCTTTTGTGCTTTGCTTTGAGGGAAGGGGTTGGATGGGAGTGACAGACACATGGGAGGGAGAAGCCAAAATGGACGTGGGGAGGGAAACCTGAAGTTAAGAGATATGCATGGAAATAGGGGGAATTTGCGTTGCTCTTGCCTCGAAGCAGTATTTAAATTCGTTCTAAAACAGGATCCTAGAACTGCAGGGGAAGAACGAGGCCAGAGCGAAGTCACGTCTGAAAGTCAGTAAAATCATGAATAATGCGAAGGAAGCCTTGAAGCAGTCCTTGCTCAATGCTTATTTTTTAAACCCGACCTTTAAAATGACCATTCATGGTCCCGATGCAAGAGGAGAAAATCAAACAAGTTCCACCCCCCCCCACTCACCTTCTCCTTCGTTTGCATAGCCATTAGCAATAGTGGTTTTGCATAGCTAAGCCGCAGCTGGGATTCTTCATGGTTCCTTCAGTGAATGCTTCGATGTGGGGGGCGGAGCAAATACAAAAGGTTGCGTTAAAGGGGCTCTTAAGAAATGTGAAGCAGGTATGCAGCGGCTTTGTAATGACGGTTCAGCGTGAAGAAATAAAAAAAAAAATATGTGGGGCACTTCAGCCTGGAACGCGCTGCTAGTTACCAAGCATAAACAGCCAATGAAAAATTGAACATCTCTGAACGTCACAGTGCATCCAAAGGGCACGTGTAGGCTGATTGGGTTCCCCCCCCCCCACCAAGGAGCCTTTCTCCAACAGAAGAGCCGCTTAAGTCATGTGAGGGCTCCAAGCTTTGCTCAGTGGAGTTGGGAGGGTGCGGGGTGTGATTTGGGCACACCCCAGTGTGAATAGCACTGCCCTGCCCTATGACATTCAACACCTGCTCTGTGACTTAGGAACACAGATAGCGATCGGATTAATTTTTGGTTCCACCTTGTGCCTCACTCTCCCTGAGCAGGGGAGCAGACGGTCATTTATGCACGGGAGTTTTACCTGAGGTTCGTTGCTGGCAGGACCCACACTTTCCTGTTGGAAATCTGCACCAGCAGTCTCCAAGCTCAAATCAAATTCCCTCCCCTTGAAATGCTGCTTTGTAATTGGCTTACTTTGTAGAGCTTTCTGTGAGAGAAAATCCCCACCCCCAAAACCCAGTTGCTGCATAAAAAAGCACTTTAAGAACAAAACAACAACAACAACCAGAGTAATCTGAAAGGGGGGGAGAAATCCAACCCTCAGTTTTAAAAAGATTTTCTTCTGCTCAGAAAGAGCTCCCAGGAAGCAGGAAGTATTTCAATCCCCGCCTCTGGACATGCTGCTTTGTAATTGGCTGTGAGCGAAACCCAGCTTGTGTGCCCCACACTTTGCCTTATGCACGGGGATTTCACCTGGGCTTTGCTCAGGGTAGATGGAAGAGTCAGGTTAACAGAGGAACGGGAAGTCCCGGGATTTGTGAAAGCTGGCAGCAAAGTCACCTCTAATGGATGGAAAACTCATGCATAACTCTAAGGAACAACCAGTTCAGAATGGGGGCGAACATGAGTGTAAGTACCCATGCATAAATGACCGAGGTTTTTGCCCCAGCCCACTGGATGTGTTCGCAGCTGAAGTCTGACTGTGGGTTCGGCTGCCCTCTTGATGGTGCTTAAGCTGTGTGGAGGTGATTTGTGGGGACTGCCCTGGGGAGGCCCCTGCATCTTTCCCAGATCTCCTTTGCTAGGTGGGAAAAGGGCCACTGTTGAATGTGTGGCTGCTGCTCAAGGGGAAGCGAGCCCTGGATTTGACCCCCTTTTGGTCTCTCCTTCCAGGTGACCTTGATCCCGACCTTTGACTCGCAGGCCATGCACGAATGGTACTTGGAGACACTGGAGCGCCAGCAGGAGTTGGGGGTCACCGTCCTGGGCAGCACCAGCACAGTGGCCATGCAGGACGACTGCTTCCCAGCGTGCAAGGTGGAGTTCTGAAGGGCCGGCGGGCCACGTTTGGTTTTGGAGCCGAGAGGCACTTTGGACACCGGGGGGCCTGGCGGCTGCGGCCGGCCACACAAGGTCCTTTCCTTTGACTGCTGGCGGCCAGCGCCGGTGACAGGAGACAAGACTCTTCTGCCTTCTGGGTTAGGAAAAAGAAGGCCGGCAGCTTTTCCCGGGACATGTTGTAGTCCCCACACCAAATAGCATCCACTGTCTGGTTTTTGCATGTCCACTGCCAGAGCCTTGAGCCCTGGCTAAGCACACGGAAGGAGGTGGCAGAGTTTGGGTGGGGGAAGGGGTCTTTTGGTTCTGGAGGCTGCAGCTGGGCCGAGCGTTCTCCCCGCCTCGCCCAGTGTTCCCGTTGGGGGGCGTCAGCACGCTCTTCTCTCTCACCCCGCTTCTACCCTACCTTTGACAGCTTCTGGTGGCCGGAGCTGGGATCGGTGGGCCAGGTCTTGTTACAGGGGCCCCTTTGGCTTGGCCCCACGCTCCGGCTCTGGGCATCCCGCGTGGAAGGTCGTCCCTCCCCCCTCCGCAAACTGGACAGGCGCCTCTTGCCCGCTGCCTGTCAACGTGGCAAGGAGCGGGAGCGATTCTGGGACAGCTGCTTGGAAGGCTGTATGGAAACAGGGTTTCGAAGATCTTGAGTGCCACCTGTAGCTGCTCTCTCCCTAGCTAAGTCCCCCACCCCCCAGCACTATTCAATGCTGGGATGGAGCTGTTTCCCCAGACATGTCTGGGGTGTGGGTTGCTGTACCATGAATTATTCTACTGCTGAGGCAAGAGGAGTACCATTTCTAGAGGCTTTTCTTTCGATGGTTTCCTCTTTTTCTGGCATACCCAGCGAAACCTGCCCCTCCCTCCCTCCCTCCCTCCCTCCCTCCCTCCCTCCAAGGCCTGGTCCTTTAATGATAGGCCAGAAGCACCTTTGCTGTTACTTGTCTTCTCGACACCTCCCCCCCACCATGGAAGAAGTACGTTTTCTCCAATGGATGCGTTTGGATGGCATGGACCCCTTTCCCCGCCTTTTCAACTTCAGCGCAAGACCTTTATGGCCCATACAAAGCGGCCCATACATGCAGTCTTGTCCTTCGTTAGGCCAAGCAATCTCCCCGCTTTGGGGGGGGGGCACCTAAGGGAGAGTCACTGTGTGTCTGCCTGATTTAGTGTCCTGCCCAGGGAGGGAGCAAAAGCAGCTGTGGGGACAGCGTGGGGCAACTTTTGAAGCACTTCGCGAAGGGATCCATGGTATGGTTTTCACCACCCGCCCACCCAGTTTTGAAACACACTCCAGACTTCTCTACCTCTCCTGTTCGAAAACTCCCCGTTCGTGGAAGTGTGCTTATCTCGGTGTCTCATCCTTGAAGATGACTCCGTAAAACGTTGAGCTAGCCCCGCCTGCCCCTCTTGTCTTCTCCTCTCTCAGCAGCCTGTTTCTCTTTCCCCCTGTTTTCTTTTTTAAAAAATTCCTCTTCTTCACTTCAACGTTTGAAGGAAAGTTTTAGGGCCAGCTATGTCCCCCCGCCCTGCAATGTGACACTAAACCTCATTTTCTAAGGACAGAAAAAAAGGATTGTGTTTTTTTTTCTCTCTCTCTCTTTCTTAAATGTCTATTTTGTATTTTTTCTAAAAAGAAAAGAAACCAAAACCGTTAATTTAGCGAAGGTTTTATTTATCGGCTCAGCACCACGAGAGGTGTCTGCATTCCTCCTTGGGTGGGGCGAGAGGGGAACGGGCTGCTCTCCCCTTTCCCCCCTGCTCTTCTCTCACATAACTTAAATTTGGGATCAGCACCATGTTTCAATATTTGTGTGTTGTGTGTTTTAAAAAAACCCAACCAGTTTAGGGGCCAGGCAGGGCCGCGGGAGACGATTCTCCCTCCCCCTTCCCATCGCTAGTGCTTTCTGTGTCTGCAGACCTGTAACCCGAGTTTGGAAAAGTGGCCAAGCGGGGTCAGAAGAGCGGGCTTCCCCGTCGAGGGGGCCGTTCAGAAGCCCCTTCCTCAGTTCTCCCTCCCCCAAAACATAGGAAAGAAGGTTGCGATTGTTGTATCCGTCAGTGCACTGAAGAAAGATGCCCAGGCTGTTGCCAGTATGTTCACACGCACACTGCACATTCTCGTAAGCTCTTCACTGTGTTGAACCGTGTTCCGGGATGGGGGGAGTCACCCCCCTCTCATTAAAGAGTTAAATAGCTCAAGAAGGCCCTTGTGTTGTGTAATGTTTTGCTTGTCTGTCCGGTGGTGTTTTGTGCGTCTGTCCAGCAGCGGCACTTTCCTCTGAGGCAAGGAGACGTTACCTGGCGCTCCTTTATTAGGGTAAAGGCCCTCGCACCGAAGGAACGTACCAACCCCAGCAGGACTGTTCCATAGGATACGAACTGCTGCGTCCCCCCCCCCTTTCTCGAATGTCTTGATCTGTCCCTTTTACCAGGCAGGCCTAGGTCTACTGCTTTGACCCAAAGCCCTGGCCACTGACCGCTTTGACCCACAGCCCTGACCACTGACAGTTTATGTGGTCTGGCCAAGAATACAAAGTCCAAGACACAGACCAAGGTAGGCCAAATGTTTCCGCTCAGAAGCAGGCAGGTATAGTCAGGGATGAATCTAATAAGAGAAACCAAAATGATCAGGGGACTAGAGCAAGTGTCCTACGAGGAGCTGTTAAAACGCTTAGGGCTGTTCAGCCTGGAAAGAAGGTGGTTAAGGGGAGACATGATAGAGGTCTATAAAATTATGCATGGTTTGGAGAGAGTGGACAGGGAGAAGCTTTTCTCCCTCATAATGCTAGAATGCGGGGTCGTCTGCTGAAGCTTGAAGGGTGAGAGATTCTAAACTGATAAAAGGAAATATTTATTTACACAATGTGTAGTTGAATTGTGGAACTCCCTGCCCCAGGATGTGGTGATGGCTGCCAACTTGAAAGGCTTTATGAGGGGAGTGGACATGTTCATGGAAGACAGGAGTATTCATGGCTACTAGTTAAAATGAATACTGGTCATGATGCAAACTTATTCTCTCCAGGATGAGAGGAGCATGCCTATTATCTTGGGTGCTGTGGAACACAGGCAGGACTATGCTGCTGCCGTCGTCTTGTTTGTGGGCTTTCCAGAGGCACCTGGTTGGCCACTGTGTGAACAGACTGCTGGACTTGATGGGCCTTGGTCTGATCCACCATGGCCTTTCTTATGTTCTTATGTTCAGGGGCGCAGTTGCAGCCATGTTGATTCCACACTGACCTTGGTCTCACAGCAAGCTTAAGTAGCCTGTTTCCGTTCCAGATGCAGCTGGGTCCCTTCATTAGGATCAGTGTTCTTAGCTGAGTCACCCTTCCACCTGAGGAGCAGCAGGACCCGGATCCTGTACTGACTCATTCCTGTAGTCCTCTGCCTCTATAAGGGAAGAGCTGCTCCCAGCTGTCAGGCGTACGCCTGCTCAAGGCCACCACCCTGGCTTGTTGCCTTCTCCTTCCTTGGTGCGGTGGGGTGGGTCTGGAAGGGGGGGTGTCTGCTCATACTGCTGCAATTATACTGCCCTTGTACAACTCTATGATGAGACCACACTTGGAATACTGTGTACAGTTCTGGCCACCACACCTAAAAAAGGATATTGCAGAGCTTAAGAAGGTGCAGAAAAGAGCAACCGAAATGATCAGGGGACTAGAACAACTGCCTGTGAGGAGTGGTTAAAACGTTTAGGGCTGTTTAGCTTGGAAAGAAGGCGGTTAAGGGGAGACACGATAGAGGTCTATAAAATTACGTGTGGTATGGAGAGAGTGGACAGGGAGAAGCTTTTCTCCCTCATAATACTGGAACGCGGGGTCATCTGCTGAAGCTGGAGGGTAAGAGATTCAAAACATGAAAGGAAGTATTTCTTCACACAAGACATAGTTAAATTACGGAACTCCTTGCCCTAGGATGTGGTGATGGCTGCCAACTTGGAAGGCTTTAAGAGGGGAGTGGACATGTTCATGGAGGAGAGGACTATCCATGGCTCCTAGTCAAAATGATTACTAGTCATGATGCATATCTGTTCTCTCCAGAATCAGATGAGCACGCCCATTATATTAGATGCTGTGGAACACAGGCAGGATAATGCTGCTGCAGCCGTCTTTTTTGAGGGCTTCCTGGAGGTACTTGGTTGACCACTTCGTGAACAGACTGCTGGACTTGATGGGCCTTGGTCTGATCTAGCATGGCCTTTCTTATGTTCTTATGATGCCTTCTGTCTTGAGGGCCCTACTGGCCCAAGGGGGTAGAGGTGGTACTGGCGAAAGGCCCCTTCTGGGAGGAGGTTCTGCTTCGCTGGGGCCTACCTTACAGGGAGTGTCTTCCAATGTGGGTCTCAGGGACAGGGCATCCTCTGATGACTCATCCTCCCACGCTGGTCCCCGGGTGACTCACGCCACAATCCTCCCAGAAGCCTGGACCTCCCTCTTCTCTGTGGGGATTACATCTGCAGTCTGTAAGTAAGTGATCGTTTGCCACAGAATCAGTACAGGTCAATGCTGGAACCAGGGGTACAGTAACTACTGGAATCAAGGCTGTGGCTACTATGGACACGACAGTCGGGGCTCTGGTGGCTATGGAGGCTATGACTATATTGGCCACAACAACTATTATAGATGTGGAGACTGTAGCAATCAGCAGAGCAGCTATGGGAAAGTACCACGGTGAGGTGGTCATCATTCCATTTTGCTGCCTCTCTCCAGAGAGGAGGGCAGGCCGTATTCTCATTCAAAGATTCATTTTGAGGCTGCTCAGGCTGCCTGCTAATAGCAGTTCACACTAAAAAAAAATTGTACAGCCCCTGAATTGGGAGTAGCAAGTTGGTCCCTCAAACTTCAGAATTGCTTTCACTGTATTTTTTTTTTAATTGCTATGCTTAAGAATAAATTTGACTTACCCCCTGGCCCATTTTGTTCCCCAGTATTGTAGAGCACGTCTTGTGTTTAAAAAGCCCCGTGTGTCATGATGTAGTGTCATGATGTAGTGATGTGTCATGATGTAGTGCCTTACTGGTTTTTTAATAAATCTTTGTGTGTGTGTGTATGTGCGTGTGTGTGTATACACACACACATACACACACACAAAGATTTATTTTAAAAGATTTATATATATAAAATGAGTACAGGTTGAATATCCCTTATCCGGACTGCTTGGGACCAGAAGTGGCCTGTATTTCGGATATTTCTTGGAGCGGTGGACTCTGATCTGGAGAACCGGGTTTGATTCCCCACTCCTCCACGTCTTTCCCCACTCCTATATACGAAGCCAGCTGGGTGACCTCGGGCAAGTCACAGCTCTTTTAGAGCTCTCTCAGCTTCACCTACCTCACAGGGTGTCTGTTGTGGGGAGGGGAAGGGAAGACGATTGTAAGCTGTTTTGATTCTTCCTTAAGTGGTAGTGAAAGTCGGCATATAAAAACCAACTCTTATTCTTTCTGTATTTTGCAATATTTTGGAATTTTTGCATATACGTAATGAGATATCTTGGGGATGGGACCCAAATCTAAACACAAAATTCCTTTATGTTTTATATATATATTATATATACTTTATACACATAGCCTGAATGTAATTTTAAACAAAATGCTTAGTATTTGGGTGTACATTGAACCATCAACGGCACTGCTGACGGCCTGTGAGTAATGCCTGCATGCTGGCTCAAAACGTCCGGTTTTCGGATCAGTCTGGACATCAGACTTTGGAGGACTTTCATTCATAGGGTCGCCATGAGTCGGAAGCGACTTGACGGCACTTAACAAACACACACTGGATATCAGATGTCCAGATAGAGGATACTCTACCTGTACCAAGAACGACCCAGAGAGAATTAAAAGTTTTTGACAGAAGAAGAGTTGGTTTTAATATGCCGACTTTCTCTGCCACTTAAGGAAGAATCAAACCGGCTTACAATCGCCTTCCCCTCCCCCTCCCCACCACAGACACCCTGTGAGGTAGGTGGGGCTGAGGGAGTGTGACTAGCCAAAGGTCACCCAACTGACTTCATGTGGAGGAGGGGGAAAACAAATCCAGTTCACCGGATTAGCCTCTGCCGCTCATGTGGAGGAGTGGGGTATCAAACCTGGTTCTCCATATCAGAATCCACTGCTCCAAACCACTGCTCTTAACCACTCCACCATGCTGGCTCTGAAGTTGACTTCAGAGGGCTGCCGTTAGAAGAGGAGCTCCTAGTCCAAAAAAAGGACCAGGTTCCTTGCCTTCCTCCAGGAATGTGTTTTTTCTCATATGAAAATTTTATGAAAGTTTACTTGCTGAGACTCAGGCTTTTACACAAAGCTTTCTTTAAGTGGGTTTGCAGGAATTTGTGCTTTTTTGTTTTGGAGGGAAGAGTGTGTGTTGGACTAGGAGCTCCTCTTCTAACGGCAGCCCTCTGAAGTCAACTTCAGAGCCAGCATGGTGGAGTGGTTAAGAGCAGTGGTTTGGAGCAGTGGATTCTGATATGGAGAACCAGGTTTGATACCCCACTCCTCCACATGAGCGGCAGAGGCTAATCCGGTGAACTGGATTTGTTTTCCCCCTCCTCCACATGAAGTGTGTGGAAATTTATTAAATAGTGCTTTGCTTTTTAAAAGGGGGTAGGCTGTGACATTCCTACTCCCTCTCCCCAGCCATTTAATGCTTTTCATAGAGTTGGAAGGGACCACCAGGGTCATCTAGTCCTCCAACCCGTCCACAGTGCAGGAAATTCACAACTACCCCCCCCACACACACACCCAGTAACCAAGGTGCCCTCCCTCTCATGATCTGCCTGAGGTTATAGAATCAGCATTGCTGACAGATGGCCATCTAGCCTCTTCTTAAAAACCTCCAGGGAAGGAGCGCTCACCACCTCCCGAGGAAGCCTGTTCCACTGAGGAATCGCTCTGTTAGAAAATTCTTCCTAATGTCTAGATGGAAACTCTTGATTTAATTTCAACCCGTTGGTTCTGGTCCGACCTTCTGGGGCAACAGATTCTTGACATGGCAGTGGATATGGGGGGTTCTGTGGGGAGTTGCTTCTGCAGTGGCGGAATACGGTGGTTTGGGAGTGATTCCCACCCCCCCACCGCAGCTATGATTCGCTCTGCCCCCTCCCCACTTGCTCGCTGAGCTCTGTTGCTTTTGGCTTCACGACTGAAAGCAGGCAGGGATGGAGTGAAGGCGTTGTCATGGCAACTGCCTGGTCAAACATGCCGGCTGAGAGCATCCCTTGCCACAGAAAGAGGGACCACAGAGCCCCGTGAGCCTGGATGGGGTGGTGGAGGAGGAGGCAGCTTTTGTCTGCCCTCCCTTGGGGTCTGTATTCCTAGGCAGGCTTGCCAGGAAGTAATGCCTGTTGAACTCTCCAGGGCTTCCTTCTCAGTAAATGTCTTTAGATTCGGCATCACGGGTGGGGCTTTCGGGGAGGAGGAGATTCTCATCTGCTCCTGGGGGGAAATCCATCCCTACCCAAGCGCTTGCGGGCAGCAGAAGCAGAGGCTCCAACCTCTGCCTCCGGTGAAGCTGCTTGTGTCTCTCCGTTGCAGCGTGGATGCTGCAGAATGCCCAGATATTCTGCTGCGTGTTTGTGAAGGTTAGTCGACGCATTTTTAAACCCTCTTTTGTTTTTTTCCATCCACGTAGATCTCAGTTGCAGAGGCAGTACGCTACCCGTCAAGCTATCGTGACAAAATCAGTTTAATTTTTAACCCAGCAATAGAGCAAGCTGTTTTTGGTGAGGGAATAAATCTTGGTGTGTACCCAAAACCTAGGTGAGCAACTGGTGTTGAAAGATTTCCAACATGTGACACCTCTTGAATAATGATGGGGAGGGAGTTCTACATTTTGGGGTGGTGTTAGCTGTGGTCTTAACATGTGACCCGATTAGTTGAACACATGAAGCTGCCTTATACTAAACCAGATGCTTGGTCCATCCAAGTCAGTATTGTCTATTCAGACCGGCAGCGGCTCTCCAGGGTCTCAGGCTGAGGTGTTTCACATCATCTACCTGCCTAGTCCCTTTAACTGGAGATGCCGGGGATTGAACCTGGGACCCTGGGCTGGTGCTACCATTAAGGCGAACTAGGCGGTCGCCTAGGGTGCAGACCTCAGGGGGCGCAGAACTGGCCTGAGGGGCACCGTTTTAAACAGATCAGTTTCTTGGGAAAAAAATCCAATGGACCATTTTTATTTCAAGATAATTACCACAACAGTGCTATGGAAACTAATTAATTATAACGCCTTATAAAAAGTTTGGTAGGAATGCATCAGGCTTTTATTTTTTGTACAAGACATCTGTTTTTGAAAATTGGTTAGCAATGGGGGGGCACAAGTAGTTAGCCTTGCCTAGGGTGCAAAAATGACTGGCACTGGCCCTGCTGGAATCTTCTGCATGCCAAGCAGATGCTCTGTCACTGAGCCGCAACCCCTCCCCATTAAAAACTGACCAAATCAAATGATTTAAAAGGTTACGGCTCCTTTCCCCTCACCCGCCCAATTAACTGAGCTGCAAGAAGAAAACTTATGTTACAAGTTCTTCTAAACTCTGGCAAAGCAGCATGTAAGAGGCTCCCCTGCCACGACCATAGGAAGACGCATTATGCAGAATTTGGCTGTTGGTCCCTCTGGCCTGGTAGAGCTGCCTCCATCTGGCGGCGGCTGTCGCGGCTCCCCGTCCGAGAAAGCTGTTTCCTTAATAGCTGCTACCTGAGATCCTTTTAACCGGAGACTGACTTGGAGACTTTCGGCACTCAAAAGCATGCGCTCCATCGGTGTGATTCTAAAAGCAGGAGAAGGTAATTAGGTTTTTGCTCGAGAACACCCAAAGCTGCTGAGTCAGACCAGTGGTCCGTCTAGCTCGGGAGTGTCTCCTCTGTCTGGCAGTATCTTTTCAAGATCTGTGGAAGAGCAGGGCCTTTAATCCTGGGACTCTCCACAGGCAAACACTTTTTTTCTAGGGCTGCCTTACCAACTGTTCTGCCCTAGAGCCAGCATGGTGTAGTGATTAAGAGCGGTGGTATGGAGCAGTGGACTCTGATCTGGAGAACCGGGTTTGATTCCCCACTCCACATGAGCAGCGGACGCTAATCTGATGAATTAGGTTGGTTTCCCCACTCCTACACACGAAGGAGTGGGTGACCTTGGGCTAGTCACAGCTCTCTTAGAGCTCTCTCAGCCCCACCTACCTCACAGGGTGTCTGTTGTGGGGAGGGGAGGGGAGGGGAAGGTGATTGTAAGCCGGTTTGATTCTTCCTTAAGTGGTAGAGAAAGTCGGCATAGAAAAACCAACTCTTCTCCTTCTCCTTGCAGTTCACACATGTGCAACCAGCATACACATGAGAGCCAGTGTGGTGTTGTGTTTAAGAGCAGTGGACTTGAATCTGGAGAACCAGGTTGGTTTTCCCACTCCTCCACATGAGCGGCAGATGCTATTCGGGTGAACTGGGTTGGTCTTGCCACTCCTACATATGAAGCCAGCTGGGTGACCTTGGGCTAGTCACAGCTCTTAGAGCTCTCTCAGCCCCACCTACCTCACAATGTTTCTGTTGTGGGGAGAGGAAGGGAAGGTGATTGTAAGGCAGTTTGAGACTCCTTTTAGGTAGAGAAAATTGGGGTATAAAAAACAACTCTTCTTGGAATGTGCTGCCCCCCACTGATTTATCTCTATATAGGGACATTGAATCTGTCTTTATATTTAATTGTCAGATACAGAATTGGGAAACAAAATTGCTCAAGCTAGAGATGGCCCTCCCCAGGCAACGGTTGAGAGCAGGAATGGAGAAAGAAACATATTTTTCTGTAAACAGCAGCCCTGACTTGAGTTCCCCTTTTTGGTTTCTAAAACGTTCTCCTGCTGATTCTCGGTGGTGTCTCCAGGAGCCTGCGGGTTGGTTTTTTTTTTTTTTTTGCCAGCTGCTTTTAAGCTGAAGCCGGTGCTTCTGTTCACAGACATGCTCAGGGACATGATTTGGCTTTTGCTAACACTACAGGTAAGGTCTGCCCTGGTAAATGTTTTAGGTATCCCAAGGTCCTTAAATGTGGGCAGTCCATAAAAGTTACCAACGCCAGCTCACGTTTGCATGGTACTCTGTGCGTGGTGAATGACTTCTTTCTGCTATTGGCTCCCCCTGCAAGCTATTTCACCATCGGTGTGCCTAAATCTCCTCTTGTCTGACCAGCCAAAGGAGGATTCGGCAGATATAAGAGCAAAAAAAAAGAGAGCCCTGCTGGATCAGACCAGTGGTCCATTTGTCCAGCATCCTGTCTCACACGGTGGCCGACCAGTTCCTCCAGAGGTCCAATAATGACATAGAATAATAAAAAAAAAAAGGTAAAGGTCCCCTGTGCAAGCACCGGGTCATTCCTGACCCATGGGGTGACGTCACATCCCGACGTTTACTAGGCAGACTTTGCTTATGGAGTGGCTTGCCAGTGCCTTCCCCAGTCATCTTCCCTTTACCCCCAGCAAGCTGGGTACTCATTTTACCAACCTCGGAAGGATGGAAGGCTGAGTCAACCTTGAGCCAGCTACCTGGAACCAACTTCCGTTAGGATCGAACTCAGGTCGTGAGCAGAGCTTGGACTGCAGTACTGCAGCTCACCACTCTGCGCCACGGGGCTCTTAAATGGCATAGCGGTGTTTCCCTAATGTTGCCTCCTGGCACTGGTTTTCAGAGGTGTACTGCCTCTGAACGTGGAGGTTCCCTTTAGTCCCCGTGGCTAGTAGTCACTGATAGACCTGTTCTAGCATTTATCAGTCTAATCCCCCTTTAAAACTGTCTATAGGGCGAAAATGCTCGGTCGCTTTAAAGGTAGGTAAAGGACTCCTGTGCAAGCACCGAGTCATTCCTGACCCATGGGGTGATGTCACATCCCAATGTTTCCAAGGCAGACTTTGTTTTACAGGGTGGTTTGCCACTGCCTTCCCCAGTCATCTTCCCTTTACCCCCAGCAAGCTGGGTACTCATTTGACCAACCTCAGAAGGATGGAAGGCTGAGTCAACCTTGAGCCGGCTACCTGAAACCAACTTCCGTCGGGATCGAACTCAGGTCGTGAGCAGAGATTGGACTGCAGTACTGCATCTTAACTCTCTGCCCCACGGGGCTCTTTATCCTCCTTTATTCCCTGTTTCAACCAGGATTCAGCCAGGATCGAATGCACGTTAGGCAAAAACACATGTGTTCGATCCTGGCTGAAACAGAATAAAGGAGTCTAAAGAGACCCTGACCTGGATGGCCCAGGCTAGCCTGATCTCATCAGATCTCAGAAGCTAAGCAGGGTCGGCCCTGGTTAGTATTTGGATGGGAAACCATCAAGGAATACCAGGGTTGCTGTGCAGAGGAAGGCACTGGCAAACCACCTCTGATAGTCTCTTGCCATGAAAACCCCAAAAGGGGTCGCCATGAGTTGGGTGCGACTTGACGGCACTTTACACACACACACACACACACACACACACACACACAAAGAGACCCTGCGTTTTTGCCCTAAGCCTGGCCTGCATAACTGGATAGCCCCAGGCTAGCCTGATCTCCAGATCTCAGAAGCTAAGCAGTCAGCCCTGGCTAGTATTTGGATGGCAGACCTCGAAGTAATAATAGAGTTGTGACGCGGAGGGTGAGGAGCCCTGTGGCGCAGAGTGGTAAGCTGCAGTACTGCAGTCAAAAGCTCTGCTCACGACCTGAGTTCAATCCTGATGGAAGTCGGTTTCAGGTAGCTGGCTCAAGGTTGACTCAGCCTTGCTTCCTTCCGAGGTTGGTGAAATGAGTACCCAGCTTGATTCAGGTAAAGGGTAGGCGACTGGGGAAGGCACTGGCAAACTACCCCATAAACAAAGTCTGCCTAGTAAACGTTGGGATGTGATGCCACCCCATGGGTCAGGAATGACCCGGTGCTTGCACAGGGGACTTTACTTACTTACTAAGCAGGGTCAGCCCTGGCTAGTATTTGGATGGGAAACCTCTAAGGCAGGGGTGGGGAACCTTTTTTCTGGCAAGGGCCATTTGGATATTTATAACATCATTCGCTGGCCATACAAAATTATCAACTTAAAAGTTAGCCGACCAAGCCCCAAGCAGGCAGCTGCCCCAGATGACACCCCCCCAGTGCGGCAAGCAGGCAGGCATCCAACTAGTGGCTCACTCGCCTACCTGGTGGCACAGGATGGTCTGTTGCACCAGCTGGGCATAGCCGTCCAGCCGCAAGCCGGAGTTGCTCCTGCTCTGCATGGTCAGGGCCGGATTCTAAAGCTGGCTTCTGCTACCTCCGCCTGCTGGGATGAAATGAGGACACACTGGCTAAGAACTCGCCCCCCACCCAGCGCATTCTGGCCCTGCCCCTTTTAACCCCTCCATTGTCTCTACTTCCGCCCCCAGCCCACTTGTGGTACAGAGGGAATACATTTCTCCATGGCCCGGGTGGGAAAGGGTTAACACAGTTTCTTGGGCGGTCCTAGCAGCTCCATAGCTAACAACTCTTCTGCAAGGGGGAAAAGGTTCCTTTTCTCGGCAAAACAAACTCACTTCTGCCTTGAATAGAGGCTATACCTGTCCGCGGGAGGGGGTGGATTGCCAGTCTTAGATCCTTCTGAGCTAGAGATATGCCAGGACCCACGAAGGGCCAGATCAAATGATTCTGCGGGCCTTAAACTGCCCCCGGGCCTGACGTTCCCCACACATGCTCTAAGGAATAATAGGGTTGTGTCGCGGAGGCCAGCAATTGCAAACTCCCTCTGGACATCTCTTGCCTTACATGTCAGTTGTGACTTGACAGCAAAATAAATAATAAATGTGGCCGTCACTTCATCCTCTAGCAGTGATTTCCACATTTTAATCACCTTCCCCTTTCTTTTGTCATCCCCAAAAGGGAAATTTTAAGGGGGAGGGGAGGAATTACGCTTCTCAAGCAAAGGGTTTAAAATGCATCGGTCGTGATTTCGTATGCGCGTGTTTCTGCATTTACACCCTGTGGGGAGAAGTGGGGGGAGAAAACATATAAAGTTGTCTTTTGCAGAACTGAGTCGACCTTCCCTCCTCTCTTGGTATTGTCCGCTCAGGCTGGCAGCGGTTCTCTGAGTCCTTTGGCAGAGTGATTATTTCTTGAGTTGCTTTTGCTAGCTTTCATGGCTCTGCTGTTACACTGGGCCAGCCTAGATCAGGTAGAGCAGTCAATCATTAAAATATCATTTTACAAAGGAGTGTATTCTACTGAGGGCACACCCCATCATATAACTGATCCAGGTCTCTGTCTTATTTTATACCACTTTAGATTAACAAGCCCTTCGGGCTGGAGAGTTGTCATCCACCTCACCACTCACACCCTCCTTTAATTTATTTAATTAAGTAAATTAGCCAGCGTGGTGTAGTGGTTAACAGCGGTGGTGTCTGATCTGGAGAACCGGGTTCGATTTCCCCTCTCCTCCACATGAGCGGGGGAGGCTAATCTGGTGAACCCCACTTCTGCACATGAAGCCAGCTGAGTGACCTTGGGCTAGTCACAGCTCTCTCAGCCCCACCTACCTCACAGGGTGTCTGTTGTGGGGAGGGGAAGGGGACTGTAAGCTGGTTTGATTCTTCCTTAAGTGGTAGAGAAAGTCATCATATAAAAACCAACTCTTGTTAGCCCCCTTGAACCGCAAGGAAAGGCAGGATATAAATGTTTTAATAATTACATTTATGATCTAGTACGGTAATTACCAGTTGCGTTTCTTTTTCAAGTTTCCCCCCCTTTTCAAATTCTCTCTATGTTTGTCAGTTCATATTCTCTTTCCTTTTCCAGTTTAGCCATTTCCAGTTGCAATTTCCAGTTCACTGCCAGGTTAGGATCTCTCTCTGCTCCAGAGCTCTTTTCCTCTATGCCTGCTATTTCCACTTTATTTTCCCTCAACTGGATTTCCTTTCTTAGGAAATAAAATTTTATTTTTCTTTAACTGCCTCCTTTATATCTCTCTCCGCTTAACACAACTGATTTCCGTGCTGTTTACACACTTCCCCTCCCTCAGTAATTCCCTACTTGACCCACAATCTTATTCACAATGATTTATTTTCACCGGTAGACTATTTATTGTCCATAGATCCCCACATTTTTAACCTTGGGAATTACTGTTTTGTTGTTTGAAAAGCTGTTTTGAATCTGCTCTGTCTCTGATTCCAGCTATGTCACTCTTATCAAAATGTTTCTCTCAAACTGATCCCACCACGCCGACGTACGTCACAACCCCCCATCCAGACTTTTTTCTTGTTATTTTATTTTACACCACTTTACAATAAGTCCCTCAGGCTGGAGAGTTGTGAACAACCTCAGCACCTGCACCCTCCTTTTCTTTATTTACTTTAAAAGTCTACCGTCAACTTCAGGTGTGTAAGCCAAAGTGCATTTCTTTTCGTGTTTCTTCTTTTACACCAGGGGTGGGGAACCTTTTTTTCCGCCAAGGGCCATTTGGATACTTATAACATCATTCGCGGGCCATACAAAATTATCAACTTAAATGTTAGCCGACCAAGCCCCAAGCAGGCAGCTGCCTTAGCTGACCCCCCCCCCACACACACACATGGGCAATCAGGCAGGCATCCAACCGGTGGCGCACTCGCCCACCTGGTGGCACAGGATAGTCTGTTGCACCAGCCTGGCATAGCCATCCAGCTACACACCAGAGTTGCTCCTGTTCCGCATGGTCGGGGCTGGATTATACAGCCTGCTCCTGCTACCTTCGCCTGCAGGGATGAAATGAGGACATACTGGCTAAGAACTCGCCCCCCACCCAGCGCATTCTGCCTCTGCCCCCTTTAACCCCTCCATTGTCGCCACTTCTGCCCCCAGCCCTCTTGTGGTACAGAGGGAATACGTTTCTCCATGGCCCAGGTGGGAAAGGGTTAACACAGTTTCTTGGGCGGTCCTAGCAGCTCCATAGCTAAGGACTCTTCTGCAAGGGGGAAAAAGGTTCCTTGCAAAACAAACTCACATCTGCCTTGAATAGAGGCTATTCCTGTCTACGGGAGGGGGCGGATCACCAGCCTTAGATCCTTTTGAGCTAGAGATCTGCCAGGACCCACAAAGGGCCAGACCAAATTATTTTGCGGGTCTTAAACGGCCCCTGGGCCTGACATTCCCCACCCCTGTTTTACACCCAGGATTTCTTAATCCTGAACGCATAAATCAGGACCCATTTCCCCCTGCATCCTATATAGTGTTCCATGGGTTATATATGGATTGGTGAGAACCTGTGAGTCAAATTAACAAAAACATGTTTATTTACTTGTTAAGCATGATAATTTAATGCCTTCCCACTCTAGCTTGATAGACGACACAGTATACCAGAGCTGGCAGATGTATGAGCACAATGTTTTGCGTGCGGCTCCCCCCGGCCAGGAGCGCCCGGGGGGGGGGCCTCCGCCGAGCCTGGAGCGGCCTAGGAGCGGCCTGCGGGGCCTCCTGGGCCGCGGGGGGGCCCCCCGCCGCCACCTGCCTGCGCACCAGGTAAGCCTGCTGGGGGGAGGGGTTATAAGCCGACCCTCGGCTTATACACGGGTGCCTAATTTTTCCCCATTTTTGGGGTGAAATTAGGCACCTCGGCTTATACACGGGTAGGCTTATACATGGGTATATACGGTATCTAAAAAGTTTGTCGAGTAAGATAAGTTATTTATTACTTTGAGTTGTGAAGATACCTTATCTGAAATTAAAAGATTCCCCACCTTCTCATTACCACTGCCCAGCAGAAGGCATCTGCTTTTTTTCCAGTACGAGACAATCAGAAATGTTGCTGCCAGTAAAAAGGTAAAGGTCCCCTGTGCAAGCACAGGGTCATTCCTGACCCATGGGGTGACCTCACATCCCGACGTTTACGAGGCAGACTTTGTTTACGGGGTGGTTTGCCAGTGCCTTCCCAGTTGCTGCCAGTGACAGTATTGAAATCAGTTCCCTTTTTTGGGTAGAGAATTGTTGAATATCACATTTTTCCAGTAGGACAATTAAGGTATCATGAGGTTCTTTGTATTGCGTGATTAATTCTCTCGCAAGATCTTGTCCCAATATAAACTAACTTTTGGGAAAGTCCACCAGCAGTGCAGAACAATTTCACTCTTTAAATATAGGAACAGCTCCCCAGCTATCCCTGTTGGATTCTCTGCCTGTTCATGATGCTTCATGTCCCTTCTCCCTCCAGCGACCAACTTCTCTTTTTTTGGCTATTAAAGTGCCTCAGGTTTTGTCGTCCCCCCCTTACGCCACCATTCCCATTACCAGATCTGATTGGTCTGAACTGAATAAGGAAGAAAAGAGAGCAAAATCTTCTCCTGTCCATCGCCCTTTCCCCTTTTTGATAGGATCCAAACTATGGGAAATTACTGGGGAGCCAGTGTGTTGTAGTGGTGAAGAGCAGTGGTTTGGAGCGGTGGACTCTGATCTGGAAGACCAGGTTTGATTCCCCCACTCCTCCGCATGAGCGGCAGAGGAGGCTAATCTAGTGAACTGGATTGGTTTCCCTACTCCTACACATGAAACCAGCTGGGTGACCTTGGGCAAGTCACATTCTCTCAGCCCCACCCACCTCACAGGGTGTCTGTTGTGGGAGGGGGAAAGGAAGGTGATTGTAAGCCGGTTGGATTCTCCCTTAAGTGGTAGAGAAAGTCAGCATATAAAAACAACAACTCTTCTTCTTCTTTCAACATGACCTACTTCGTATTCCAGCTCAACCAGAATCGAGTTTGGGGACTTTCCATAAATCTCAGATTTCTGAGTCCTGCTTGTGTTCCGTGTTTCTGTTTGAATGCAGAACAATTTGCTACTGTTTGTACTTCTGCTCTAGCTGGGCATATGCCCTGACCAGGTGCCACCGACTCGTCAATCGCTGGTCATTGTCTGCTGTTGCTGACTGGAGGCTTGGCATGCCAATATCAGAACACCCGTTGTCTCCTGCTGCCAAGGAGGAGCTGAGGTTGCAGGGATCTGCATGCCCTTCGCAGCTGGAGGAAGAGCTGAGCAGCCAGTGGGCAAATCTTTGGGTGCCTTAATAGGTTATGCAGGTTTTGAGAGAGCACAGAAACCTGCTGTTCTTGTTTAACCTAAGTGGGATGAGAATATACAATACAAGAAACATAACTCTAGAAAGCTCCTACCCGCGCCCCACCTAGGACACATCCCAGTCTCCCAAAATCAACAAAACGTATAGGTAGCAGTGCTGGCGCATAAAAAAAGAAGAGTTGGTTTTTATACCCCGCTTTTCTCTACCTTTAAGGAGTCTCACAGTGGCTAGTAATCACATTCCCTCCCCCTCCCCACAACAGCAACCTTGTGAGGTAGGTGGGGCTGACAGAGTTCAGAGAGAACTATGACTGGCCCAAGGTCAGCATCTCAGACTTAGCAGGCTTCATGTGGAGGAGTCAGGAATCAAACCTGGTTCACCAGATTACAGTCCACCGCTCATGTAGAGGAGTGGGGAGTCAAACCCGGTTCTCCAGATTAGAGTCCGCCGCTCTTAACCACTTCTCCATGCTGGCACTACATATTAAAAGCACGACTTGTGGAATACATTTCTCCTCCCCAGCATTTGCAGCTTATTTGGATATTATATTTCTTTGTAAGGTTTTGTGAAGACCAATAAAGAAAATATAAAACATTCCAATTAAACCTGACCACTGTGGCCAGCGTGGTGTAGTGGTTAAGAGCAGTGGTTTGGAGCAGTGGATTCTGATCTGGAGAACCGAGTTTGATTCCCCCACTCCTCCACATGAGCGGCGGAGGTTAATCTGGTGAACTGGATTTGTTTCCCCACTCCTACACACGAAGCCAGCTGGGTGACCTTGGGCTAGTCACAGCTCTATTAAGAGCTCTCTCAGCCTCACCCACCTCACAGGGTGTCTGTTGTGGGGAGGGGAAGGGAAGGTGATTGTAAGCCGGTTTGAGTCTCCCTTAAGTGGTAGAGAAAGTCGACATATAAAAACCAACTCTTCTTCTTCTTCTTCTGACTGTCTGACTAGGGTTTGGGAGACCCAGGTTTGAACACAGGCAGGATGCTGCTGCTGCAGTTGTCTTGTCTGTGGGCTTCCTGGAGGCACCTGGTTGGCTACTGTGTGAACAGACTGCTGGACTCGATGGGCCTTGGTCTCATCCAGCCTGGCTTTTCTTATGTTAACCCTACTCTGCCATGGATGCTTCATGGGGGACCTCGGGCCAGCCCCACACTTCTCAACCAAACCTACCTCGCAGGGAGATGGTTGTGACGATAAAATGGAGAAGAGAGTGATGATGTAAGCTGCCTTAGGTCCACTGGGAAGAAAAGCAGGATATAAATCAGTAAACAATACAGATTGTAATTCACCTGTATTGGCATTAGCCAATGTGGCACAAAGCAAGATTTAGAGTGCTGGATGTTAAATGGAGGCTGGATGTTAAATGGAGGCTGGATGTTAAATGGAGGAAGAAGCCCAGACGCTGCAGTTTAAAGTCTTAAAATGAAACACAAGTAAGGTTATGGATGTAATAGGATGGGTGCTGGATGCAAAATGGGTGTCAGGATGGTTCTATGGATACTGGGTAGAAGCAGAAAAAGAGCCACTCTTCCCCTAAAGACCTAAACACTGCTCGTAATTTGGACCTGTTCCTAGCACTGATCAGGATTTGTCATCTCACTAGCATATTTTTATCTTGCCCTTTCTCATTTTATCCCCACAACAACCCTCTGAGACGGGTCCAAGTTCACACTGTATGGGATTAAAACCTGGGTCTCCCTCCAGCCATTTCAACACACTGACCTGCCCATAAAGTCATCCAAAGAGGCGTTTGACGTTTTTGAGTAACCCTGCGAAGATTTCAGCTTAGCTTAAACCTTTTTGCTTTTTGTGCTGAGTGGGTGGTTTCGATATTATTTTCCTGTTCAAGGTAAGCCTCCCTATCTCTGGTTATAGTCCCCATTGCTCTTGTTATGACAGCCCTGTAAGATCGACATGTAAATAGGTTTGTGTGCTTAAGTCAAAATATGCTGTGCGTTTTGCCATCACTGGGGGAACTGTGTGTGTGTGTGTGTGTGTGTGGTGGGGGGGCTTCTATCAACAGGCTCCAACAGTGTACTGAGGAGCTGAAGATCAGAAGACGCCAGATGGATGAGATCTAGGTTGGCCCTGCACCCTGTTTCCAACAGTGGGCTGCTAGATGCCTCCAGGACACCCTTAAGCAGGCTGTCATGAAGGCAAAAAAAACACATCCCTTATTGAATATCTCCCTGCATTTTACACTGCGACCAACCACAGAAGCTTCATTTATCCCATCACAGCCAAGCTCTGTCAATAGATCTGTTGCTCATGAGTTTGGTCTCCCCTTGAGAACAAAAAGCTAAGAATTACATTTTCAGGATCATACCAAGGCAAGTCCATCTGGTTCTGAGTCCTGTTTCCAATAATTGGACGGTTGAAGGACCCTCTGAGAAGCAGCAAGGAGGGGCTGTGGCTCAGTGGAAGAGCCTCTGCTTTGCATGCAGAAGGTCCCAGGTTTGATCCCCGGCATCTCCAGTTAAAGGGACTAAGCAAGTAGGTGATGTGAAAGACCTCTGCCTGAGACCCTGGAGAGCCGCTGCCGGTCTGAGTAGACAATACTGAATTTGATGGACCAAGGGTCTGATTCAGTATAAGGCAGCTTCACGTGTTCACCTGATTCTCCCTCTCTTCTCTCCTAGCAAGTGTTGCTCAGAGATAGATTTCCTCTGACTGTGGAGGTTCCATCGGGCTTGCAGCTTGGCGTCTATGCTTGTTGGAGCCTGCTAGTATTATCTAGATCAGTGGTTCCCAAACTTTTTGGGCCACTGCCCCCTTGGTTCCACAAACTCAACCCCAGTGCCCCCTACCCTATCCTATAAAAAGCATTATTCAAAAGAGGGGTTTGCATGACACACCAAAGAAGATAATAATAAAATTTCAAAATGGTAACAATTAATTGAACATCTATTCAAAACCAAATTAAAACTTTTTAGTTGAAATTTCTTCAACAAAACTGATGAACTTGATCTAGCGGTACCAGCTCTTCAAAGTCTGGAAAAAATTCTGATAGTTTCCACCCAATTTGCCAGCATGGTGCCACAGCTTGATCTATTGTAAATTAGTGAACAACACAGTTGAAGGGGCCCGCCTCTAGCACCTCCCTGCTGGTCTTTTGCCTCTTAGTGCCCCCCTAGGTAATCCCACCGACCCCCAGGGGGTGGTACTGCCCACTTTGGGAACCAGTGATCTAGATCAGGGCTTCTTAAACTTTTTCCACTCACAACCCCATTTCACCAGAGAAATGTTTACGTGACCCTGGGTATATAGGAATATAAAATAGGTATACAAATCAAACGTACCGATAATAAATCATAAATTTATTTTAAAACAGTTCTTTCGTATACATATAAATTTTCCATTGACTATTGCCAAATTTTTCGCGACCCCCACATTCAGTTGTGTGTGTGTTAAATGCTGTCAAGTCGCTTCCGACTCATGGTGACCCTATGAATCAATGTCCTCCAAAATGTCCTAATTTGACAGCCTTGCTCAGGGCTTGCAAATTGAAGGCCGTGACTTCCTTTATGGAGTGAATCCATCTCTTGTTGGGTCTTCCTCTTTTCCTGCTGCCTTCAACTTTTCCTAGCACGACTGTCTTTTCCAGTGACTCTTGTCGTCTCATGATGTGACCAAAATATGACAGCCTCAGTTTAGTCATTTTAGCTTCTAGGGTCAGTTCAGGCTTGATTTGATCTACAACCCACTGATTTTTTTTGTTTTTTGTTTTGTTTTTTTGGCAGTCCAGGGTTTCCACATTCAGTTGCGATCCCATATGGGGTCGCCACCCGCAGTTCGAGAAGCTTTGATCTAGATCACTGGTTCCCAACCTGGAGTCCGCGGACCCCCGGGGGTCCGCGAGAACTAAATTAAGGTCCGCGAAACAAAGTTATAAACCCATAATAAATTAATATTTTCAATTTAAAGTTCTCTATTATAAAAATATATATATATTCAAATATTATTCTAAGTTTAATGTTTAACTAACAGTGATGATTAAAGTTTATTTTCAAATTCTCGGCATTTTTATTTTGAACCTTGGGGTCCCTGCACCGAACCAAAAAGTCCTAGTGGCTCCTGGTCAAGAAAAGGTTGGGAACCACTGATCTAGATGGTGGGCTGTTCTGATCTCCTAAATCTTTGACCTTCCCACCCCTTTTTTTTTTAAAAAAAAATAATACTAAAAGTGCGGTGGTGGTGGTGGGGGGGGGAGACCTAGGCGCTGCTTCCGCTTTAAAAATGCAAATGAGCCCTCTGGCGCGGGGGAGAGAAAAAAGGAAGCCGGGAGCCACATTTTCTGGCGGGGCGAGCCAATGGGGAGCGAGCCTGCTTTCCGTTTTGTAACCGAGACCCTGCAGAAGCCCCGCCCTTTGCGCGGGGGGGGGGGAGGGGGGGGGAGGGGGGGAGGAAGAGGAGCGGGCGCTGCTTTTTTCCTTGCAAAAGGAAGCGAGCGGAGCAGGTGTGCGATGCCGGGCGGCGCCCAGAGGTCAGTGCGTAGCCCCCCCGTCCCGATCGTCTCCCCTCTTTGCACCCCCCCAAGGGGGGGGGGTCCTCCTCCTCGGTGCAAAACTGCCGTGCTAAATTTTGGGGCCCCTTTCTGAAAGAGGCACGCCCACAGCTCCTCATTTTCATGGGGGGGGGGGAAGAGAGGACGAATCCAGTTAGCTCTGTCAATAGGTGGGAGGGAGGGGGCTCCCCCCATCCAGCCCACCCCACCTCCCAGATTGCCTTTCCTGGCCAGTTTGGGAGGGGGAAGGCAGATCTCCCCCCCCCCACCAATGACATTACATTCCTCTCCTGTTATAATTTTTTGTCATATGGCGGTGTGATCCCAATTAACTTGTTGGATGGCTTTGTAAACCCCCCCCCCCCAATTTCATATCCCGCCACCGTTTTAAGTGCGGGTGGGGGTCTTGGATGGAAGAAGAAGAAAATCGCAATAAGATCTGGTGTGGCAGCCTTGTAGTCCCATCTCTCGCTGTAGAGATTAATAAATTAATGCTATTAATATTAATGGAATATTACAGCGTGCGGGGGGGTTAAGGGGGGGAGATGCGTTCTGCAGGGCCGGCTTTTGCTGCCAGGCTGGGATCTTTTTTTTTGGGGAGGGGGGTGGATTCGTGCCCACCGATCTGTCGTGCTGTTAATGCACCTGGCAAAGAATTGGGCCCTCGTATGGAAGGAAGGTAGATGGTGACAGATGCCGTCACCCAGGAGAAGCTGAGCGCCAGTAGCCATTGCTGGAAATGGGAGGGGGGGTTACAAGATGGGAGCAGGTGTGCCTGTATTGTGACCCCCCCCCTCCCTGTGCTTTGCCGGGCAGGTAATTTTTCCAGAATCCTCCCAGGGTTTTTTACGGCTGCTCCCTTTTTCTCCTCCCCGCCTGAGCGGAGCCACCTGTGAGAAATTTTCCAGACCTGCAGTTTTCAGGTGGGGGGGGGAGGAGGGGGTGTCATAGCTGAGCGGAAGATCGTTTGTTGCCAGGATTGGCGTGTGGCAGTGCCCGGGGGTTGGCGGCTTGGCCTGGGCCCATCCCAGACTGCTGCCAGCTGGGGAGGGGGGGGTCAAAGGTCTGGTTTCGCTTCTGCAAAATTGCAGGCCAGAGTAAATACAGGTGTTTTTTTTTTCCTTTCGACTTGGTCCGAGTGATGACTTGCCGGGTTGCTTTTACGACACGCATCGATTTCTCGGCCCGTGTAGACGGGAGGAACCTGCAGAGAATTCATAGAATCGTAGAGTTGGAAGGGACCACCAGGGTCATCTAGTCCAACCCTATGCACAATGCAGGGAAGTCAAAACTACGCCCCCCCACACCCCCAGTGACTCCATAGGTCACATACATACTCCATGCCCAGATGATGGCCAAGATGCCCTCTTTCTCAGCATTTGCTTAAGGTCATAGAATCAGCATTGCTGACAGTTGACCATCTAGCCTCTGCTTAAAAACCTCCAGGGAAGGAGAGCTCACCACCTCCTGAGGAAGCCTGTTCCACTGAGGAACCGATCTCACTGTTAGAAAATTCTTCCTAATGTCTAGGCAGAAGCTCTTTTGATATAATTCCAACCCTTTGGTTCTGGTCCGACCTTCTGGCGCACCAGAAAACAGCTCGGCACCATCTTCTATATGACAGCCCCTCAAGTACTTGAAGATGGTTATCATATCCCCTCTCAGTCTTCTCCTCTTCAGGCTAAACATACCCAGCTCCTTCAACCTTTCCTCATAGGACTTGGTCTCCAGACCCCTCACCATCTTTGTTGCCCTCCTCTGGACATGTTCCAGCGAGTCTTCATCCTTCTTAAATTGCGGTGCCCAAAACTGAAAGCAGTACTCTAGGTGAGGTCTAACCAGAGCAGAGTGATACCATCACTTCGCCTGATCTGGACACTAGACTTCTGTTGATGCAGCCCAAGATCGCGTTTGCCTATCTAGCTCTTTGCCTCTTCAGATCTTGGCTTGTCGCTGCAGCCGTGCGCCGAGTCTCTTTGGGGTGCCATCCCGGGAGTTGGTGGTGCACTTGAGCATGTCTGTATCAAGCTATTCAAGAAATTATTTTGAAGCGAGTCGATATTGGTCCAAGGGGGGCCAGTCCCAGACATCCCCTCTCCAAGGGTCACAGTAGAGCCGCAAACCTTATAATTTATGGTGGCTATACCAGACCCTTTGCCGAGTGTAGATCTCTGGACCTCTTCTTGGGAACTAGATTGCATCCAGCATTGTTCTCCTACTCTGTCGGGATCTGTGCCCACTCTAGGGAACCAGTGTGGTGTAGTGGTTAAGAGCGGTGGTTTGGAACGGTGGACTCTGATCTGGAGAACCGGGCTCGATTCCCCACTCTTCCACATGAGCGGTGGAGACTAATCTGGTGAACTGGATTTGTTTCCCCACTCCTACAGATGAAGCCAGCTGGGTGACCTTCGGCTAGTCACAGTTCTCTCAGCCCCACCTACCTCACAGGGTGTCTATTGTAGGGAGGGGAAGGGAAGGTGATTGTAAGCCAGTTTGATTTTTCCTCATTGGTAGAGAAAGTCGGCATATAAAAAGCAACTCTTCTTCTTCCCTTCATTTGGCTTGCGTGTCCCCCACATGCTTTGTACGCATGAAACCACCTCCTGTCGCACAACTGTTGATGCACTTAGCTTTTTATTTCCTCCGACCCCCCCCAACTCAAATTTGCTTTGGAGTTTCTTAGGTAGAGGAAAACATTTCTCAGTATCTGAGATCTTTTATATTGGATATGCTGCTGGGGGTTGAACATGGGCATCACATTCGTAACCTTGTTATCTCTTCTGGATTCTACCGAGCTGCCTTTGCTGACCCCTGGTCCTGTAAACCTTGGCCATTTATGCATGGGAGGTTTTGCCTTGGATTTGCTGCTCTCTAGGTGCACATTTCCCCCATCCGAATTTTCTGCATCAGTTGAAGTTCCTTAGTTACCTTCTAGGTTAACCCCGTATATAGTACATGCTACAGATGTCCAACTTGGAAGGCCATTTATGCATGGGAGGTTTTGCCTTGGAGTTGCTGCTCTCTAGATGCACATTTTCCTCATCTGGGGGCTTATTTTTGAGTTTTGAGGATTCAGATGGGGAAAATGTGAAACTAGAGAGCGGCAAACCCAAGGCAAAACCTCCCACGCATAAATGGCCTTCCAAGTTGGACATCTGTAGAATGTACTTTATGCGGGGTTAACCTAGAAGGTAATTAAGGAACTGAAACTGATGCCGAAAATGGCAGCCCAGCCCTTGAATTGTACTAAGTTGTATTTGCTTACAGCTTCTGTTTTACAGTGGCTGAACCGGTCGCTGATGTTGATTTCGGGCCCAGGTCATGGTGTTGGTTTTAATCTTTAACGATCTCTGTGGTTTGGGGCCCCCATACCTGAGACTTCCTCTCCCTATATGGGCCTGCTCGTGAAATCGGATCATCCTTCTTTGGACAGAGTTATTAGTGGGATACAATTTTTAAAGAACATTTACCACTGAGCTGTGGAGTCCTGCAGTTAAACCTGGATATCTGTAGATGTTGATTTCCCCTCCTGAATATCCCATACTGCCTTTGGGCCAGTGTGGTGTAGTGATTAAGAGCGGTAGTTTAGAGCGGTGGAGTCTGATCTGGAGAACCGGGTTTGATTCCCTGCTCCTCCACATGAGCGGGGACGCTAATCTGGTGAACTGGATTTGTTTCCCCACTCCTCCCCATGAAGCCAGCTGGGTGACCTTGGGCTAGTCACAGCTCTCTCAGCCTCACCTACCTCACAAGGTGTCTGTTGTGGGGAGGGGAAGGGAAGGTGATTGTAAGCCGGTTTGAGTCTTCCTTGAGTGGTGGAGAAAGTTGGCGTATAAAAACCAACTCTTCTTCCTCCTCCTCTTCCTCCTCCTCTTCTTCCTTCTCCGGACCGTTTCCTTCTGATCTAATTGATCACATTTTTATCCCGTATTTCTTTCCAAGGGTGCATGTGTGCCCTTCTCCTCTCTTCCCTTGTAATTACACAACAGCCCTGTGAGGGAGGTTATGCTGGTGGTAGAGAGGCTAACTCTAGGCCTCCCAGTGAGCTTCATAACAAAGTAAGGATTTGAACCTGGGTCTCCACAATTTTGGTTGGCACCCTAACCACTATACCACACTGTCTTTCATCACCCTCTGATTGACAGGGACGGGTACAGAAAGGCACCTGCTTGCTGGGAGTCTAACTGGAGATGCCGCAGTCTGAACCTAAGAATTCACAATGGGCACTCTGTGGCACTTTCTGAACCACCATACGGTGCTACCTTATACTGATTCAGGCCTTTGGTCTATCAGTACTGTATTGTATGTTTAGCCTGAAGAGGAGAAGACTGAGAGGGGATATGATAACCATGTTCAAGTACTTGCAGGGCTGTCATATAGAGGAGGGTGCCGAGCTGTTTTCTGGTGCGCCAGAACCAACGGGTTGAAATTAAATCAAAAGAGTTTCTATCTAGACATTAGGAAGAATTTTCTAACAGTCAGAGCGGTTCCTGAGTGGAACAGGCTTCCTCGGGAGGTGGTAAGCTCTCCTTCCCTGGAGGTTTTAAAGCAGAGGCTAGATGGCCATCTGTCAGCAATGCTGATTCTATGATCTTAAGCAGATGATGAGAGGGAGGGCATCTTCGCCATCTTCTGGGCTTGGAGTAGGGGTCACTGGTGTGTGTGTGTGTGGGGAGGTCATTGTGAATTTCCTGCATTGTGCAGGGGGTTGGACTAGATGACCCTGGTGGTCCCTTCCAACTCTATGATTCTAAGTCTCCTCTGATAAGTAGCTGCTCTCCAAGGTTTCAAGCAGAAAAGGTCTTTCCCAATACCTGAGATCCTTTAAGTGGAGACTCAATGGGATGCCTTTTGCGTGCCAAGAGAGAGCTGTCCCATTCGGCTCTTCCTCAAATAACAGGATGTTGTGGTTTGATTGTAAAGATTCTTACACTCGATCCTCTGTGCTTTCTGTCTTGTGTTGTGGAGCGGAGGATCAGGCTACCAAGAAACTCAATTCCGCCATTTATTTATGTATTTACTTAAAACAGTTCCGCCCCGCCTTATTTCCTCAAGGTGGCTAACAAGGCAGCGATCGGGTAGCAAAGACACAAATCATGAACAGGCCAGTGACCAGATTAAAACACAGATTAAAAGACACACACAAAAAGGCATTCAAAATTAAAAACGCACAACATGGAAGCCACCAATGGATTAACAACTGCCGTAACGGAATGAAACCGGAAAGGGGATCGGTTGTGATACTGGATCCTTGGCACCTGCAAAGGTGATTTAAAATGTTTGTTTAAAACATTTGTACCCCTCCTTCTGTTCTCTGACATGGCCAGCCATGCAATAACGGGTTGCAAAGACACAAAAGTCGAACAGTCCAATTAACAAGACGAAGGATGGGGAAAATGTGCATCTGGAAGGCAAAACCTCCTGTGCAGAAATGGCCAATAAGCCCCATGCAGAGTTTTGAGAATTTGGATGTCGAAAATGTGCATCTAGAGAGCGGCAAAGCAAAGGCAAAACCTCCCATGCATAAATGGCCAAATTTCACACAGCCCCAATAATGCACTTTCAGTCCACTTTCAGTGCACCTTAACGATCGTTTGCAAGTGGATTTTGCCAGTTCACACAGTAAAATCCACCTTCAAAGTGCATTGAAAGTGGATTGAAAGTGCAATATTTTGGCTATGTAAATAGCACAGAAGAAAATGGCACAGATCAAAAAAATGCAAGCTATTACAAAACACATGTAATTCAAATCACGCCATTAAAAAAGGCAGAGAATTAAAAACACTGGTGTTTATGTTCTCTTTGGAGGGCTGGTTTGCTTCTCCTGTTCTTTCCTGGTTGCCGCCTAAGACAAGACAAAGGCAGGGGTGGGGGTGGAGACTCTTGCTGGATGCTTCCTGCAACCCCACAGTCCTTGTTCACCTGACAGGGGGCTGTGCAGAGGTTCACCTGGGACACCTGAAGGGATTCCCTGTCCTTATATGGGGCAGGTGCCCTCTGATGTGGCAAGAGCCGTTGGATGGTTTTGCATCTTCGTGGTATTGGGCTCGAGGGCCTTTTGCTAGGGATGTGGTGGGGGAAAAGATATTTTTGTGCTGAATTAAGCCTGTCAAAGAAGAAAACACCGCACGGTGGCCAAGTCGATTAAATGTACTATGCTAATATAGAGTCGTACACATGCGTAAGAATAACAAAGGTATGAGCAGCAACATACAAATGCAGCTGTTGTATAAATGCAAATCCCACAAAATAACAAGAAGCCAAATGTAATTTTACAATTGTAAAATTTATGAACATCATTCTTATGAATAAGAACACGCACAAGGCACGTATGACAGTCTTATTTCTCCAGCAACTGAAGAAGGGAGCTTGGTGGCTCGAAAGAGACCTAGAAGCCGGCCTTACCCTTTTTGAGTCTTTAATGGACTGTAATCCTTTTGCGCCCTCGGTTAATTGCCCATGTTATTTTCAATGTTCTGTATTGTTCTAATTTGTATCTGTCCCTTTAAGCGCCATTATATTTGGTGCCTTGTTAATTTTGTGGGACTTATATGACAGCTGGAATTGCACACCTTTTTCTACGTGCTGCAGTGTTTCTATTTAATATTTGTCCCCTTAACATCATTACATTTGGCTTCTTGTTATTTTGTGGGATTTGCATTTATACAACAGCTGCATTTGTATGTTGCTGCTCATACCTTGGTTATTCTTACGCATGTATATGACTCTATGTTAGCATAGTGCATTTAATCAACTTGGCCAGCGTGTTGTGTTTTCTTCTTTGATAGACAGGGATGTGGTGGGGACATTAAAAACAGAAGCGTAGCCGTGTTGGATCAGACCAGGTGGGTCTATCTACTTCAGCATCCTTTCCCCCACTGTGGCTGACAAGATGCTCCAAGAAAGTCTACAAGGAGGACACAGAGGCCAGATCTTCCCTGTGCTGTTGCCCCACCCCAAGCATCAGCATTCAGAGAGAGTTCTTCTGAACTTGGAGGTTTGCATTTGGTCACTGCGGCTAATAGCTGTTGCTGTACCTTTCCTCCACAAAACTATCTGGTCCCCTTTTAAAGCCAGAGTAGCTAAGTGACATCACCACATTCTGGATTCTCTTCTCCAGGCCTGTGAAATGGAGAAAGGCATTTTAAAAGGTAAAGGTAGTCCCCTGTGCAAGCACCGGGTCATTACTGACCCCTGGGGTGATGTCACATCCTGACATTTACTAGGCAGGCTGTGTTTATGGGGTGGTTTGCCATTGCCTTCCCTAGTCGTCTACACTTTACCCCCAGCAAGCTGGGTACTCCTTTTACCGACCTCGGAAGGATGGAAGGCTGAGTCAACCTTGAGCCGACTACCTGAAGCCAACTTCCCTCGGGATCAAACTCAGGTAGTGAGCAGAGCTTTTGACTGCAGTACTGCAGCTTTCTATTCTGTGCCACGGGCCCCCCTGAAAGGCATTTAGGCAGGAACAATTGGGGTCGTGGGTCTCATCCCTAGCCAGCTTAGTGAGTTTGCCCAAATCTTGGACTCCTGGGTCCTTTCCCCAGCTCCTCCAAAGGGAAAAGGGTTTGACTAATTAACAAGGCGCATCCATACCACAAATTCAAACTGGACTTAATAGCCACACCCCACCCTTTACTTCCTTTAAAAAAACAAGATTTTAATTTCCCCCCCAAAAGAATACAAACAGAAAATAGAATACATAACAAATTAAAAAAACAATGTTATACAATATGAACATGAAAGAGAAATAGAAAAAATAAGCAATTTCTGGGTGAACATACAGAATTTTGATACCATTTCAACAGTTTCCCTTTATTATGCACTATTCTAACTTCTTAATAACAGATATACTGTAAAGGTAAAGGTCCCCTGTGCAAGCACCAGGTCATTCCTGACCCATAGGGTGACGTCACATCCCGACGTTAACTAGGCAGACTTTGTTTATGGGGAGGTTTGCCAGTGCCTTCCCCAGTCATCTTCCCTTTACCCCCGGCAAGCCGGGTCCTCATTTTACCGGAAGGATGGGAGGCTGAGTCAACCTTGAGCCGGCTACCTGAAACCAACTTGCGTCGGGATCGAACTCAGGTCATGAGCAGAGCTTGGACTGCAGTACTGCAGCTTACCACTCTGCGCCACGGGGCTCCTGTTAATACTTTTACAGTTACACAATAAAGCTTGTCTCACTAAATGCTCCTCTGATTTTTGCAGCAGTGCAAACTTATTTTTATACATTAATTTATGTTGTTAACTTCTCCAGTACAAAATTATATCTAACCGTTTTCAATTCTGACCCCGCCCTTGACTTCCTGTAATTCTGCAGGGGGGCAGTCTCCAGTGCCAATTGAAATCTCCCAGGATTATTTGGGGAAGCCAAGAGAGCTACGCTAGTATGAAACCAACATAAGAATGTAGTGCAGATGTGCCTTGGGAGTTGCATTTTCTGGTTCCCCGTGGGGAAGGGAGAGAAATGTTCAGCATGTGGGTAGCCGACCCCTGTGGGTGATGTCTTTACTGAGGATATGGGGGCAGCATACTCAGGCAGAGAGGTGTTTGTGCTATGGGGACTTTCCCACTCAGAGACATTCTAGGCTTCTATTTTAAGGATCATTGGAGGTGGTTAGCCGTGTTAGTCTGTGGTATTAGAGCAAAAATCAAGTCCAGTAGTACGGTAAAGGCCAACAATATTTTCCAGGGTATACGTTTCCGTGACTCAAAGCTCATTTCAGAGACGGCCTTTAAGGCACTGCTGGGCTTGAACTTGGTTCCATTTTAAGCATAAATGTCGTTTAATACTTTTTGTGTGCGAATGGGGTTAAAATTTTGATAGCAAGAAACGCAGGGTGGTTTGTGTTGGTATGATCTGTTGGTTTTATTGGTTTTTCAAACTCCTGGTATTGCCTGCACCCCCCTCGTCAGTGGGATGCTGTCTTTCCTTCTGTTTTTGGATGCACAGCGGTTTTAAAACACTACACAGCACCGCATGATATAACAGTGCATAGCTATCTGAAATCTCGTGTACTTAAAAAAGATTGGGCCCTTCACCTTCCCCTGCCTTTTAAGGAACGGTTTCAAATACGTTGCTTGTTTTTTTTTCAGTATTGTCTGTCTCGTGTTGACTTACGGTACGGTAGGGGACTTCCAGTGTCCTCAGAGACGCCACTGCAACATTTCTGGGGATGGATTTGGATTCAGGACTCCTGAATTTGGAGTTCTAGTTCAGTGGTAGAGTAGTTCCTTTGCACACAGAAGATTCCAGGTTTAACCCCCCCCCCATCTCAAGGTAAGAGGGCTAGCAAACAAGCAAACAGCTCTCTCTGAGATTCTGAAGAGGTCATTTATGCATGGGAGTTTTACCTGAGGTTCGTTGCTCGCTGGACCCACACTTCCCTGTTGGGAATCTCTGCACCAGCAGTCTCCAAGCTCAAATCAAGTCCCTGCCCCTTTAAATGCTGCTTTGCAATTGGCTCACTTGTAGTTCTTACTGTGAGAGAAAATCCCCCTCCAAACTCAATTGCCACATAAAAAAGCTTTTAAAGAACAACAACAACCCCCCCCCCGGAGCAATCTGAAAGGGGGGGGAGGAATCCAAGCCATGGTTTTAAAAAGATTTTCTTCTGCTCAGAAAGAGCTCCGAGTAATCAGGAAGTATTTGAATCCCCACCTTTGGACATGCTGCTTTGTAATTGGCTGTGAGCAAAACCAAGCATGTGTGTCCCGCACTTTGCCTTCTGCATGGGGAGTTCACCTCTAATGGATGGAAAACTCATGCATAAGGAACAACCAGTTCAGAACGGGGGCGAACGTGAGTGAAAGTACCCATGCATAAACGACCTTAGTGTCAGGGGAGATGAGACGAGGCGAGGAGGATCAGGGCTAGGTCTGAATAAGGTAGCTTCATGTCTTCATGAACAAATCTAGCTCTTCTGCTTTTAGCTGGTGGGGAGTGATATCTTAACGGGAGAACCCTTTCTTTGTAGGCAGAAGGTCCCAGGTTCAATTCCTGGCATCTCCTGTTAAAGGATCTCAGGCAGCTGGCTTGGGGGGAAGACCTTTCTCCCCCTGAGCTGCTACTGGTTGGAGGAAGAGAATTGAGATTACATGGTTCAGTGGTGTGACTCGGCATACAGCGCCTTCAGATGTTCTTGAGCGTGAACTATAGTTATGCTGTTCTGCTCACAGAACCGCAGCTCAGTGGCTGGGGCACCTGCTTTGTGCACAGAAGGTCCCGGTTCAATCTCCAGCAAAAGGATCTCTGAGGCTGGACAAGGCCCAGAGACCCTTTTATTTGCCTGAGACCCTGGAGAACTGCCGCCGGTCAGAACAGTGACCTTGATTAGCTGAGGGTTGGGGCCTGTTTTGGAGAAGGCCAGGTTCACATGAACACATGAAACTGCCTTATACAGATCAGACCCTTGGCCCATCAAAGTAAGTATTGTCTACTCAGTCGGGCAACGGCACTCTGGGGTCTCAGGCAGAGGTCTTTCCCATCACTTACTTGCCTGGTCCCTTTAACTGGAGATGCCGGGGATCAAACCTGGGACCTTCTGCATGTCAAACAGATGCGCTATCACTGAGCCACAGCCCCTCCCCAAAATGCTCTAAATAAGGGTCTGTCTTTTAAAATAAATAGCCATATCGGGCCTCGTGCAATCCAAAAACAAGAACAAAATCCATGAAATGTCTTTCCTATGGAAGGTATTACACAGATTCCATCTCAGTTTAAAGTCAGCATCGTATGTTCAAGGGTACAGCTGTTTGATCCATGTGGCCTTTCCTTATGGAAGCGTCTTACTCGCAAGAAGCATCCCAGATCAGGTGGGGAAAGGAGCCCGAGGCATTTCTCTATCAGGCCGACACTGTCTGTCAAATCCAGACTTCCAGAGTGCTTGCAGATGTGTGCGGGCCTGCCGCCGGAAACTTTTATTAGCCTCAGACCTTTAATTGGGGATGCCCCTCCCCTTGGACGCGGCCGGCTTCCCGCCGGCTCCACTGCATGCTCCTGGGCGGGGCATCCCCTCCCTCCTCAGTTCCTTCTTTGCCGCCGCCGAGTACAGAGCTTTTTCTAGACCTCAGCGTTGATTACTTTTCGGAGCTACTTTCGATTTCGTGAGTGTGTATTCGTGGGATATCGCTTGGGTTCTCCGACCAAACCCCTCAGCGACCCTGCAAATCGTTTGGAGGCTGACCTTTGCCTTGATCCCCCTGGCCGCATGCCGAGGGCTGGCATGGCCCCCAAGATGCCTTTTAAACTATGTCCTAGGTGCGCAACTAAAATACTGCACACAGACCAACATGACTTATGCTTACTCTGTCTGGGCGAGGGACATAATGTCTCTACGTGCAAGATCTGCCAAAAATTTTCCATCCGCGCTCGCAATGTCCGCGCCAATCGCCTCAACGCAGAGATATGGAGGAAAACCCTGACGGCGCCCTCTCCTTCTGCTGATCCCGGCACTCCGCGAGATGTGCGCTCCATGCACTCGGCTCCAACCTCCCAGAGCCCCGGATCCGACTCGGATCCAAGACGCTCTGATCCGTCACCCAGCTCGGATCCGACGCACACTGCAAAGAAACATAAGCATAAGACTAAGCACAGAGAGAAGACCGGCAGTTCTAGCCGCCCACCCTCTCGACTGGCTAAGCCTGCACCGACAGCCTCAGATCCGATGATCCCGCAGCCGGATCCGATCCCGGTACCGAGGACCCCGTCCTTCCACTCAGGATCGCCACTCCATTGCTTCTCTGATGTGGATATGGATCCATTGGAAGAACCTCTACTACCCCCGGATCCGAATCCCTCAGATCCGAGGAGGGTTGTTCAACCTTATCTGACACCTACTGCTCAACTATCCATCTCCCCAGCACTGCTGCAAGAGTGGATTGAATTCTGCAGATTCAGACAAATTAACCTACAGGGCAAACCTTTGGCCCCCAATGTTTCACAACAGCCTTCGACCTTTTATCCTCTCACACAGTGGAGCCCCAGGACTGAGTCTGAACCCGAGGATCCAGAGACTAGAGCATCAGTTGACAGCTCAGAAGGGGTTTCAGAGCCGTCCCCAGACGAATTGGTCAGTGACACAGAAGCCGTCTCTCCATCTGAGGATCTGAGATTGAGGACAGAGCAGATGATCTGCATGGTCGAGGCCTTGGACATTAACATTACTACATCAGATAATAAACCTAAGGATAAGATATTGAGCCGTCTGTACCCCGACTCATCAGGCATTGCGGCTTTTCCCATCGTCGAGGGCCTCTCAGAGGTCACCAAGTCGGTGTGGAAGAAACCAGCTTCTGTCACCCCGTCAACAAAGAAGATAGAGAACCTCTACAGGGTCAAACAGGACTCTGCAGAGTTCCTAATGGTCCACCCACCCCCCTCCTCTATAGTCACTGGGGAGATGCAGACCAGACAAAGACAAGGGCAGCACTCCTCCCCCTCGGATAAGGAGAGCAGGAGGATGGATCACCTTGGCCGGAAGGCATCTACCTCTGCTGCCCTAAATTTCCGTATCGCGAACTACCAGACTATAATGGGTGGGTACCAACTCTTCCTCTGGGAAAAGGCCGCACCACATTTGGAACTCTTACCCGAGGAGTCTAAATCCGCCCTAAAGTTAATCCAAGCAGAGGCGACCCGCCTATCAAAGCAAGAAATTAGTGTGGGTAAGCACGCCGATGAGATAGCGGCCAGGTCAATGGCCACATCGATTACCTTAAGGCGCCATTCCTGGCTACGTACCACGGCTCTCCCTCTAGACACCAGAGTACAGATAGAGGACTTACCCTTCGAGGGTGATACCCTCTTTGCTTTGGGCACAACGGAATTTCTAGCAAATATTAAAAAGGACCGACAGACAGTGAGATTGTAGGTATCACTCCTACCTTTCAAACCCAAAGAGAGATATTCCAACCACGCCAGCAGAGCTTTGGATCATCTTCCTACAGAGGCCAGCAATACCAATGCTTTCAGCCGTATCCTCCCCAAGGAAAATTTCACCAGCAACATAACCAACCAGGGCAGCATAAGCAAGGCTTTAAGCAAAGGCCTACTTCTAGTCCACATCAAAAGGATCAACGTCAGCAGGCACAGCGATTCTGACTATTGGGGCAAACCCCTCAAGGAGAGTTTCCATTCCTTGAGAGGCTGACCCACTTCACTGATGCTTGGCGTTCCATTTGTTCAGATGCTTGGGTCCTTAGAGTTGTTTTAGAGGGCTACCGCCTGGAGTTGAAGGCACAGCCCAAATGTTTTTCGGCAAGTTTGGCCCGGGATAACCTGGATTTTGCCCCCCAGCTAGAGGAGCTCTTACTAAAGGGTGCTGTTTAAAGAGTTTCATTACCTTGTTCCGGTTTTTTCTCCCGCATTTTTATGGTGGGGAAGAAGGATGGGGGATCCAGACCCATTATTGATCTGAGACTCCTTAATAAATGTTTACGTATTTCAAAGTTCCGCATGGTCTCCTTGCCCTCTGTGATGGAACTAATTACCCCAGATACGTGGTTCACAGTGTTGGACCTTAAAGACACGTACTTTCACGTATCTATACACCCTGACTATCGAAAATTCCTTATGTTTCGCTATGGGAAGGAAATCTTCCAGTACACTGTTCTTCCCTTTGGACTCGCCACGGCTCCGCGAGTCTTTACAAAATGCATGGCAGTAATCATGTCTTTCCTTAGGAAACGGGGCTGCTGGATCTACCCGTACCTAGACAACTGGCTGGTTGCTGCCGACAGTCCTGCTAGACTCTCTTCCCATTTGGACCTGATCCTAACCACTTGTAGGAAGCTTGGTTTCATGGTGAACTTTAAGAAGTCCAAGCTCGTGCCATCCCCTGAAGCCCCGTTCATAGGAGCAGTTCTGGATTCCAATAGAGGCAGAGCCTTTCTCCATGAGGAGAGAGTGCTAGCGATCAAGCGCCTAGTACAATATTTCACGAGATGTAGACACCAACCAGTTCTTTCCATTCAGAGACTACTAGGCCTTATGGCCTCCACTATGGCCGTCACCCCATTTGCTAGGTTACAAATGAGGGAGCTCCAGAATTGGTTTCTCAGAAAGTTTGATCAGTACCGTCACTCCCAGTTCTATAGTCTGTCCATTCCTAGGAGACTATTGAGATCATTGTGTTGGTGGCTCTTGGAGTCCAACCTTCTCAAGGGAATGCCCTTTGGTTACTGGAACCCTGAGTTCACCCTTACCATGGATGCTTCCTTGGAGGGTTGGGGTGGCCATTGCAAGGGCATGTCCATACAGGGCCAATGGGAGGACAAAGAAGCCTCCCTACATATCAATATGCTGGAATTGAGGGCTGTACGTTATGCACTTACCTCATTTTCAGATATCCTACGAGGTTCCCGAACTCTCCATCAGTCAGACAATACCACTACGGTGTACTATGTGAACAAACAGCGGGGCACCGGCTCCATACCCTTATGTTGGGAAGCACAGAAAGTCTGGCAAGTGGCCTTAGAGAACAACATCCATCTGAAGGCCATACACATAACAGGAGTACACAACACCTGGGCCGACTCCCTCAGCAGATGGTTCTCTACAAACTGCGAATGGGAACTTCCAGAGGTCTTCCTGCGCCCCATCTTCCAGGAGTGGGGGGTGCCACAGGTCGACCTATTTGCCACCAGGGAGAACAGAAAGGCAGAGCAGTTTTGTTCTCTGGCAGGGAGCGAACGGGGGTCACTAGGGGACGCCTTCCAGCTAACCTGGTTGGGCACCCTGTTTTATGCCTTCCCCCTACTGCAGAGGGTCCTGGGAAAGATCAGAGCGGACAACACTGCGTGTATTCTGGTAGCCCCGCAATGGCCCGGCCAGATATGGTTCACAGAACTTATGACACTGGCGGGAGGGTTGTGCAGACCATTCCCAAGGAACCCGGGACTGCTCAGGTGGGGCCACCTATATCACCATGATGTGGACAGGCTGCATTTGGCAGCGTGGAAGATAGACCCCTGGCAGGAGAGGGTCTCTCATCCCCTGTAAAGGAGGTTATCCTCCAAGCAAGGAAACCCTCCACACGCTACTCATACGACAGAAAGTGGCAGAGATTTGACAGGTGGTCCGACTCTAAGGGGATCTCACCTTTTCTGTGCCCGCTTCCCCGTATACTTGATTATTTACTGGAATTGACTAAGACAGGGCTCTCTGTGGCCTCAGTGAGAGTACACTTAGCCGCAATTTCGGCTTTTCACGATAAAATAGAAGGGTACACAGCCTTTTCTCATCCCCTTTCCAAACGTTTCTTAAAAGGACTCATTAACCTATTTCCACCAGCGCCCAGGTTGGTTCCCCAGCGGTCCCTGTCGCTGGTACTGGCTAAACTTATGTTGCCTCCATTTGAACCACTAGCCAGCACTCACTTGTCTCTACTGTCAGCTAAGGTAGCCTTAGTCACCTCCACCAGGAGGGTTGGGGAATTAGCAGCGCTAAGAGTTGATAACCCCTTTCTCAGGATATTTAATGAAAGGGTGGTATTACACCCCAGTCTTAAGTTAAACCTAAAGTGGTTTCTAGCTTCCATATGAACCAGGACCTGGTCCTGCCAGTTTTTTTCCCTAGGCCAACTTCGCCGGCTGAGAAAACCCTTCATACTTTAGACATCAAAAGGGCACTCCTATACTATATTGGTAGGACCAAACATTTTAGGAGATCAAAGGCACTCTTTATTTGTTTCCAAGGTCCCAAGAAAGGTCAGTCCGCTTCCCCCCAGTCCATAGATTATCCTATAAGGAGGCGAGAAAGACGTGCCCCCTGGAGGTCCGTGCCCATTCTACCAGGGCCCAGGGCTCTTCTGCTGCTCTTCATAGACAGGTTCCCATTCAGGAGATCTGCAAAGCGGCGACATGGGCCAGTGAGGACACCTTCGTCAGACACTACGCGCTGTATCAGGCAAGACGTGACGCTGCAGTGGGGCAACCGGTCCTTCAGACGTTGTTCTCATAGATTGACACCCACCTCCTTTCACGGTAATCTTGCTAAAATCCCACATGTGGGGCTGCACCGAAGACTGAAAATGAAAACAGAGTTGCACTTACCTGTAACTGCTGTTCATTGAAGTCTTCGGTGCAGACACACATCCCTCCCTCCGACCCTGCTGTTGACCTAAAAAAAAAAAAGAGGAAAAGGAGAGAAAATAGAGATAGTTAGTAACTGTCTGAGATGATGTATCTTACTGGCTACAGCCAGGGTTTGGCAATGGCCAGGGTGCTATGAGGGCTAAGGCCCCGATGCTACAGGTTGGCGGCGGGCGAGGAACTGAGGAGGGAGGGGATGTCCCGCCCAGGAGCACGCAGTGGAGCCGGCGGGAAGCCGGCCGCGTCCAAGGGGAGGGGCATCCCCAGTTAGAGGTCTGAGGCTAATAAAAGTTTCTGGTGGCAGGCCTGCGTGCAGGCGCAGTCCCACATATGTGTCTGCACCAAAGACTTCAATGAACAGCAGTTACAGGTAAGTGCAACTCTGTTTTCCTGCGGAGATTTGCCGAAATGGGCGAGCATCTTCCAGGAGCATTTTCAGTCTGTGCTGCTTTGAGCAGTGGTAGTTGCTGCGAAGTTGCTTTGAGGGATGCCTTGAAGAAGAAGAAGAAGAAGAAGAAGAAGGCATCTGTGCATTTTCTCTTCTTTTTTCTGGTTGGTTGTTTATCTGCTGTGCATCTTGGGGCTGAAGCAGGCCAGAATTTTGAATACAGCATAATAACAAGAAGAAGAGATTTTTTTTCCTCTACCACTTAAGGAAGAATCAAACCGGCTTACATTTCCCTTCCCCTCCCCACAACAGACACCCTGTGAAGTAGGTGGAGCTGAGAGAGCTCTAAGAGAACTGTGACTAGCCCAAGGTCACCCAGCTGGCTTCGTGTGTAGGAGTGGGGAAACAAATCCAGTTCACCAGTTTAGCCTCCGCCACTCATGTAGAGGAGTGGGGAATCAAACCCGGTTCTCCAGATCAGAGTCCACCGCTCCAAACCACCACTCTTAACCACTACACCATGCTGGCTTAATAATAATTGTGTTTTGAAGTAGAAGTGTTTCACGCACGTTGTCCGGTTACAGTCTGCAAGGTGGGCCAATGTTACATGGTGGAGAAAGAGAATAAAACTGCTGCTATCATACTGCCTTTGTACAAATCTGTGTTGAGACCATGCTTGGAATATTGTATACAGGTCTGGTCACCACACCTAAAAAAGAATATTACAGAGCTTGAGAAGGTGCAGAAAAGAGCAACCAAAATGATCAGGGCTCTAGAGCAACAGCCCTATGAGGAGCGGTTAAAACGCTTAGGGCTGTTTAGCTTGGAAAGAAGGCGGTTAAGGGGAGACATGATAAATGTCTATAAAATTATGCATGGTATGGAGAGAGTGGAAAGGGAGAAGCTTTTCTTCCTCTCTCAAAATACTAGATCGCGGGGTCGTCTGCTGACGCCGGAGGGTGAGAGATTCAAAACAGACAAAAGGAAGTATTTCTTCACACTACGCATAGTTGTTTGGAGGTTCTAGCAGTGGAGCGCAGCTATCATATTCCTTTGACCGAAGAATGGTACACTCCTTCTATCTGGGATGGTCGTCCTCTTCCACGGAGCACGCAGCTTCAACTTCGCACATGGAGCGGTGAGGGAGGGAGGGGAGACCCGGCTAGCCAGCCAGATCAGCCGAATCAACCCTGGCGATCAATGGGTTGACAGATGTCGCAGCCAGATCGCCCTCACATCCACAACGCATAGTTCAATTGTGGAATTCCCTGCCCCAGGATGTGATGGCTGCCAACTTTGGAAGGCTTTATGAGGGGAGTTGACATGTTCATGGAGGAGAGGGATATTCATGGCTACTAGTTAAAATGGATACTAGTCATGATGCATACCTATTCTCTCCAGGGTCAGAGGAGCATGCCTGATATATTAGGTGCTGTGGAACACAGGCAGGGTAATGCTACTGCAGTCGCCTTGTTTGTGGACTTCCTGGAGGCACCTGGTTGGCCCCTGTGTGAACAGACTGCAGGACTTGATGGGCCTTGGTCTGATCCAACATGGTTTTTCTTATGTTCTTATGTTCGTATGTTCTAGAATTGCTTGCCTAAGTCCTAAATAGGCTGGATGTAAACAGGGGAGCATCCTGCTTTGCAGATAAATTGTACCACCTCTCAGTCTTCTGTAAAATGTCGGGCATGTGGCAGCAGTGATGCTGTCACCAGAGAGGCCGTGGCTTAGAGGTGGAGCATCTGCTTAGAATGGAGAAGGTCCCAGGATCAATCCCCAGCGCCTCTGCTGGTAGGAGATGTGAAAGTCCGAGACCCTGGCGAATGGCTGCTGGTCAGAGTAGAGAAGACAGACCTCGGTAGACCATGAGGCTAAAGCATTTTTGAGGGCAACTGCATTTTTGAAGGGGGTATTTTTCCTCCTCGGCATGCAAATCCTTTTGGTGCCAGGCGGTAGGGAGGAGCAGCAGGCTGGCATCTCTGAACTGGGAGTGGAGTTTTTTGCCCTTCCAACTGGAGGTCTAACTGGCATAAACGCCAGTGATCATGTGAGGCCATGGATACTGCTAGGGTTGGCAGCTCTGGGTTGGGAAATACCTGGAGATTTTTTTGGGGGGTGGAGCCTGGGTAGGGTTTCCAGGTTCCTCTTTGCCACTGGTGGGAGGTTTTTGGGGCGGAGCTTGAGGAGGGTGGGGTTTGGGGAGGGACTTCAATGCCATAGAGTCCAATTGCCAAAGTGGCCATTTTCTCCGGGGGAACTGATCTCTGTCGGCTGGAGATCGGTTGTAATAGCAGGAGATCTCCAGCTAGTACCTGGAAGTTGGCAACCCTAAGCCTGGGGAAGGCCAGGTTTAGGGAGGGGAGGGACCACATTGGTATATGATGCCACAGAGTCCACCCTCCAAAGCAGCCATTTTCTCCAGGGGAACTGACCTGTGTCGTCTTGGGAATCAGTTGTATTACTGCGACATCTCCAGGCAGCACCTAGAGATTGGCAACCCTAGCTGCTGCGCAGAGGGGTGGGGAAGGCTCATTCTCTGTTGATTCTAAGCTGGACTCGACCTCTTGCCTGGGGACATTACCAAGGGGTTGCTCTGACCCCCCCCCATTCTGCGCCACCCCCATCGTTCATTGCTTGTTCTCTGAGTCCTGATCCCTTGACTATCCAGCGACCTTTGATCTGTCAGGTGGCACTGTTGACATCTGGATGCTGGAGCTTTTCCGGGAGGGGCTACCAGAGGACATTCCTGCCTCCTCCTGATGTCACTCTCACCCTCCTTGTGAAAACTATTGGTAGGGACAATCTGCAGTCTCGAGTTATTGGCATGGTTCCTCGTGCTTTGAGCCAGAACCATTGGGTTGAAATTAAATCAAAAGAGTTTCTGTCTAGACATTAGGAAGAATTTTCTAATGGTTAGAGTGGTTCCTCCGTGGAACAGGCTTCCTCGGGAGGTGGTAAGCTCTTCTTCCCTGGAGGTTTTTAAGCTGAGGCTAGATGGCCATCTGTCAGCAATGCTGCTTCTATGACCTTAAGCAGATGATAAGAGGGAGGGCAACTTGGCCATCTTCTGGGCATGGAGTGTAGGGGTCACTGGGGGTGTGGGGGGGGGAAATCGTTGTGAATTTCCTGCATTGTGCAGGGGGCTGGACTAGGTGACCCTGGTGGTCCCTTCCAACTATGATTCTAAGGGGTCAACATAATTTACAAAGAGGGTTTTTGTGGGTGTGTTTGGTCGGAGCGGGGTGTGTGTGAATTGATTGGACTGCAGATTTATTTCTGAAATTGACCGTATTCTGGATTGTGTGGGAGTGTATTAATGCTTTGCTAGTAGCACATAGACATGAAGCTGCCTTCTACTGAATCAGACCCTTCGTCCATCAAAGTCAGTAAAGTCTGCTCAGACCGGCAGCGGCTCTCCAGGGTCTCAGGCAGGGGACTTTCGCATCACCTACTTGCCTAGTCCCTTTAACTGGAGATGCCGGGGGCTGAACCTGGGACCTTCTGCACGTCGAGCAGAGGCTCTACCACGGAGCCACGGCTTGTTAATCTTCAAGGTGCCACCATACACCTGCTTGCTTGGGAATGATCGCTCATAAGCAAAACCTGCTGAAATGCATTACGTTGCAAGAAACCAACCAAACAGAACAGTTTCCAAACATGAGACAAATGTATTGGTGATACTGCACAACAAGTGTTTCCTCATGAATATCGCAATGGTTTCCAGCTTTCGCCAAATACATTTGGTGGGCGTTGGTTGTGCTTTTGCCACGGGAAATTGTATTTGGAAGGGCTAAAACCTGCTGTTCTGTAAAGTATCCCCCCATTCCCTTAATTAAATCAAAAGAGTTTCCGCCTAGACATTAGGAAGAATTTTCTACCAGTTAGAGCGGTTCCTCAGTGGAACAGGCTTCCTCGGGAGGTGGTGAGCGCTCCTTCCCTGGAGGTTTTTAAGAAGAGGTTAGATGGCCATCTGTCAGCAATGCTGGTTCTATGACCTTAAGCAGATGATGAGAGGGAGGGCATCTTGGCCATCTTCTGGGCATAGAGTAGGGGTCACTGAGGGTGTGGGGTGTGCGAATTTCCTGCATTGTGCCGGGGATTGGACTAGATGACCCTGGTGGTCCCTTCCAACATTATGATTCTGTGATCCTGTCTTTTAACATCCCCAGTGTTTAACATAAACCAACTCAGCTGCCATTCTGTTTGTCAGAATCCCCACCGTGTCTCCCACAACAGGAAATGTTGCCTCTTCTGAGATAGTACCTGTCGGTCTGATTGCTCTGAATCGAAAGCATTTGCTGGAGTTGTATTACCATGTGACTGAAAAAGAAAGCGAGGCTGATTTTTTTTTTTTTTTTAGGTTGTGGGGGGAAGAATTATCTTCTGGGTTCTGTCCCCATTTCTTGAATGGCTGTACGTATTTGGTCATTCCTGGAAGAGGCTTTCCCCAGGCTCCTGCGGCATGCCTCTTCTGAGGTTGCTCTTGCTGCCTGCAATTCTCAGAAGCATCTGCATGAAGAATAATTTAAAATGTTGGGAAAGGGGTCGGGTTAGTCACAGCTGCTTGTCCCCCCCCCCAAATCTCTCCCCATCACTGTTGTTTGCAGTTGTCACCCTTGATCCCGATAAGTCTCCCCTCTCTTGGATCTCAAGTTGCTCAGTTGCTGTAAATCGGAAAGAATGCCAGGCATTCCCGGGAGGCAAGGTAGTTTTGTTTGAAGAACCACCTCTCTCTCTGTTTGGGATCAATTGTGTGTGTTGGGGGTGTGTGTTGCAGCCCTGGCTAGGGTTGCCAGGTTCCTCTTCACCACCGGCGGGAGGTTTTTGGGGCGGAGCCTGAGGAGGGCAGGGTTTGGGGAGGGGAGGGATCTCAATGCCATAGAGTCCAATTGCCAAAGCAGCCATTTTCTCCAGGGGAACTGATCGCTATCAGCTGGAGATCAGCTGTAATGTCAGGAGATCTCCAGTTACTACCTGGAGGTTGGCAACCCTACTGGCTAGGTATATGCCAGGGTCAAAGCCTGCACTCTTCTACCACCACCACCACCACCACCACCATATATCTAGGTTTGCATCTACAGTCAACAGACTGATGACTCCCCTGCCCCCCCAACAAATATTTTCACAGCAATTCTGATATATGTGTTCAGAGAACTTGTGCATCCAGGTTTAAAAGTAAGGTTGTTTCTGATTTTGTCAAGGATTTCTGTTTCTTCACGCCCCCCCCCCCCATCCCAAGTGATCATACCATCTCCTGTCCTGCCCTTTCCATAGGGTTGCCGACCTCCAGGTACTAGCTGGCGATCTCCTGCTATTACAACTGATCTCCAGCCGATAGAGATCAATCCCCCTGGAGAAAATGGCTGCTTTGGGCAATGGGACTCTATGGCATTGAAGTCCCTCCCCTCTCCAAACCCTGCCCTCCTCAGCCCCACCCCCCAAAAAAAACCTCTCACTGGTGGGACTTCAATGGCATACAATTGCCAAAGAGGCCATTTTCAACTGATCGGATGGAGATCAGTTGAAATAGCAGGAGATCTCCAGCTAGTACCTTGAGGTTGGCAACCCTATTTGTTGTCCTTTCCCTGAGTGCCCAAGACAGAAACTCATTTTTTCTGGTTCTCAGAGAGCAGAACTCCTTGGTCCAATCCTGCAACCACTAGGTTACCTATTTGCCTGCCTTCTGCTAAACTAATCCTATTTTTTCGAAAGGACACCTGCGATTTGCTGCTGGAGTTATGCAGTAAGTTGCCAGTGGGGCCATCTGAGGTTTTACACTTGGGTTAAACAAACGATAACACACCCGTGGCTGTTTTTGTAGGTTCCCTTATCTGCATTTTGGGACGACCTGATTGTGGGAGCCGAGTTCCGATCACCTGGTGGGTTTATCCACAAGGACTCCCCGCCCTGCTGGCGTGCCCTTTGCTCAGCTGTGTTTTCTCCCTGTCGTCCCCAGGGTGATGCCCCGGCCCTTCCTTTCGTGTACGAGCTGAGAGAATGAGCAGGCGAGGACTGCGGACCTGTCTCCATTGGGTAAGTGAGACCCCCCCCCCCCAAGAGACTCCCCTGCCTTCTAGTGTTTGGCCGCGAAGGGAAATAGTGGTTAGAATCAGAGGCTCTGGGCCCAGGATGTGCCTGGGTCCTCTTTGCGACTCTCCAAGGGGAACAAAGTCAAACTCAGTAGTGCAGTTCTCAGTTCTGTTTTCGTCTCTGGGGAGAGGGGTGGGTGGAGGCGGCAGCTGGTCTGCGTTGTGCGAGTCTGCATGGTGTAGTGGTTAAGAGCAGTGGTTTGGAGTGGTGGACTCTGATCTGGAGAACCGGGTTTGATTCCCCCCACTCCTCCACATGAGCGGTGGAGGCTAATCAGGTGAACTGAATTTGTTTACCCGCTCCTGCACATGAAGCCAGCTGGGTGACCTTGGGCTAGTCACAGGTCTCTTAGAGCTCTCTCAGCCCCACCTACCTGCCAGGGTGTATGTTGTGGGGAGGGGGAAGGGAAGGTGATTGTAAGCTGGTTTGATTTTTCCTTAAGTGGTAGAGAAAGTCGGCATATAAAAACCAACTCTTCTTCTTCGTCTTCTTCGTCATCGTCTTCTCCTCCTTCTCCTTCTCCTTCTCCTCCTCCTTCTCCTCCTTCTCCTTCTCCTTCTTCTCCTCCTCGTCCTCCTCCCCCCCACCATACCCCATGCTTCAAGACCAAACATGCACCGACATCTCTTCATAGTCTTTCACTTCCTGTTTTTGGCCAGTACTTGTTTGTGGGGAGGAAAGGGGTGGCGAAGCACGCATTGCCAGAGCGCACGCAGGATGTCTCGTGTTTGAGAGGGTTGCTTCTGTCTTTGCTCTCGGATCTAGGAGGGAGGCCATGCGAGGTACGGAAAGGAAGGGATCGGCGGCGGGACGCCTGGGATTTGCAGGATGGGGAGGTAGGCTTGGATTCAGGACACCTGGGGAAGTTGTATGGCATTCGTATGTGTCCGGTGCTCTCTGGCACAGCGGCAAGCTAGGCCCCCGGTTGCGCTCTCGCGCTTGCTTGTTTGTGGCCCGAGTAATTCTAGCGCACGGCCCGTTTTGTGGCGTGCTCTCCTCAGATCTCTGTATCTGGAGATCTGTGCTGGACCAGTGCTGATATTTTCCCCTCCCGTTCTGCACAGCCAGCAAGAAACTGCTCCGCTGACTGGCATTTTGAGGACTGGATCAAGATGGTAGAACCCTGAGGTGGGAGAGGAATGCATCACTGCAGGCCATTGGTGTGTGTGTGTGTGATGAAGTTTCCCATCACGTATAATCTCCCTGCAAGTAGAAAGCCAGCCACAGCAAGAAGCAGGCTGGGTGGCATATCTTCTTCTATTTTGCTTATTGCCTTGGGAGCCAACGTGGTGTAGTGGTTAAAGGTGGTGGTTTGGAGCGGTGGAGTCTGATCTGGAGAACCGGGTTTGATTTCCCCACTCCTCCAGTTGAGCGGCGGAGGCTGATCTGGTGAACCGGATTGGTTCCCCCCACTCCTACACATGACATTTTGTGAGTTTAGAGTTGGGAGCAAAGATACCCCCCCCCCCAGTGACATGGAGGAAGACAGTTCTGTTCTCGTCTGGGTGACCTTGGGCTAGTCACAGCTCTCTCAGTCCCACCTATCTCACAGGGTGTCTGTTGCGGAGAAGGGAAGAGACGGTGATTGTAAGCCGTTTTGATTCTTCCTTAAGTGGTTGAGAAAGTTGGCATATAAGAATCAACTATTCTTCTTCTTCTACTTACATATTAGTTAGCATTGCTTCAGATTTTAAAGAAAAGGTCTTCTCCTTCTCCTTCCAGTTCTAATGTTCCCCCCCCCCCTCCACAGGGCTTTACTGCTCTGAAATCCTAGGTTATACAGATCAGGCCTAAAACCACCCGGAGAGTAGAGGGCCTTGCTTTGGTGGTCTTGCTGTTGATGCGGGCAAAGAGAAGTAAAGAGGAATCGGGGCAAAGAAAGCAGAGTGAGGACGGGGTGGGGCCACAGATGGGGGTGGCAAGTCGTGTGTGGGGAAATATGGGGTATTAAGTGATGGGACAGAGAGAGAAAGCGAGTGCTATGGGGTGCTGGCAGAGAAAGGGGGTTAGCGGGGAAGGCACTGCAGAGGAAAAGGATGCAACGGAAAAAGCCCTTTTTTGTGCAGTTAGTGCAACAGAGTGGTTCCTTGGAGTTAAGAACTGGCCTTTAGAGTGATTGATTTTTTTGTTTTTAGCTTTGCACCATCCCTGGATTGGGGTGGTGAGAGGAGATACGGATTCCTGGGTTCTGTTCCCCAGCTCTGAAATATGCAGGGTTGGGATAGTACAAAAGCTACGGACACTGTGGTCCTTTCCTGATCACTGAAATAGGAGGTTTTTTTTTTTAATGAAGTAGGGGGGTAAGCAGAGCCCCTCTTTGCCAGTGGGGAGGCTCCAGATCTCCTGGCCCTTGCAGGGGCATGACATTTTGTGAGTTTAGAGCAGGGAGAAGGATACCCCCCCAGTGACATGGAGGACAGTTCTGTTCTCGTCTGCCTCCTCATACCCGCCCTCCGCCAGCCAGTGGGTTATTCATTATTCAGTGCCCTATCTGGTTCCACGGCCTAGGCTCTGGCCAAGTCTCCTGGCACAATCTACCACCTCTGCTCTGCCCCACATTATTAGCAAAGGAGTTTTCCCCCATACAGCTGTTAATATCTCTCCTCCCCTGGCTGTTCTGAGCTGGAGCCCCTTCTGGTTAGAAGGACTTTTGCCTGAATGTTGGGCTGGCTTGGCTTGCTCGCATGAGCTACCTAGAGCGGGTTGCTCTCTTGGAGTGTCCTGGCTAGGGTTACCAACCTCCAGGTGGGACCTGGAGTTCTCTTGGAATTACAGCACATTTCCAGTCTATAGAGATCAGTCCCCCTGGAGGAAGTAAACAATAGACCCTAGGGGGAATGAAGGGACTAAAAATATCAAATATGTACAAGCATACAGTAGTTCCTCTAATCAATTTACAAGTGAACTCCAAGGATGCCTGGATTCTGCTCCAGGGACCCCATCCATATACCCATTAAGGAAACCCCTGTCAAAGACATTTTAGTTTACTGAGTATTTGAGTTTAATTGAATTGATGAAATGATTACAACTGTACAAATTCTGCACATCAGAAACAGTTTTTTCAGGAAAGCAGACTTCCTTTTTAAACGATCCGCCCATGTGTCCCAGCGGGGATTGTCTCAGAAGAGGCATTCTCCCTTCTCTCTCGTAGAAGGGGCTTTCTTTTCCAGGAAGGTGCCTGCCGCCTGTGGACGAGGCATTCTTCCTTCTCTCGTTTTTCAGGTGAGAAAAACGGGGGCGGGGGCTTACTGTCTATGGAAGAGGCATCCCTTCTTCTCTCACAGGGCGGAATGCCTCTTCTTGCTCTCTGCAGTTTTCACAAGCAGTTTAAACAAAATTTAAGAAGAGGATGGAATGATCTCCTTGCCTATGAACGGTCTCCTTCACATGTCCCCCTGCCTGTTGTTCCCATAGCCTTTTCATCACAGGAATCTCTCAGACACAGAGCAGCTTGGTGTATATATGGAAAGTATGGATGTATATGCGTTTTAAACTGAACGGAGGATCCTTCATGGGCAAACAGGCTAATCCCATTCTGAATTTTTGCGTGCTGCAGGTTTCCAAGAGGTGAGCCGCGGCAGATCCCCAGCCGACGTTGTCAAGATGTCGTATTTTGGTGACCACTTCTGGGTGAGACTCTGTGTGTGCATCTGTCTTGTTTCTTTTCCATCTTCTGTTCCTCTGGAGCGGAACAATTGCTTTTCTAGTAAAAGGTTTTCTGCCAGCAGAGAATCTTGTCATGGGTGACTCACTATTTTTTAAATCTTTCGTGATGTTCGGAGTTACTTTTGCTTCTCTTTTTTGGGGGAGGTTGGGGTTTTTAAGTGTGATTATAATTGGTACCATGGTTGTTTTTTAAATGATTTTGTTACTTCTCTGGGAGCCAGCTCCTAACCAAAGGATGGGAAAGAAAGTAAGAGGCATTCTCATTATATGAGAGTGTGGTTGTATCACTCCTAAGCATCATACCTTACCCATTCTCATGTATAGCAATCAGCTTGGTTAAAGAGAGGTACACATATGAAGCTGCCTTATACTGAATCAGACCCTTGGACTTCTAAGGTCAGTATTGTCTACTCATACTGGCAGCCGCTCTCCAGGGTCTATAGGTCTTTTACACCACCTACTATGTTATCCCTCGTAACTGAAGGTGCGGGGGGTTGAACCTGGGACCTTCTGCAGGCCAAGCAGATGCTCTGCCGTTTAGCCACGGCCTCTCACAAATTGGAGAATTGGGTGCGCTCCTTGTTGTTGCATGTTTGTGAGAGGGGATAGTTGTTTGTGTGAGAAGTGAGCTGGGCGGGGGCCCTTCCTCCTTTGTAAATGGATCTGCCATCAAAGGGTGTCACTCAGTTGGCATGTGAAAGGCAAGAACCTTAACTGTTGCCCTGTAGCTGTGTACATGGCTGATCACGGGCTCAGTGTGACCATTCTTGTACCATGTAGCCCAGGGGTGGGGAACCTTTTTTCCTCCAAGGGCCATTTGGATATTTATAACATCATTCGTGGACCATACAAAATTATCAACTTAAAAATTAGCCGACCAAGCCCCAAGCAGGCAGCTGCGCCAGATGACACCCCCCTCACGTGGGCAAGCAGGCAGGCATCCAACCAGTGGCGCACTCGCCCACCTGGTGGCACAGGATGGCCTGTTGCACCAGCCGGGCGTAGCCATCAAGCCACACGCTGGAGTTGCTCCTGCTCCGCATGGTCTGGGCCAGATTCTACAGCCAGCTCCTGCTACCTCCATCTGCAGGGGTGAAAGGAGGACACACTGACTAAGAACTCCCCCCACACCACATTCTGGCCCTGCCTCCTTTAACCCCTCCATTGTCACCACTTCTGCCCCCAGCCCTCTTGTAGTACAAAGGGAATACGTTTTTCCATGGCCTGGGTGTAGGGTTGCCAGGTTCCTCTTTGCCACTAGTGGGATATTTTGGGGGCGGAGCCTGAAGAGGGAGGGGCTTCAATGCCATAGAGTTCAATTGCCACAGCGGCCATTTTTCTCCAGGTGATCTCTATTGGCTGGAGATCAGTTGAATTAGCAGGAGATCTCCTGCTACTACCTGGTAGTTGGCAACCCTACCTGGGTGGGAAAGGGTTAACACAGTTACTTGGGCAGTCCTAGCAACTCCATAGCTAAAAACTCTTCTGCAAGGGGGAAAAAGGGTTCCTTTTCTCTGCAAAACAAACTCATATCTGCCGTGAATAGAGGCTATTCCTGTCCGTGGGAGGGGGCAGATCACCCAGTCTTAGATCCTTCTGAGATCTGCCAGGACCCATGAAGGGCCAGACCAAATGACTTAGCGGGCCTTAAATGGCCCCCGGGCCTGACGTTCCCCACCCATGATGTAGCCCATCTACATGGTGAGAGCCAGCGTGGTGTAGGGGTTAAGAGCGGTGGTTTGGAGTGGTGGACTCTGATCTGGAGAACCGGGTTTGATTCCCCACTCCTCCACATGAGCGGCGGAGGCTAATCTGGTGAACTGGATTTGTTTCCCCACTCCTACACACGAAGCCAGCTGGGGGACCTTGGGCAAGTCACAGTTCTATTAAGAGCTCTCTCAGCCCCACGCAGAGGTGTTGAACTCATTTGCTTCGAGGGCTGGATATGACATGAATATCACTTGGTCGTGCCGGGCCATGCCTCGCCAGCCCAGATTGAGTGTGTGTGTGTTTGGGGTGTGTGTGTGTGTGGCTGCCTCGACTGTCTCACGGGCCGGATAATAGCTCTCAAGGGGCCAGATCTGGCCCACGGACTGTATGTTCGACACCCCTGGTCTAGAGAATTTCACCATCATTATCATTCCCTTAGATTGTCAGCTGGAAGTAGAAACGTTATGGAATTTACATATCAAGGATATCTAGGGCATATTGCACCCAGCCCTGGAGTACATTTCCAGCCATCTTCTCTAAGGTTTTCCACTCATGCCTCCTTGCATGGAACTTTCCATCTTCAATCAGTTGTCTAGCAAAGAGGGGAGATTCTGTTGGTTTAAAGCTCAGTTATTCGCCTCTCCCCCACCACCAGATCTTTTGTGTAAGGTGTGCCGAGAAATTGCATCAGAGTTGTTGGAGATTGTGAGATCCACATGTCAGTACCAAAAATCTTGTCTGTGAAATATACTCCCCAAAGGCGATTCTTAAACTTTTGCTTGCTTGGAAAATGTTTGGCCACTGCTTGAGGTAGTTTTTATTTGGGTGTGTGAGGGCGAATTTGGTTTGTACTGATTGAAGGTAGCGCTTCAGTCGCCTGACCCTGGGCGCTTGGGGACCCAGGTTCAAATGCCGACTTAGCTGAGCTCACTGGCTGGCCTGGGAACACCCGCCCTCTCAGCCTGACCTACCTCACATGGTTGTTGTGAGAATAAAAGGGTAGGAGGGGAGAATAATTAATGTACGTAATTTATATTCCACCTATCCCCCTTGTGGTGACCAAAGCCCCATACAACTCCTCCGTTTCATCCTCACAACAACCTTGCGAGGTAGGTTAGGCTGAAAGCGTATGATCGGCCCAAGGTCACCCAGCAAGCTGAAGATAACCATCTTCAAGTACTTGAAGGGCTCTCATATAGAGGATGGTGCCGAGTTGTTTTCTGTTGCCCCAGGAGGTCGGACCAGAACCAACGGGTTGAAATTTGATCAAATGAGTTTCCGTCTAACATTAGGAAGAATTTTCTAACAGTTAGAGCGATTCCTCAGTGGAACAGGCTTCCTCGGGAGGTGGTGAGCTCTCCTTCCCTGGAGGTTTTTAAGCAGAGGCTAGATGGCCATCTGTCAGCTATGCTGATTCTATGACCTTAGGCAGCTGATGAGAGGGAGGGCATCTTGGCCATCTTCTGGGCATGGAGCAGGGGTCACTGGGGGTGTGAGGGGGGAGGCAGTTGTGAATTTCCTGCATTGTGCAGGGGGTTGGACTAGATGACCCTGGTGGTCCCTTCCAACTCTATGATTCTATGTTTCGCGGAGCACAGTATGGGAACCGCTGCTCTAACCAATACCCCATGCTCACCCCTGAGGTTCTGGGAGGAAAACCAGGATAAAAAACCTAATCTGTGTAGGATCAGAACCCCAAAACCACGTCTCATCCCAGCAACCAACTTCCCCCGTCTTGGCAGCCCTGGCTGCCGTATATATTTCAGAGCCTGATTACACCTGGTTTCTTTTTCAGTCCAGTGTGGGTCCGTGGTGTGCACATGGGCATGCACAAGCCCCCTCCCGCCTCCGCCCCCCCCATCACGATTCCTTCATTGTGGCCGCTCGTCTTTCTCTGCAAGAAGGCCCAGGGACGGTTGCTAGGCGACCTGTCGCCCCTGGCAACTGAAAATATGGCCTTGATTGCCAAGCGACAAAAGTTCCCCCCCCTCGCTCTTATGACTTTTTTTTTGGCTCCTTCGCCCCCCCTTCCCAATCAATTACATACCGCCCCTCTTTTCTTAAAGCAACACCGCCCATTCTTTTTGTAATGTTTTTTTTTTTAAGTAACAAGGGGGAAGGGGAAAACCGAAGAGGGTAATACAAAATTACATGCATTTCTTCCTTGGCATCCAGATTATGTTACAGAAAACTCTCTAATACATTACAAACTAGCCACACAAAAATAATATCCAATATTTTCCACATTTCTTATCCTGTCTTTTTTCTTTCTCTTCTTGACTTCTTATCTTCATTTCTTCTTTCTTTTTTACTACACAAACTTAATTGTAGCCCAGACTGAATGATAAAAGACATAGTAACCACGTGAGCGGCGGAGGCTAACCTGGTGGACTGGATTTGTTTCCCCATTCCTACACATGAAGTCAGCTGGGCAACCTTGGGCTGGTCACAGTACTCTCAGCCCCACCTACCTCGCAGTGTGCCTGTTATGGGGAAGGGAAGGTGATTGTAAGCAAGTTTGATTCTTCCTTAAGTGGTACAGAAAGTTGGCATATAAAAACCAGCTCTTCTTCTTCTGTCCAAAGGCCCTGATGGGAATACCCAGAAGCAGGGCAGGAAGGCAAGAGTCGTTCCCTTTGAGCTCTTCCTGCAGCAGGTAGAGTGCCTTTGGATAATGAGGTTTTGTTTCCTTGTCATATGTAATAACCATGGCTAGGATCTCCTCCTCCTCGGGAGTTGGTAAGCTCTCCTTCCCTAGAGGTTTTTAAGAAGAGGTTAGATGGCCACCTGTCAGCAATGCTGATTCTGTGACCTTGGGCAGATGATGAGAGGGAGGGCATCTTGGGCATCTTCTGGTCACTGGGGGTGTGGTGGGGAGGTCATTGTGAATTTCCTGCATTGTGCAGGGGGTTGGACTGGATGACCCTGGTGGTCCCAACTCTATGATTCTATGATTCCTCGTCTAGTCCTATTTTAAAAGCCATCTGAGCTGGTAGCCATTGCCTCTGTTTGTGGTAGCCAGTTTGAGAATTATGCAGTGAAGGAATTTCTCCCTCTTGGTGGTTTTGGTTCCTTCAAAGCTGGAGGGAGGGCACAACCCACCACAGTTAAGCTACGTATTTGAAACATCTGTGCCCTAACCCTTTGACTTTTTGGAGGGAAAGGGTAGCTTTCTGTTAATGAAGAACAACGAAAGAACCTGCAGTCCTCTCTTGGTGAGCCAGGTTGAGTCTGTGGAGAGGAAAAGAAATTTTTGGAAAGAGTGTGCTGATCGTTGCAAGAAGGCTAGGGGTGGTGGTTTGCTTTCACCTAAGAATTTCTTTCGGCAGGCTCTGTTCCTCTCTTGTAGAGAAAAATGGAGGATAAGGTCTTGTGCTATCATGGTGGAAATTGGTTGGTTTCCCCACTCCTCCACATTAAGCCAGCTGGGTAACCTTGGGCTAGTCACAGCTCTCTCACCCCACCTACCTCACAGGGTGTCTGTTGTGGGGGAGGGGAAGGGAAGGTGGTTGTAAGCCGGTTTGATTCTTCCTTAAGTGGTAGAGGAAGTTGGCTGCTGAAGATGTGATGGCTGAAGTTTTTCTCCATTGTGAATTCTTGCATCGATACTAAAATTGCTTTCTGTTGCGCATGCAAAACTGGAATTGATATTCCGGAGAATTCCCAGATCTGATTTTTTGCTCTTGAAATGTTTCCATTGAGAAGGATCGACATTCCCTTTCCCCCCTGGCATTGCCATGCCCTCATAGAATCAGAGTTGGAAGGGGGAGTTGGAAGGAAGAATTGACCCTGCTCAATGCAGGCTCAGCCTAGAGCCTAGAGCATCCCGGACCAGTGCTTGTCCAGCCTCTGCTTAAAGACTGCCAGGGAGGGGGAGCTCACCACCTCCCTAGGTAGCCGATTCCACGGTCGAACAACTCTTACTGTAAACATTTTTTTCCTAATATCCAGCCGGTACATTTCTGCCCACAATTTAAACCCATTATTGCGAGTCCTGTTCTCTGCTGCCAACAGGAGCAGCTCCCTGCCCTTCTCTAGGTGAAAGCCCTTCCAATATTTAAAGAGAGCAACAGCCTTCTGTCTCCAGGCCCCTGATCATCCCCGTCGCTCTCCTCTGCACCCGCTCGATTCTGTCCACATCCTTTTTGAAGTGAGGCCTCCAGAACGGCACACAGTTCTCCAGGTGTGGACTGACCAATCCGCACAGCCCATTTGGGAGCATCCCAGCTGCGTTCAGCAGCTGCCAAGGGTGGCATAGGACGAGTGGCTGCCAGCTTCTCTCTCTCTCTCTGTGTGTGTGTCTCCTGGAGTGGCACTGCGATGACTCTTGCTTGTTTACTCGGTGCCCGGCCCCGGGTGGCACCGCTGCGGCCCAGCGAGCCAGCTTTTTGGGTCAGGAGGTCAGGAGAAAGCAGTTGTGTGCGAAGGAGGGGGCGACAGTGAAGAGAAGCTGTGGAGCTACACCAAGCAGGGAGAAGCAAAGACCCAGCAGAAACCGGCACAACTTGATCTGGGCTCGTATTCAGGACTTTTTTTTCCTGGATGCTGCGACATTTGGGGGATTGCTTGCAATGCAAAATAATTTTGCTCTCAGTTCGAGCCACAGACAAAATGTCCTGTGTTCAGAACATAACAACATAAGAGAGGCCATGCTGGATCAGACCAAGGCCTGTCCAGTCCAGCAGTCTGTTCACACAGGGGCCAACCAGGTGCCTCCAGGAAGCCCACAAACAAGACGACCTCAGTATCATTATCCTGCCTGTGTTCCACAGCACCTAATTTAATAGGCATGCTCCTCTGATCCTGGAGAGAATGGGTATGTATCATGACTAGTATTAATTTTGACTAGTAGCCATGAATAGCCCTGTCCTCCATGAACATGTCCACTCCCCTCTTCAAGCCTTCCAAGTTGGCAAACATCACCACATCCTGGGGCAGGGAGTTCCACAATTTAACTATGCGGTGTGTGAAGAAATACTTCCTTTTATCCATTTTGAATCTCTCTTTGGCTTAGAATCTTTCTTCAACTTAGAACCTGAAATGACTTGAATTTTGTGTGCGTTGTTATTGCAAAGTGACATTTGAAATCTAAAACTGCAACCCTTCTTCCTCTGTTTTAGACTTCCATCCACAAGGAAAACTAATCCTTGTGTACGCATCCCTCTTAAATGAGGGGATGTAATATTGTAGCCATAAATACAATTATCTCAGAGTCAAAAAGTATTCATAAAGTCTGGAGTGGTAATCAGGAAATAGGATTTGGAGCAATGCCACATTACAAATAAGGTCAGCAAGAATATGCCAAAGTGCCCCCCCCCCCCCACTGAGTACCACACTGGCTGAAAGTATAGGAGTCATTCAGATTCTGGAAAGCAGCCAATGGTTTCCCAATGGTTTTGCTGGGCGCTTTTCAGAATCCGAGAGCTGACTGGGAATTGAACACAGGAACACGTGAAGCTTCCTTATACTGAATCAGACTCTCGGTCCATCACAGTCAGTATTGTCTACTCAGACTGGCAGCGGCTCTCCAGGGTCTCAGGCAGAGGTCTTTCACATCACCCACTTGCCTAGTCCCTTTAACTGGAGATGCTGGGGATTGAACCTGGGGCCTTCTGCGTGCCAAGCAGATGCTCTGCCACTGAGCCACGGCCCCTCCCCTCCTTAAGCCCAACAGGAGAGTTCCTCTGAGCTTGTGCAGAGTGCATTGCTCTCATGCTAAATCATGGGTTCTCAACAAGGGGGGAATTCCCCCCTCGGGGGTGGGGTTAGGGTTCCAGGGGGGTGGAATTGGGACCACTATTCAGCAAAGTGTGATGTCCTTTAGATTATGTACAATCTGTAAAATTGTAGTTTGTTTTTAATTTAATCTGCGGCATTCAATGAAGGGGGGAATTATATTCTGAACAATGGTGAAAGGGGGGGAATGGAGGGGAAAAGGTTGAGAACCACTGTGCTAAATAGATCTAACCCCTCTGTCTCTAGATCTAGGGGCTATTTGAGAAGAGGGTAGAAAAAAAGAATTTGTGAACAATATCTCCTCCCATTTTGTGCTTATCTGATTCTTCTCTTTGTCATTAGGTTTTGGCAGCCCCTTGAGGTTTGGGCAATTAGAATAAGCTTTGCATGACCTGTGCTGCTACATTGGCCCATCCTTCCATCTATCTGTGTCTCTCATATGGCATGTATGTGCTGGTTGTTTAAAGCTGACAAACGCCAATTTCCAGTGTTCAGAACCTGCTTCTGCTTTGGATCTTTGCAAAAGGTCATAGGTTCAATCCCCAGCATCTCCAGGTAAAGGACCAGGCATTAGGGAAGATCTTTCTCTCCTGGAGGGTTGCTGCCAGTCAGAGGAGACTATGTGCATGTGTAAAATGCCGTCAAGTCTCAGCTGACTTATGGCAACCCAGTAGGATTTTCAAGGCAAGTGACTAACAGAGGTGGTTTGCCATTGCCTGCCCCTGCGTGGCAACCCTGGACATCCTTTGTGGTTTCTCCTGGTATACCCCCTGAAGCTCTTTATAGTCATCTGATCATAATCTACTAGTGGTCCCTGGCCCTAAGAGTGTGCGGCTGTCCTTGACGAGACACTGAACATGAGTCAGCAGTGTGATGTGGTAGCTAAAAAGGCAAATGGGCTGCATCAACAGAAGTATAGTGTCCAGATCATGTGAAGTGATGGTATCGCTTTATTCTGCTCTGGTTAGCCCTCACCTAGAGTATTGTGTTCAGTTTTGGGCTTCGCAATTTAAGGAAGATGTAGAAAAGCTGGAAAGTATCCAGAGCAGGGCAACAAAGGGGTCTGGAGACTAAGTGCTATGAGGAAAGATTGAAGGAGCTGGGTATGTTTAGCCTGAAGAGGAGAAGACTGAGAGGGGATATGATAACCATCTTCAAGTACTTGAAGGGCTTTCATATGGAGGATGGTGCCGAGTTGTTTTATGTTGCCCCAGAAGGTCGGACCAAAACCAATGGGTTGAAATTATATCAAAAGAGCTTCTGCGTAGACATTAGGAAGAATTTTCTAACAGTTAGAGCGGTTCCTCAGTGGAAAACAGGCTTCCTCGGGAGGTGGTGAGCTCTCCTTCCCTGGAGGTTTTTAAGAAGAGGTTAGATGGCCATCTGTCAGCAAGGCTGATTCTATGACCTTAAGCAGATGATGAGAGGGAGGTCATCTTGGTTGTCTTCTGGGCATGGGTGACTGGGTGTGTGTGGGGGGGAGGTTGTTGTGAATTTCCTGCATTGTACAGGGGGTTGGACTAGATGACCTTGGTAGTCCCTTCCAACTCTATGATTCTATGAGAGCCAGGGCCTTTTCGGCCCTGGCTCCAGCCTGGTGGAATGCTCTGTCTGGGGACATCAGGGCCCTGCAGGACCTTAAAGAGTTCCGCAGGGACTGCAAGGCAGAGTTATTCCGCCAGGCCTACAGTGAGAGCAGCCATGGACATCATATTGCTGGCCCCCTTACCCCCCACTATCCCTTTTTATGTTTGTGGTATGTTATCTTGAGGGGGCAACCTGCCGCTTGTCTCAGGCAAAAGTGAATATGAGTGTAATTTAGGCGCCATCTTGAGTTTGTGAGTTGAGGACCGTTTTGGGATTTTATTGTTCTAACTTAAGAGTTATTGTTAATTTTATTGCGTATCATTATTGATGTATTTTAAAAGATGTTACCCACCCTGAGCCTGGCCTTGGCTGGGGAGGGCGGGCTATAAGTCGCAAAATAAATAAATAAAGTGCTAACCAGGAATGACCCTGCTTAGCTTTCAAGATCTGATGAGATCAGGCTAGCCTGGGCCATCCAGGTGAGGGCTGAGAGCCAGCGTGGTGTAGTGATGAAGAGTGGTGGTTTGGACTCTGATCTGGAGAACTGGATTTGTTTCCCCGCTCCTCCACACGAAGCCAGCTGGGTGAGCTTGGGCAAGTTACAGCTCTCTTAGAGCTCTCTGAGCCCCATCTACCTCACAGGGTGTCTGTTGTGGGGAGGGGAAGGGAAGGTGATTGTAAGCCGGTTTGATTCTCCCTTAAGTGGTAGAGAAAGTCGGCATATAAAAACCAACTCTTCTTCTTCTTATGGTGAGTCTATATAAAGCAGATTGATATGGTCACCATATTTAGGCGTTTCTCATGTTGTTTGCTTGTTTTGCTCCTGCAGGGAGAGAAGAACCATGGTTTCGACATTCTATATCACAACATGAAGCATGGACAGATCTCCGCCAAGGAGCTGGCCGACTTTGTGCGAGAGAGGTACAGACTCACTGAGGGGGGGTCACCTCCCCACCTTCTCATCATACCTCATGCATTAATGTCCTCATTGTTTGTGTTTCCTCTTGCCAATTTATTCCCTGCGGTTTCCGAGCGTTGGTTCATTGATTTCCCCCCAAGCGATATTAGCTATTAAGGTGAGCTTTGCAAGACCTTAGGTGCTAGTCTAAAGAGAATGCAATGGTAAGCTGCTTTGAGGCTCCTTAAAGGTACAGAAAAAGCGGGGCATAAAAACCAACTCTTCTTGTGCTTTTGATATCACAGTGCATGGAAATGGGATTTTATGGGGGTCAAGAATCCGAGATCAAATGTGTAATCCTTATGGTTCCAGAGAAAACCCAAAGAGAAAAATGGGGCAAGCCTTAGTGAAATCCAAAGCTGGGTCAGGGTTTCAGGTGACTCGGGGGGTCATTAAAATAGGCACAGCCCCTCAACTCCCTTGTTTACAGAGTGTGTTGAATGAGCAAGTGCATCAACCCTATATTTACATCCGCATCCAGGTTGCTGAACCTCTGTGTTCCTTTTTTTTTTATTGACACAGTTCAATACATACTGCCGTTATTAACTACAACAACTGGTCAACTATACTCAACCTTACATTTCCCGATCAAAAATACAGCCAGTTATGATATATTAAATTTGAAGGAAGTTTATCAAGGTCAGTCAAATATTGAACTATCGGAAACCAATTTTCTACAAAACTGGAAGGGCTATCCTTATTTAAGGAGTCCAAACCATCTTGGATTTTTCCCATTACAAATAAATGCCATATTTTATCAAACCAATTCTGTATTGAAGGTGGTTTAACATCCTTCCATTTAGCTGGAATAACTGTTTGGGCTGCTGACAGAAGTGTTAAAACCATCGCTAATTTCGACTTAGACAATTTAAGTTAGGCCAATAACCGAGTAAAGCAATCTCAGGGGTATTTAGGATCTTACAATTCATCATTTTTTCTACATGTCCAAATACCTCCAACCAAAAATTCCTAATTACACCACATGACTACCAACAATGTAAATATGTACCAGGCTGTCCACATTTTTTCCAACAAAGAGGGCTATACTGCTGATTAAACTTAGAGAGCCTACATGGAGTGAGATACCAACGAGTAACTACTTTAAAAGTCTGGAATTGAATCTGAAAAACCTTAGACCTATACCCTGGAAACCTCTGTTCCTCGGTGGAGAATTTCCTCCACCTTGGGGCAGATTTTTTTGCACAAATGATACATGCCTGTGCTTGTCATGGAGGTCTCTGTGCTAAAAGTGTCCCCCAAAGCAGTATATATTGGGTGGGGGGTAAAGGTTAGAGCACCCTATTGATTATTTTTCTCTTTGCTCCTCCAAGGGTGACTGTGGAAGAGGCCTATGCCAAATCCATGGTCAAGATGTCCAAGATGGCTGGAAACAGCACCCAGGTGGGGTGAGTAAGCAGTTAGATCCTTTGGGGGCTGAAGGAGGCACGCTCCCTATGCACCACCCTGTTTTGACAGGTGTCCTCTAGTACCCTCCAGGACTCTGTTGCACCCCCAAGTTCTTGAAACACTCCCTGTGAAACTGACCAAGAGGACCATGGGAAAGATCAGCCCAGCTCTGTTCCATCCCAGCTCTGAAAATACTCGCTGTGAAACTGGCCAGAATAAACAATCCCCTTTTACCCCATGCGCTGACCATTCTGTCAACAACACCTTTATTGGCATATGAATTCTGTCATTCTGCCAGCTATAACTAAGCCATCCTTAATTTGGGTCCAACTACGAATTCTAAGGCGAAGGCCTTCGGCGGCAGCGAAAATAAGGAAGGCAGGGAGGCTGCATCACACCTGTCCCCTCAGAACACTACAGAGAGGTGCCTTTGCAGAGGTTACCTATAAGGGGGTCTCACAGAAAAGAGTGGAATCTTTATCTCTTGCATTTGAGTACCTACTGTCTTGTTTTCTCGAAAGTGGCAAGAGTGACTTCTAATGGCACAAGAGGTGTAGTTCGGGTGTCGTATTGCATCAATGGAGTGCATTTCTGTGGAGAATGCCAGACTCATCCTGCAGTCAAAAGACTGCAGCAGATTAGCTAGACGCTGACAGGCATCACTGCCAAAAATGAAGAACTAGGTCTGTCCCCAGCTTTCTGAGGATTAGTAGATTGCTGGGCCAGCGGATCGTGTGGCTCTGTGAGAGATCCCCCTCACTGAGTTTGCTTCTCCAAATCAGTTGCTCAGACGTTGATACAGAAACAATAGATTTATTGAAGCCTTCAGGAGATGAGACAGGCACAGGTAGAAAGTTGCAAGTGAGGGGCTATACGGGTTTACAGAATATATTGACTCCAGGGCACTGGGGCACTGGGGTTCACACTTATTGTTATGGGAAGTTACAAGCTTGGCATAATACAAAACATCAGACGGATCCCAGGAAGTCTGGTGCGGCTATCACACTTCCAAGGCCGCACCGGCCTGAGGGAGTACTGGCAGGAAGAACAGCGGGGGGGAAGATACATGGGCCATCAGGCCTGGCGCCTGAGACCAGAAGGTGTGAACTGCTTTTACGAGTTCACTGATAACACCGCAGGTGATGGAAAGCAGAGACACAAAGACAGAGACCCTCACATTCTGCCCCCCTTAAGGCCCCCCTCCGAGAGGACGAGGCTTATCGGGATAAGCGAGGTGGAATTCTCGGACCAAGCGAGGAGCTGCCATGTGGGGTGCGGCCACCCATTCGTCATGAGCGGAGCCAAGGTTTTTCCAGCGAACAAAGTAAAACAGTTTCCCTTTCTTCCATTTGGAATCTAAAACCTTGGATATTTCCAAATGGGTATCCCCTCCTACTACGGTAGGAATCTCATGAGCGGGAGGGGGGTGGAACTGGGGAGCTGCTACATAAGGTTTGAGGAGGCTTATATGGAAGACTGGATGAACTCCCTTGAGAGTCTTAGGGAGACTCAGTTCCACGGTAACCTCGTTGATTACTCTGGTAATGGGGAAAGGTCCTACATAACGGTCGCTCAGTTTTTTGCAGGGGCGAAGAGAGCGGAGGTTTTTGGTGGACAGATAGACTTGCTCCCCCACCTTGAGTTCCCATCCCGGAGACCGGTGTTTGTCTGCTTGTTCCTTGTACTTGCTTTTTGCCCTTTCCAGATTTTTGAGCAACCATGGCCAGGTGGATTTAACCACCTGAATCCACTCCTGAAGATCAGGGGTAGACTGGAGCTCTGGCGAGACGGGGGCAGAACCGAAAGGGCCAAAATCCGTCCCGTATATAACTTGGAAGGGACTAAAGCCGGTAGAGGAATGAGGCGCATTGTTGTACGCATATTCGGCAAATGGCAGCAGGTCGACCCAGTCGTCCTGGTGGAAATTTACATAGCAACGCAAATAACATTCTACTACCGCATTTACTCGTTCCGTTTGACCATCCGTTTGGGGGTGATAGGCGGAAGAAAGGCCCTGTTCCTCCACTCCCATTAACTTTAGGAAAGCCCGCCAGAATTTGGCAACAAACTGGACCCCCCGGTCGGAGAGGACCTTCCTCGGGATCGAGTGTAGCCTGAGGACGTGCGTGACGAACAGTTTAGCTAAGCCCTGGGCTGAAGGAAGACCTGCACATGGAACGAAATGAACCTGTTTGGAAAAGAGGTCTGTGATAACCCAGAGAACCGTTTTCCCCCGACTTGGAGGTAGGTCGGTGATAAAATCCATGGCGATGACTTCCCAGGGACGGGAGGGGTTCTCAAGCGGTTTGAGAAGCCCCGGGGGTTTTCCCATCCGTTTCTTGGCTGTGGCGCAGGTGGGGCAGCTGCGCACATACAACTCTACATCAGATCTCATACCGGGCCACCAGAATTGCCTTCGAACCAGGTGAAGCGTTTTTATGAAACCAAAATGACCCGCTAGCCTGGCCCCATGGACAAGTCCCAATACTTCTTTGCGAAGGGAAGATGGGACATATAGTTTCCCCCCTTGCACCCACCAAGTGTTGGTTCGTTCCAAGCCAGTGGGGAGGAGATGGTGCTCCTCCTCCTGTAAGGAGGCGTCCCGGAGTCGCTGTTGGAATGCTTCCGGGATACCTTTGAGCGTAGGGGGGGTCTCCGGTTGGCGGGCTTGGGATCGGGTGGTGACGGCCAAGCCAGGGACTTCCCCTCGCTGTTCGGGAGTGAACAGGGAGTCGACGGGGCGATCGAAATCGTTGCGATACTGGGGAAGTCGTGACAGAGCATCAGCTAGGGCATTTTCTTTGCCAGGGACATGTTTGAGGGTGAACCGGAATTTTGCAAAAAATTGGGCCCACCGAATTTGTTTGGCATTGAGTTTTCTAGCTCCCTTGAGAGCCTCAAGATTCTTGTGATCTGTGCACACTTCGAACGGCAGCTCGGCCCCCTCTAAGAAGTGTCTCCATATGGTAAGGGCATGTTTGACCGCTGCTGCCTCCTTCTCCCAAATGGCCCAGTTGATTTCGGACTGGGAAAACTTCTTGGAGAAGTAGGCGCATGGCCTCAACCGTCCCCCCTCATCCCTCTGCAATAGGGCCCCGCCCATGGCTACATCCGAGGCATCCACCTGCACCACGAAGGGCTTGGTGCAATCCGGGTGAGCCAAAACGGGTTCGGATGAAAAAAGTAGCTTTAAACGTTCAAAAGCTTGCTGGCACTGGGGAGACCATTGCAGACGGGCTGAGGGGAGTGCGGCGCTAGCCCCCCTGTCCTTGGTACGCAACAGGGCAGTGAGGGGAAGCGCAACTTGGGCAAAGTTGGGAATGAAATTCCGGTAAAAGTTGGCAAACCCCAAAAACTGTTGAAGTTGGCGGCGGGTAGTGGGGGTTTCCCAGTCCCGCACCGCCTGGACCTTGGCGGGGTCCATTTCCAACCCTTGGTGGGAAATCACATACCCCAGAAATGTAATAGAAGGTTGGTGGAATTCACACTTGGACACCTTAGCATACAGTTTGTGCTCCCGCAGCCGCTGGAGCACTTCTCGCACTAGGCGCACATGTTCTTCCATGGTCTCAGAGTAAATAAGAATGTCATCGAGAAATACCACCACCCCCCGAAACAGTAAATCATGCAAAACTTCATTAATTAATTGCATAAAGACACTCGGAGCCCCCGAAAGTCCGAACGGCATGACCAGGTACTCAAACATCCCAAAACAACTGGAAAAGGCCGTTTTGGGTTCGTCTCCTTCTTTGATGCGAATGCGGTGGTAGGCTTCTACCAAGTCCAGTTTGGTGAAGATTCGGCCCTCCTTTAATTGTGCTAGAAGGTCAGGAATAAGAGGGAGGGGGTAAGCATTAGACTGGGTGACTGCGTTCAGTCTGCGAAAGTCAATACACAGTCTTAAATCTCCCGTCTTTTTCTTTACAAAGAAAGCTGGGGCTGAATAAGGAGCCTTGGAGGGGCGTATGAAACCCCTCGCCAGATTGACATCCAGATAGTCTCGCAATACAGTCTTTTCACTAGGGCTCATGGGGTAAACCTTTCCCTTAGACAGTTTGCCTTCCCCTACAATCTCGATGGCACAGTCCGTTTCTCTGTGGGGAGGCAGTTCGTCGCACTCTCTAATATCGAAAACATCAGTAAACTGCGAGTACTCAGAGGGTAATTGAGGAGAGACTGGGGCGGGGGACCCTACCAGTGCGGCGGCTGGAGTTCTGAGTACCCGTTCCTTGTCATGCAACCCACAGGGGTTTTCGGGGAAGGAAAGCACCCGTTTAACCCAATCAATGGAGGGATTGTGTCCCCTTAACCAGTTCATCCCTAACACCACAGGGGTTACAATAGGGGCGATGGTGAAATACAACCGTTCCCAATGTTCCCCCACGGACATAATCACGGCTGCAGTTCTGTGGGTCACCGGGCCCCGTTTAAAGTCACTCCCGTCCATTTGGGAAAAACGGAGGGGTCCCGGAAGCCGCTTGCGCCGGACACCCAACTTCTTGGCAGTTTCCTCATTTATCATGGTGCGGGCACACCCCGAGTCGACCAACGCGGGGACCTCTAACGGGGGACCCCCTTTGGGTAGGGACAGATGAACACGCACAAATACATTGTCCTCTTGGGCGCTTACCATCGGTGGAGCTCCTTGCACAACGATAGGGACGGTCTGCTGCGGAGCCCCCTCTACAGCAGACCGACGGCGTTTTTTGCCGGCTGTTCCCACTCTTCCTCCTCGCTGGAAGAGGGGGACGGGGTGGTGGCTTCCGGGGAGCCGTCCGAATCAAAGACGGTATTTGTAATCCGGGACCCCGATGGGACCGTAGAGTCGGATGCCCCATCCTGGGGGCGCGCGTGGAGAGCGGAGGGTACGCCGGAGCGCCGGCTCAGTGGTCCACTTCTGCGGCGAGGCTGGCTGTCGGCGGCCGGTTTCGTCGGCTCGGCCTGGGTTTGGCGGGGGGGGGTCGGACGGCCTGAGCGAGAGGGGCATTGCGATGCAAAGTGACCCTTTCCCCCGCAGATCAGGCAGACGCCGGCCTCGAACCGCTTGCGGCGTTCCGCGGCCGAGAGACCCCCGCCACCCCCTTGCCGGAGTTCCCGGCCACGGTCACCTCGGGGCCTGGGGTCTCGCCCAAGCCGTTGCTTGGACAAGTTCAGGAGTTGTTTGCGATTCTCGATGTCAGCAGCATGGCGAACCCAACCTTCCACATCCGGGGGGTTCCCTTGCATGAAGGCCCAATGTTGGAGGTCTGGGTTGAGACCCTCCCTGAAACATTGTACCAAGGTAGCTTCACTCCAGTCCAGAATTCGGCTAGCCAGTGACTGGAACTCACTTGCATACTGCGCCACCGACTTAGTCCCTTGGCGCAGTTGCATCAGGGAGGCTTTAGCCCGCTCACCCAGAGTCGGGTCCTCAAAACGGTTTCGGAGTGCTACCATGAACTCGTCCAGGGTTCGCAGCACCGGCGAGCGGAGTTCATACTGCAACACCATCCAGGCAGCCGCCTCCCCTTGCAGTAAGGAAGCCACGTACTGCACCCGGGACTCCTCAGAAACGAAGGTTCGGCCTTGTTCCCGCATAAAAATGTCTACTTGGACCATAAAAAAGGTCAATTGGTCTCCCGACCCGTCATACGTGACTTTCAGGTCCCGACGGGCCGGGGGGGCAGGGGTTGCGGGCGGAACTACCGGCGCCCCGTCTGGGGGAGCACCGGCTGGAGGTTGCAACTTCAGCGCATCTAGGGTCGTGGCCATCTCACCCATTACGCGTTGCATGATCTCCATCTGCTCCTGCATAGCCCGGCGGTCTTCCTGCCACTGCTTTCGTTCTTCCTCCATGAGGGCCTCTTTGCGGGCCGGGTCCCCTTCGAGTCCCGTGCTGGGGAAGGCCAACCGGCGATCCTTCGCCGCAGTCCGCGAGAGCGACCAGCCCTTGGGAGAGTCCAGCCAATAAGTAAGCCCCCGGGGACGTCCGTCCCGATCTTGGTCGGGTGCGCGACCCTTCGGTTCCTTTGGCTTGGCTCCCTCCTCCTTCGGGTCCGGCTTCTCCGGCTCGTCCGGTTCCTTGGGGGCATCGGGGTTAGGGGTGGTGTCCTCGTCGGCTGACATTCTGTCCAAAGCGGTACAGCTGCAGTCCGAGAGGCAAGGACTTGCAACTTAATGTGAGAGATCCCCCTCACTGAGTTTGCTTCTCCAAATCAGTTGCTCAGACGTTGATACAGAAACAATAGATTTATTGAAGCCTTCAGGAGATGAGACAGGCACAGGTAGAAAGTTGCAAGTGAGGGGCTATACGGGTTTACAGAATATATTGACTCCAGGGCACTGGGGCACTGGGGTTCACACTTATTGTTATGGGAAGTTACAAGCTTGGCATAATACAAAACATCAGACGGATCCCAGGAAGTCTGGTGCGGCTATCACACTTCCAAGGCCGCACCGGCCTGAGGGAGTACTGGCAGGAAGAACAGCGGGGGGGAAGATACATGGGCCATCAGGCCTGGCGCCTGAGACCAGAAGGTGTGAACTGCTTTTACGAGTTCACTGATAACACCGCAGGTGATGGAAAGCAGAGACACAAAGACAGAGACCCTCACAGGCTCCCAGTGCTGATTCGCCGTTTCTCTTTTATGTATATGTGTATCCTCTGAGGAAGAAATGGGGGGGGGGAAGCCTTCCAGCAAAAGGTTTTGCTGTTAGAATCATAGAGTTGGAAGGGACCACCAAGGCCATCTAGTCCAACCCCCTACACAATGCAGGACATTCACAACTACCTCCCCCCCACACCCCTAGTGACCCCTACTCCATGCCCAGAAGATAGCCAAGATGCCCTCCCTCTCATGATTTGCCTAAGGTCATAGAATCGGCATTGAGCAGCAAACAAGCAGATTGCTGTCATACATAAAAGGAGAAAGGAAAAAAGAAGAAAAGATTTTTTGGGGGGATGGTGGAACATGGGGTGTTATTTGCTGTTTCTTTCTGTAAAAGAAAGAGAGACTTCTGTATACAGGTAGAATATTGTGTGTGCTTTTCTGTATCAAGACAAAGAAAAAGAACATGCTGCTGAGTCACAACCAACTCATGGCAACCCTATCCATGGGGTGTTCCAGGCAAGAGGGGCTTTGGCTGAGTGGTAGAGCATCTGCTTGTCATGCAGAAGGTCCCAGGTTCAATCCCTGGCATCTCCAGTTAAAGGGACTAGGCAAGTAGGTGCTGTGAAATACCTCTGCCTGAGACTCTGTAGAGCCACTGCTGGTCTGAGTAGACAGTACTGATTTTGATGGCCCAAGGGTCTGATTCAGTATAAGGCAGCTTCATGTGTTCAAGAGAGGAGCAGAGGCGGTTTGCCATTGCCTTCCTCTGCATAGCAACCCCAGTCTTCCTTGACAGTCTCCTGTCCAAGTACTAACCGGAGCCGACCCTTCTTAGCTCCCAAGCTCTGATATGCTGGGGCTAAACCTGAGCTATTTGGCCCACCTTTTGTATCAAGCTGTCTCAAACAACTGAAAAGGAGCAATATTTGTGGAAATTTCTCACCTTGTGGTCATTTTTCCTTCTTAAGGAAGATCTTTCTGTTTCGCCTTCCCCCCTTCCAGGACTTTCGCCCCCCTGTGGGAGGTCTTCCGCATCTCCTCTGACAAGCTGGCCCTGTGCCACGCGGAGCTTGTGAAGAAGCTGCAGGATTTGATCAAGGAAATCGGGCGCTACGGAGATGAGCAGATACGGGTACACAAGAAGGTGGGCCGATGCTCAATATGTATGATGTCATTTCAATAGGCAAAAGTACATATCATTAGATTTAATGCTAATAATAAGGTAAAAGGTAAAGGTCCCCTGTGCAAGCACCGGGTCATTCCTAACCCATGGGGTGACGTCACATCCTGACGTTTACTAGGCAGACTTTGTTTACGGGGTGGTTTGCCAGTGCCTTCCCCAGCCATCTTACCTTTATCCCCCAGCAAGCTGGGGACTCATTTTACCGTCCTCAGAAGGATGGAAGGCTGAGTCAACCTTGAGCCGGCGACCTGAAACCAGCTTCCCTTGAGATTGAACTCAGGTCGTGAGCAGAGCTTTTGACTGCAGTACTGCAGCTTACCACTCTGCGCCACGGGGCTCTTATAATAATAAGGTAGTGCAAATCTTTTCCTTAAATATATTGATTGTGAGGCTCAGCATATAGTTTCAGTGCAATATCAGTATTATATAATAATAATCAAGCTTTGTAATTCATCGAGTTAGTATAAAGGTATGAGAATGTGATCAGGTATCTCCCTCTTTTCTTTCCTCTTTTTTATTTATTTTTTAAAAAGAGGTTTATGTGGTCTTATGAACTACAGAAGAGTTAATAGAATAATGCAAGAAGGTGTAAAATGATTGAGATCCGCTCCAAATGTTAGCCGTTGATAAAGGTCTTGTTGCAGATATGGAGCTTTGATTATGTACATGGTGTGTATGCTGTATGTTTTGTCTTATGTTGTTTTGAAAATAAAAAATTGAATTAAAAAAAGAAGGAAGCGGGCTGCTTTGGCTGCTTGGGAACAAGGGGGTCTTCTGCCTCCTCGGCTGGATTCAGGGAGGGGTTGTGATGGCAGTTCTCGAGACCCTTTGGAAGGATAGTTCAGGAAGCAACCAGGAGTCTGTACATTTTGGCTTGGCTTACCAGCCTGTCACTATGTAGTGTAGTGTAGACCCAGGTTCAAATCCCCCCCCCCCCCGCCATGGAAGCTCGCTGGGTGACCTTAGGTTAGTCACTCTCTCTTAGGCTAGCCTACTTCACTGGGTCGTTGTGAGGATAAAATGGAGAAGAGGAGAATGATGTCAGCCGCTTTGGATCCCCATTGGGGAGAATGGCAGGGTGTCAATAAATGAATATTTGTGTTCGCCCTTGACCTCTCCTCTCTTTCACTCTGGGCTTTTGTAGAGACTGGCTGTCGCAGCATCAACTGTAGGAGGTTTTAGTAGGAAGGCTGAGCATCCGGAGAGCCAGCGTGGTGTAGTGGTTAAGATCAGTGGTTAGAAGCAGTGGGCTTTAATCTGGAGAACCAGATTTGATTCCCCACTCCTCCACATGAGTGGCGGAGGCTAATCTAGTGGACTGGATTTGTTTCCCCACTCCTCCACATGAAGCCAGCTGGGTGACCTTGGGCTAGTCACAGCTCTCTTAGAGCTCTCTCAGCCCCACTTACCTCACAGGGTGTCTGTTTTGGGAAGGGGAAGGGAAGATTGTAAACTGGCTTGATTCTTCCTTAAGTGGTAGAGAAAGTCAGTGTATAAAAACGTGAGTGGTGGACTCTATAATATGGAGAACCAGGTTTGATTCCCCACTCCTCCACATGAGTGGTGGACTCTAATCTGGTGAACCGGGTTGGTTTCCCCACTCCTCCACAGGAAGCCAGCTGTGTGGTGGGCTAATCACAGTTCTGTTAGAGCTCTCTTAGCCTCAACTACCTCACAAGGTGTCTGTTGTGGGGGGAGGAAGGGAAAGAGATTGTAAGCCGGTTTGATTCTCCTTAAGAGATAAAGTCAGCATATAAAAACCAACTCTTCTTCTTCCTCCTCCGAGTTGTCTTTAGAAGAGAGACTTTCCCCCCTCCCTATTGATGGCATCTGCTGGTTATTTCAGCAGCGGGTGGGAAATGTGTTTGCCTCTGGTAAGCAGGTGTATAGATTTATGGAAACCAAAAAGAGCCACGTGAGGACCCCCTAAATGGAAAAACACAATCAAAAACCCAGTGGGACACCTAAATAAATGTATTGAATTTGAACCGTTTAATTGCTTTTGTTACAAAATGGATATGAAGAGCTGCGACGAAGCTAGCCTGAAAAGCACGGCGATTGCAAGGACAGCCTTTGCAAACTAATGGAGCATGAGAAAATCTGTCAGCCATAACAAGATAGCACATAAGCAGTGGGGTAGGGGGTGGGACATATGGGACCGAAACCTATAGATCCATTCTGTTAATGGGGTGCTTTGTTCTGGCATGGTTGATGTCTGACGACGTCAGAGGCTCTGAGATGGAACTGTGGACCTTTTGGTAGTGAAGGGAATTTTCGGCAGCAGAAATGGCTGTGATTTGAACCCAGTTGTTGATTTTAAGAACCTTAGAAGAGCCCTGCTGGATCTGTTGCAGATGGGGAGGGGCTGTGGCTCAGTGGCAGGGCACCTGCTTGGCATGCATGAGGTCCCAGGTTCAATCCCCGGCATCTCCATTTAAAGGGACTAGGCAAGCGGGGGATGTGAATAGACCTCTGCCTGAGGCCCTGGAGAGCTGCTGCAGGTCTGAGGAGACAATACTGACTTCGATGGACCCAAGGGTCTGGTTCAGTATAAGGCAGCTTCATGTGCTTCACCATCTCCAGCTCAGCTCATTGGCTTTTAACAGCAGAAGCCATACTGTCCCGGTCCAATACCTCTTACTGTGGGTTCAGTCTCCATAGATAAGGTCTCTGGGACCGGACTGGGAAAGATCTCTCTCTCTCCGTCTGTGCCTGAGACTGGACAATTCTTAATTGGGGAGGGGCTGTGGTTCAGTGGTAGAGCATCTGCTTTGCATGCAGAAGGTTCCAGGTTCAATCCCTGGCATCTCCAGTTAAAAGAACTAGGCAAGTTGGTGATGTGAAAGGCCCTTGCCTGAGATCCCGGAGAGCCACTGCCGGTCTGAGTAGATAATACTGACTTTGATGGACCAAGGGTCTGATTCAGTATAAGGCAGCTTCATGTGTGTTCATGTGTCTCTGGGATCGGAGTGAGAAAGAGATGCCTCTCTCTGTCTGTGCCTGACACCTGCCAATCCCTAATCTTTTACGTGATGCTCCCATCTTCCTGACTGGCTTGCCAGCTACGGGCAACTGGAGGGAGAGACTGTAGGTAATTTGGGTGCGATTTCCCTTGCTCTTCCTGGCAAGGTTTAAAAGTCCTTGTTCCTCTGCGCCATTTTCCTTTCTTGTTATCCTGATAGGGTTTTGGAGGAATTTGGGTAGAATTGCATTACTTTGGTGGATGTCAAATTAAATGGGCTTCGGGGTCTTATACAGCTCTTCTTAAGATCTTATGTCCTTTTACTCCCCCCCCCCCCCAAAACACACACTATTAGTCCAAGGATGAAGTAGCAGGAACCCTGGAAGCCGTCCAAGTCCTACAGGGAGCTGCTCAGCATCTCCCGAAGGCCAAGGAGAACTACCACAGCCGATGCCAGGATCTGGAACGTCTGCGTAGGGAAGGGGCGAGCCAGAAAGAGATCGACAAGGTAATGGGGGTGGGGGGAGAACCTGTAGGGGGCTGGATTGTTCTGGCCATAGATGAGGGGTTGGGGTTAAAGGGAGAAGTTCCAGCGGTGGGTGGTTCTTCTCGAGGTCATGGCAGGGGAGAAAATCATTGGCATAGGCAATGTCATGTGTAGAAAGAAGAGAGAAGATGACCCTGCCAGGCAGTTAGACAGGATAGTGCAGAGGTGTCAAACAAAAGGCCTGAGGGCCGGATCCAGCCCCCTGAGAGCTCTTATCTGGCCCTTGAGCCAGCCGAGGCAGCCACCCCTCCCTCCATTCTCAATCATTTATGTTATATCTGGCCCTCATAACAATTGAGTTCAACACCCCTGAGGAAGTGTGGTCAGTGCCTGCTCTCCTGTTAAGATGTCCTGGTTCCTCTATACACTGCATTGGTCAGGCTGTACCTGGAGTCTTGTGTGCCGTTCTGGAGGCCTCGCTTCAAAAAGGGTGTGGACAGAACCGAGTGGGTGTAAGGGAGAGCGACGAGGATGATCAGGGGCCTGGAAACCAAGCCCTACTACAGTGATTGTGAACATTTTAGAGACCGAGCGCCCAAAACTGCAACCCAAAACCCACTTATTTATTGCAAAGTGCCAATACTGCAATTTAACCTGACTACATCTGCAGTCTGGAGATGAGCTGTAATTCCGGGTGGTGGTGGTCACAAGGTCCCACCTGGAGGCTAGCATCCCTACTCTCAGGTGCTCAGATCCCAAAAGCATTGCAGGTCTGGAAGGGGACCCCGGGCTTGGATCTGCCTATCCAACTGCAGGTCAGCGCAGCTCCCGGGAGGCTGGCAACTCTCGGTGCCACCCCGCGCAGCTGTCCACCTGCCATCCCTGTTCCCTTGCCTGAGGGACCCATTGTCCGCCCCTTGGCCCCCGCCACCCGGGGGGGGGCCCTAGTCCCTCACGTGATGGCCAGGGGGGCTGCATGCGAGGGAGCACAAAGGCACCATTCAGGGTCTGCCATTTGGGGTGCCTCCGGGGGCTGCTAAGCCGCCCGGCCCAACCTGTCGGGGAGCGCACAAAGGCCTTTGTTGGGGCCGGAGCCTCCCTCCCTCCCTGGTGCGCCGCTTCTGCTGACCAGAGGCCAGCCTAATGCCAGGCTGCAGCAGTCGAGCCAGCGCGCTCCACTCGTATGCCGTAACGAACTCAGATGAACTCTGAATGCCCCCTCTGGCACACGTGCCATAGGTTCGCCACCACTGTCCTATGAGGAAAGACTGAGGGAGATGGGAATGTTTAGTCTGGAGAAGAGGAGGTTGAGGGGGACAGGATTGCTCTCTTTAAGTATTTGAAGGGCTGTCACTTAGAGGAGGGCAGGGAGCTGTTCCTGTTGGCAGCAGAGGATAGGACTCGCAATAATGGGTTTAAATTGTGGGCAGAAAGGTACCGGCTGGGTATTAGGAATTTTTTTTCCAGTAAGAGATGTTCGACAGTGGAATCAGCTACCTAGGGAGGTGGTGAGCTCCCCCCTCCCTGGCAGTCTTTAAGCAGAGGCTGGACAAGCACTTGTCAGGGATGCTCTAGGCTGATCCTGCATTGAGCAGGGGGTTGGACTAGATGGCCTGTATGGCCCCTTCCAACTCTATGATTCTATGAAGTCTCTTTCCTCGTCTGCCACCTTTGCTGTTTTAATTACTCTGCCAACAAAAATATCACTGGCCAAACATGGTTAAAAGGTTGTGAGAAGGACAGGCATTGTGGGGTTTGATCGCGGTAGAGTCTCGAGCCGGTCAATGCTGAGGGTGAGGCATGGATGCTGGAAAGGGGAGTGGGGCGTTTGGTGTGTCTGAGTGGGGGAATCTTCCTAACGTGGATCCCTCCTCCCGCTTTGTTTTTCCACGTGAAGGCCGAATTGAAGTCCCGTAAAGCGGTCGAAGCCCTCCGGCGTGCCGTGGAGAAGTACAACCTGGCCCGCGATGATTTTGAGCAGAAGATGCTGGACTCCGCTATGGTATGGGGATGGAGCTGGCGGGGGTGGGAGTGGCGGCTTGTGTTCCCACCCAGCTGTGGGCTGCATTGCAAGATTTAAAAGATAACCAAAAGATTTTTTTTTTACTCTTCAGTTTTTAAAAAAAACTCTTATCGAGCTAACCCAGCAACGTTGGGGTTTTTTTCATATTAATTGACGCATCTGTCCCTAATGAGAATGGGAGCTATTATTCTCCTTAAGATGTGCGTGATTTTGTTGTTGTATTGCTGTACCGTCAGGGTAAATGTGAGTAACACTTGGAGGAAAATTGCCTGAACGTCACAAGAAAGAGAGGTACAGGGAAGAATTTGTAAAGAATTGGAAATTGTAATTATATACCATTGTAACATAAGGTGTATACAATAATATGAAATGTTATAGTAGCTATAAATTGATTCAAAAATTTTAGTTTAAACTGTGTAGAATTATACTTTATGGGTATTACATGGTATTAAAATACATTTATACTAGTTGAATAGATTAAAGTATATATTAGATTAAAGCATACATCATTAAATTGTTCAAAATTATAATATGTACCTTTAACTATTTTTTATATGGGTTGACTGGAAGGCTTAGTATACACAAGTGGAATTATATAACAATAAGAATTGAATGTATTTTACAAGAAGGTATGAGAATATGTCTAGATTCCCTCTTATCCTTTTAAGGGCTGGTCATAGATCAAATCAAGCCTGAACTGACCCTAGAAGTTAAAATGACTAAACTGAGGCTATCATATTTTGGTCACATTATGAGAAGGCAAGAGTCAATGGAAAAGACAGTCATGCTAGGAAAAGTTGAGGGCAGCAGGAAAAGAGGAAGACCCAACAAGAGATGGATGGACTCAATAAAGGAAGCCACAGCCCTCAGTTTGCAAGACCTGAAAAGATAGGACATTTTGGAGGACATTGATTCATAGGGTCGCCATGAGTCGGAAGCAACTTGACGGCACTTAACACGCACACACACATCTTTTGTATTTCAGAAATACAAATAATCTGCTAGAACAATAGAAAGGGTTAATGTAATATAGAATTGCTCCGAACAATAACGAATAGATGTCTTGTCATAGCTATGTAAAAGGTGTGTATGTTATGTGTTTTGTTTTATGCTGTTTGGTTACGTTGTTTTGAAATATAAAATTTATATATACAAAAAGAGAGGTAGAAATTCAGGATTCCCAAGTACCGGAAAAAATAATACCAGCTTTGATTGGTGTCTCAAGGCTAATCTAAGAGCAATGCTGGAATCCCAGATGTGTAACTTGAACCCTGAAAATCAGCCACAGTGTGTTGTGTGTGTGTGTGGGGGGGGGGGCAGGAATCTGGATCAGGCTGTAGTCCGGGGGGAAGGTTTCCAATGCTCCCCCCTGACTGGAAATGCCTCCCCTCTGCTTGCTTTAAGCCACGCTAGGAAACAAAAGACTTATCTTGTTTGTACCTGTTTTGTTTCACTAATAGGGGCTTACAGAAGCACAGGGGGCATTTTCCATCAGTGAAATAGTGCCGGGGGCTGGATGGGTAAGAGACTTAACCCTTCCTTTCTCCAGTGGCATGGGCCCAGATCTTTATCTGATCCCTGACAAATTACGCATCTGGAGATGCAGATCTAGAACTCCATCATCACTTGTAACTTGGGCCTGAAAGATGAGAAGGGATGTGGCAGGAGTCTTTCGCTCTGGAGAGAGCCAGCATGGTATAGTGGTTAAAAACGGTGGTTTGGAGCGGTGGGCTCTAATCTGGAGAACCAGGTTTGATTCCCCACTCCTACACATGAGCGGCGGATACTAATCTGGTGAACCAGGTTGGTTTCCCCGCTCCTACACATAAAGCCAGCTGGGTGACCTTGAGCTAATCACAGCTCTCTTAGAGCTCTCTCAGCCCCACCTACCTCACAGGGTGTCTGTTGTGGGGAGGGGGAGGGAAGGTGATTGTAAGCCGGTTGGATTCTGCCTTAAGTTGGTAGAGAAAGTCGGCATATAAAAACCAACTCCTCCTCCTCCTTCTCCTCCTGCTTCCTCCATAAAGGGGGCGGAGGCACAACAGATAAGGTTATGAGGGGCAGGTAAGCCTGTGTGGGCTCTGGTCCCTGGATTGCAGGCCCCCATAGTGGGGTGACCAAGAACACCCCCCCAATGACAGGGCCTTTTCTGTGGTGGTACCTTGTTTATGGAATGTCCTGCCCAGCCTAAGTGTTTTACTAGGGTGGGTGTTTCTTGGTGGGCCTGTGTAAGATCAGCTGTTTCCTGTTTGGTCAGCTGCCCTGAAAAGTTATATCTCTTGATGCTTTCGACTTTTTAGAAGATTGGATGTTGTTACTGTTCTTCCCTGCCTCAAACTTTTGTACGGAGAGTGTGGTTGATGCGTTTCAGTTCAATAAACCCCCGGGTGGTTCTCTGGCCAACATGACCTAGGAGGAAACCCGACCTTGGTTACCTTGACCTCCTTCACCCACAGCTCTTCTCCCCCTCTCCCCGGCAGCGCTTCCAAGAAGTGGAAGATTCGCACTTGTGCCATATGAAGGCCCTGATCGGCTCCTACGTGCACTCCGTGGAGGACACCCACGTCCAGATCGGACAGGTAAGGGAAAGGAGGGTGGCCGAGTGAGAAGCCAAGATGCAGTATAGGCCAAGGAGGAAATAGGGGTGGGAGGAAATGTCACGTAGGCCCAACGGTCAGAGTGGTTTAGCAGGGCCAAAGTGGGGTAGATGGACAAGTGGTCTGAATCTGTAGAAAGCTGTTTCAGATGTTCTGCCCACCTTCTTGCGTCAGCGTGGCGAGCCAGCATGGTGTAGCAATGAAGAGTGGTGGATTCTAATCTGGGTTTGATTCCCCACTCCTCCACAGGAGCGGTGGACTCTAATCTGGAGAACCGGGTTTGATTCCCCACTCCTACACGTGAAGCCTCCTGGGTCACCCTGGGCTAGTCACAGTTCTCTCCGAAGTCTCTCAGCCCCACCTATCTCACAAAGGGTCCGTTGTGGGGAGAGGAAGGGAAGGAGCTGTCCTGCTGCTCTTCTTGACATACGTGTGAGAGAAGCTGGAGGCACTGCATCCTTTCCTCTCTGCGCATGCACACTAGCTGCAAGCCCTTCCTAAAGAAGACAGTGAAGATGGAGGCTCTATAGGAACTGCGATGAGCCAGCATGGTGTAGTGGTTAAGAGCAGCAGATTCTAATCTGGAGAACCGAGTTTGATTCCCCACTCCTCCACATGACTGGCAGACTGTAATCTGGGCTAGTCACAGTTCTCTTTGAACTCTCTCAGCCCCACCTACCTCACAGTGTGTGTGTTGCAGGGAGAGGGAGGGAAGGAGATTGTAAACTGTTTGATTCTCCTTAAAAGGTAGAGAAAGTCAACGTATAAAACCAACTCTTCTTCATGTTTTGAAGGGAAGTTAAATGGCCACAAGAGAAAAATGGAACTCATCTCATCTGCAGACTTAGGGGTGGGAACATAAACAGGGGCGGACAGGAAGGGACGATTTTCTTCTAGGCACAAGTGACCAAGCTGCTTATCTGTGGAGGCTGGCTCTGGAGTTGGTTATGACCTTCTGCCTCCCCCCACCATAGGTCCATGAGGAATTCAATCAGAACATGGAGAACATCGGGGTGGAGACGTTGCTACGAAACTTTGCAGAGAGCAAAGGAACCGGCCGTCATCCACCAGGTCAGGGGGCGTTGTGCACGGCGAGGGAGTTGGGGGGAACCTGTTGGCAAAATAAACCTGGAGTGGCGGACATCAGTTATTTGTCTTTTCCTGGTGTAGTGGTTAACAGCAGTGGTTAGGAGCGGTGGACTCTAATCTGGAGAACTGGGTTTGATACCCCACTTCTTCTCATGAGTAGTGGACTCTAATCTGGAGAACTGGGTTGGTTTCCCCACTTCTGCACATGAAGCCAGCTGGATGACTTTGGGCCAGTCACAGCTCTCTTAGAGCTCTCTCAGCCCCACCTACCTCACAGGGTGTCTGTGGTGGGGAGGGGAAGTGAAGGTGATTGTAAGCCGGTTTGATTGTTCCTTAAGTGCTAGAGAAAGTCGGCATATAAAAACCAACTCTTTTTCTTTTTCTTCCCAGGGCCGCTGGATTTTGAGGAGCTAAGCGTGACCCCAGCACAGGAAGGCAAGTACGTCTCAGCGCTTGGGCAGTAGACACCCAAGATATGAAAAGCGGGGCATGGTGGTGGGTGGAGGAATCACCTGGTTACTGGCCTCAGGGTAGGCAGGAGGATGGCATGGCTATTAATTTGGGCTGCATTCATGAATTTACAATAAGGTACCAAAGATGCAGTGTTCAGTTGAGCACCAGGTCTGAAGCTTTAGAAGGGATTAGTCGGGAGCTGATTTTAGTGGGTGAGGGCAAGTTTTGATCCACAAGATTTTTGCGCTTATTATGGGAATGAAAAATGAGTAAAGCTCCGTCAAGTTGCTTCTGACTTGCGGCAAACCTGTAGGGTTTTCAAGGCAAGAGATGTTCAGAGGTGATTTGCCATTGCCTGCCTCTGCATAACAACCCAGGCCGTCCTTGATGGTCTCCCATCCTAGCCAGGGCTGACCCTGCTGAGCTACCGAGATCTGACGAGATGGGCTACCCCAGGCCATCCAGATCAAGGCACTGAAAAATAGAAAAGAGTTATAAATTTGGACTATCATAAAGCCAGTGTGGTGTAGTGGTTAAGAGCGGTGGACTCTAATCTGAAGAACCGGGTTTGATTCCCCATTCCTCCACATCAGTGGTGGACACCAATCTAGTGAACCAGGTTGGTTTCCCCACTCCTCCACATGAAGCCAGCTGGGTGACCCTGGGCTAGTCACAGTTCTCTCCGAACTCTCTCAGCCCCACCTACATCACAAGATGTCTGTTGTGGGGAAGGGAAGGAAAGGTGATTGTAAGCTGGTTTGATTCTCCTTAAAAGGTAGGGAAAATCGGCATATAAAAACCAACTTTTCTTCTTCTAAACTTTTTAATACTTTCTCCGGTATCTTGAAATGAGGCCAACGTTGAGGGTTTGTTAATACACAAATGGACATAAATATAATCATTTTTAAATAACAATCTTTGTAAAGGTCTTGCATTTAGGTCCGAATCAGGGTTGACAACCTCCAGGCAATAGCTGGAGATCTCCTGCTATTACAACTGATCTCCAGCCAATAGAGATCAGTCCCCCTGGAGAAAATGGCTGCTTTGGCAATTGGACTATGGCATTGAAGTCCCTCCCCTCCCCAAACCCTGCCCTCCTCAGGCTCCCCGCCCAAAACCTCCCGCTGGAGGCGAAGAGGGACCTGGCAACCCTAGTCCGAAATAATGCACATTTGTTATGTTGTGGAATAGTTTCCTGTTGAGTATAATTAAACGAAAGAAGAAAAGAAGAGAGTTGGTTTTTATACAGAATCATAGAAGAATCATAGAATCATAGAGTTGGAAAGGACCACCAGGGCCATCAAGTCCAACCCCCTGCACAATGCAGGAAATTCACAACTACCTTCCCCCTCCACACCCCTAGTGACCAGAAGATGGCCAAGATGCCCTCCCAAATATGCCGACTTTCTCTACCACTTAAGGCCGAATCAAACTGGCTTACAATCACCTTTTCCTTCCCCTCCCCACCACAGACCACAGCCGGTGAGGTAGGTGAGGCTGAGAGAGCTCTAAGAGAGCTGTGACTAGCCCAAGGTCACCCAGCTGGCTTTGTGTGTTGGAGTGGGAAAACCAACCCGGTTCACCAGATTAGTCTCCGCTGCTCATGTGGAGGAGTGGGGAATCAAACCCGGTTCTCCAGATCAGACTTCACCGCTCCAAACCACCGCTCTTAACCACTACACCATGCTGGTTAAAAGTTAAAAGAGGAAGGGGTGGATGATTTGGCTGCAGCATGCTTCTTTTCCAAAGGACCCCACCCCAGGGTTGCCAGGTCCCTCTTCGCCACTGGTGGGAGGTTTTTGGGGCGGAGCCTGAGGAGGGCTGGGTTTGGGGAGGGGAGGGACTTCAATGCCATAGAGTCCAATTGCCAAAGCGGCCATTTTTCTCCAGGTGATCTAATCTCTATCGGCTGGAGATCAGTTGAATTAGCAGATCTCCTGCTACTACCTGGCATTGGCAACTCTACCCCCCCCCCCGTTAGTATTAAGAAATGTTAAAGTGTTCAAGCTTGGTTTCCATGAATTAAATAACTTTCTGAAAGGTGAATCATTCAGCACGTGAACTGATGAGCTCATCCAACTTAGATTTCCTTGTTTCCAGACATTATGGTGGCACCTTTTTTGGGGGGAAGGAATGATCTCAACACATTGAGAACAAACAAGTCATTGCTAGCTGGCTTGGTGTGGGAAGGAACAGCCTTCTGCAGTGTTAATTCCGTCGTACATTTAGTATCCAGGGCTAATATTAGAGTTTACAATCATGACTATTGCCGCTAATAGCTCTTGCGGGATGGTGTTGATCTGGCGCCACCTGGAGACCGGTAATGGAGAGTAAGAAGCAAGGTCGACGGAGGATGGTTTCTCTTCAGGTTCTGGGCATGTGAGGAGCCGTAGAAATTATTTGTATTTAAAATATTTGTAGACCAACCTCCTTGCCAGGGTTCTTAAGGCAGTCTGCAAAACTGAGGCATCTTTCAAATCTGACTCTACCCACTTTCTGTATTTTTAAAAATTAGTCTGTGTTCTTGTGTTTATGTTTCTGATTTGCGATGCTTTTGAATTCTTTTGCATTTTCATGATTTTGGTAGATCTTACAAGTTATATATTCGGTATGTTGAAATATTTATGTGCCTCCCTTTCCATTTTTTCTAAAGTGATTTCCACTTGCCTTTTTTGCTGTGTGTTGCTGAGAAAGTGACGGTTCTACATTCAATGTTAATTTAAAAATGCAAATAAAAATTCTCTCTCTCTTTTTAAAAGCAAGCTTTTAAAGCCAGCAAAAACGCCAACTGAACTCTAATTGAAAACGCTCAATGCTATCAAATGTAATGCTCCTGTTAAGGCTCTGAAAAGTCTTGGCAGCCTAATAGTTTTTTTTAAAAAACATCCATTCTGAATGAGTGAAAAAGTACCTGCTCTCAGTCTGTGCAGTTGTCCACACAATCAAAAGGTTAATTTCTTGGCATCTTCTGGGCATGGCATAGGGGTCACTGGGGGTGTGTGGGGGAGGTAGTTGTGAATTTCCTGCATTTTGCAGGGGGGTTGGACTGGATGACCCTGGTGGTCACTTCCAACTCTCTGATTCTATGAATTTATGCCACCCCCATTTTACACTGCCTGCATTTAATCTTGCGAATAACTTGGTGGGGGGATAAAAGGTTCATCACAACGAGCCTGCGGGAGACGCCCTGTCTGACTTGGGTTTGCGTAGAAGTCCCATTGAAGGGCATTCCTTTCTAGCCACCATGTTGCATTGGTACCATTGTTTCCAAAATGTATACGCTGCGTCTCTCGAGACCTGCTGGAGGTGACGCACAATCTAAAATACAAAGTCCCCCAAACAGTACAAAAATTAGCAATCGTAGCTATTTACAAACAAGTCAGAGTATAAGCCAACAGCCTAAAAAGGAATATCCATAAAAACAGTTCTCAGGCTCGATACAGACACTATGGGTGCTTTCACACATGCCGAATAATGCCCTTTCAATCACTTTCAATGCACTTTAACGATTGTTGGCAAGTGGATTTTGCTGTTTCACATGGTAAAATCCAACTACAAAGTGGATTGAAAGTGCATTATTTTGGCATGTGTGAAAGCGCTATAGATTGGAATCCTTTGGTTAAATCCTTGGCAACAAGGAATGTTTTGGGCTGACTTCTAAAAGCAGGTAAGATGCCTTCAGTCTATCAAGTATTTCACACACTTTCTCTTCTTGGGAGTACTTAACAACAGCCTTGTAAAGTAGGCCAGGGGTAATATTCCCATGAGGGGGGGAGCTATGAGAGAGTGTAGCCTCGGGCTGTCTCATGCATTTGTAGCTGAGATCAGATTTGACTTCCCCTGTCACAGCAAATCGCTCTCTAAACCGCTCTGTTACTCGGATGCAGCTGAGTCAGAATGGGTATCTCCGATGACATTTGACAAGGGTGGGAGTTTGCAAACCTTTTTCCCCCAGTGTGTTCTTCATCAAGCGGTGACTCTCCCTCCTTCCCCAGGACCAAAGCGAACCCGCAGCAAAGCCTTCCGCATCCCCGGCTTGGGCCGCAAAGACCGCGAACGGGATTCTGTGTGAGTAAGGCCTTTCGCCTTCTCTTTGCTGTCCCCCCCCCCCGATAGCTGTGCCCGCCTTGCCTTTCCAAAGCTGTGTGGTCCAACACTCACTCTCTTTCTCCCCTCCCCACCAGGGAATCTCCAGATGCGGAATCAGTGGTGAGTTGGATCCATTCCCTCGCTCCCTAACGAATTGAGGGTCGGGGCAGGAGGGAAGGAGGGAAGCGTTTGATTTTTAAAAAATGCATTAAAAGAATGACAGACCTCTGCCAGCATTTCTTCTCCACACACATACACAGCAGTGTGATGCGGCAGCTAAAAAGGCAAATGCAATCTTGGGCTGCATCAACAGAAGTATAGTGTCCAGATCACGCGAAGTGATGGTATCACTTTGCTCTGGTTAGACCTCACCTAGAGTATTGTGTTCAGTTTTGGGCACTGCAATTAAAGAAAGATGTAGACAAGCTGGAACGTGTCCAGAGGAGAGCAACAAAGATGGTGAGGGGTCTGGAGATCAAGTGCTATGAGGAAAGGATGAAGGAGCTGGGTATGTTTAGCCTGAAGAGGAGAAGACTGAGAGGGGATATGATAACCATCTTCAAGTACTTGAAGGGCTATCATATAGAGCAGGGATGGGGAACCTCAGGCCCGGGGGCATATGCGGTCCCCGAGGACATTTTTTGTGGCCCTCGGGAGCTCCGGGGCCCTGCTGCGGAGGCGGGGCGCAGGGTGGCCCTCCCCAAGGGGGTTCCTGAGGCCACGGCTTACAGCAGTGCTGCGGTGCCCTTTGGACCTCCTCTTGCCGACTGCCAGCTGTTGAGCAGCGAGAGGGAGGGGGGAAGAGGCTGACGGCTCCCTGCAGCAGAGCATGCATACGGGAGCCGATCGGGCTTCGGGGGGGGGGCTTTTGTGGACTCTGGGGGGGAGGGCATGGAGACTGGGGCCTGGTCATGCGGGGCTCCGTGCGCCGCCGTGGGGGGGGCGGGGGAGGTGGGGAGGCTGGGGCCCGGTCACGCGGGGCCAGCGGGTGTGTGGGGGGGAAGGCTTTTCTCTCTTCCTCTTTTTCTGTTACTCTTTCTCTTTTCTCTCCCTCTCTTTCTCCCTCTTTTTCTGTCTCTTTCTTTGTCTCCCTTCATCCTTTTCTTTCTTTCCCTTCGTCCTTTTCTTTCTCCTTTTCTCTCTCTTTCTCTCTCTCTCCCTTTTCTTCTTTCTCTGTTTTCCTTCCTCCCTTCCTCCCTTGCCGATCGACTGTGGGCTGCGCCCCCCAGGCACCTCGTTTGCTCGGGCCCACCGCTGGCTGCCCTCCCGCCTGGGAGGGGGGGAGCGGGGGCACCCAGCAGGCCTTCTCTGTGTGGCCTCCCTGGGGTTGCCAACCTCCAGGTGGTAACTGTATGAGAGGGCAGCACGTGGCTAAAAAATAAATGATATCAAAATCAAAAGTCGAAGTGCAAAAAATATATTGTGTATACATATATAAGAAAGTTCAAAACCAAACCAAAAAATGTTAATTCACACAATAGCCTTGCAGGGCTTAAGACCAATTCTTACACTGATTATAACAACTTAAATATAGCCACTCCGGCTTTAAAAATCTAAATTCTCATAGAGCTAAAGATACACGAATGAATTTACAATATCAAGGAAGGCCAACAGCTCATAATTCCATAATCATAAGAAATGAAAAGCAATCACAAAGAATAGCGAGACCAATTAGCAAAAAAGGTCCGCAGTAGGGTCTGTCGCAAGGACGCGTTTCGAAGTCTTCTTCAGCTTACCGACCCTGTGAAATTTAAAGGAACCATAACAATGATGGGAACACAATTCAAACCACCTATTTATAAAACAGTATATTGGAATGAGAGCAGATTAAACTTTGTCTTGAGTCTATAAAGGAAAATGGGCTTACCCAGTATTTCCAAGAAAGGGTAGTTGTTACCACAGGAGTTCAGTAGGGTGAAACAACCCTAAAGTGTAGTAATTAGAAAGTTAAAATGACAAAAAGTTATAAGGAAAATCCTAAAGAAATTCCTAAAGAAATTGTTATGGAAGATAAGGAGGGTCTTACCCATATTGTGATATAAACAGGAATTCAAAAATGAAATTCATGAGAAGTAAGGCACCACCACGGGCTGTCAGCTTACGTCTCTTTGGAGTAATGGCATAAAACAATTCTGTGTTGAAATACCCACAGCTGTGGGCTGGAGTTGATGCTGAGAAAAGTTTTAAAGTGATATTCTACTTAAAGAAAACAGGACAAATCAAATTCCGTATTCAGGCCACTAGGGGCCATAGTTTTGAATAGAAAAATGAAGCATCTTTCCTGACGATTTAAGATCTTTTTCACATCTTGGACCTGATAGGCATGTGGTTGATATTGCCAGATAACAAAGAATTTGAGGTCTTTATCTGTATGGCCTGAATTTATGAAGTGACTCACAACAGGTGTGTCCATGACTTTCATTCTAATGCACGTCCTGTGCTTGCCAATACGTAGTCGGATTTGGCGCAATGTACATCCAATGTACATTTTTGGCACCGGACAAGAACAAAGAAGGGCGTAGACCACGCATGTGGACGCACAGTTAGAAAACTGTTTGAGGGTGTAGACAAATTTGCCGTCCATTGCTGTAACCTGTTTCACTGGCAGGCTAAAAGCACAGACCGCACAGCCACTACATCTATAATGCCCGAAGGCTGAAATTCAAGGTTTGTCCGGCAAAAAATCAGTTTTTATGAGTTTGTCTCTTATGGCAGATGTTTTCCTTAAGCCCAAGAGTGGTGGAACGTTGCAGCAGGTATATGTTCAATGACGTTCCAATGGCGTAATAAGATCCTTTTTATCTCATAGGAAAGATGATTGTAGGTAAAGGAAGCCGTCAATCTGTGGGGTTCCCCTTTGGACTTGGGGTTAAGAAGTTCTGTACGATTTTGTGCAGTTGCTCTAGAATAGGCAGATGATAATATGGAGTCAGGATAAGAACGGGCTCGGAGGTTTTCTGTAAGAATTTTTGCAGCCGAGATGAAATCATCAGATGTTGTGGAATTGTGTATTAATCGTAAATACTGGCTATATGGTAAGTTCCTCCTGAGGTGTTCCGGGTGATGAGAGGTAAAATGTAGTCCCCCACCTTTATCCGTGCCACAGCTGTTGGCGAAAACGTCAGGAAAGAAAATATCAAGACCACAGTCACACAGCCCGGATAACCTACAAGAACCAATTTTCTAACCGTTAGAGCGGTTCCTCAGTGGAACAGGCTTCCTCTGGAGGTGGTGAGCTCTCCTTCCCTGGAGGTTTTTAAGCAGAGGTTAGATGGCCATCTGTCAGCAAGGCTGATTCTATGACCTTAAGCAGAGGATGAGAGGGAGGGCATCCTGGCTGTCTTCTGGGCGTGGGTGACTGGGGGTGTGGCGGGAGGTCGTTGTGAATTTCCTGCATTGTGCAGGAGGTTGGACTAGATGACTTTGGTGGTACCAACTCTGTGATTCTATGAGAGCCAGGGCCTTTTTGCCCCTGGCTCCAGCCTGGTGGAATGCCTTGTCCAGGGACATCAGAGCCCTACAGGACCTTAAAGAGTTCCGCAGGGACTGCAAGGCAGAGTTATTCCACCAGACCTACAGTTGAGGGCAGCTGCGGATATCATCTTGCTGGCCTCCCTACCCCCACCCCTTTTTATGTTTGTGGTATGTTATCTTGAGGGGGCAACCTCCCACTTGTCTCGGGAACACGCTCGGGGTGTGTGTGGGAGGTAGTGAATTTCCTGCATTGTGCAGGGGGTTGGACTGGATGACCCTGGTGGCTCCTTCCAACCCTATGATTCTATGATTTAGCCCCGACTTTGGTTTCCTTCTCTCATCTCTTCCTGTTCGTTTGGGCTGTCGGGCTGGTCCTGCCATTCTGCTCAGCAAATGGCAGTGCCTTTCCCAAATGGAAAGAGGTGGTTAGCTGAGCAGGGTGGCAGAATATAGCCCACCGCTTATAATTCAGTGGTTCTCGTTTTGAAATAGAACCTAAAAGTTGAGCTGAAAATTATACAAAATACAAATATAATTTATTATGGAGTGTACACTAATTAAAAACACTGGGCCTTAAATATACAGGCTAATCAGCTTTTTAAAAAATATAAAAATAATTGCTAAATTTCCAACATAGTTGACGATGAGGAATCAATGTAAATGACTAATACCCAGAAGATCGGACCAGAACCAACGGGTTGAAATTAAATCAAAAGTGTTTCCATCTAGACATTAGGAAAATTTTTCTAACAGAGCAGTTCCTCAGTGGAGCAGGCTTCCTTGGGAGGTGGTAAGTGCTCCTTCCCTGGAGGTTTTTAAGAAGAGGCTTAGATGGCCATCTGTCAGCAATGCTGATTCTATGAACTTAGGCAGATCATGAAAGGGAGGGCATCTTGGCTATCTGGGCATGGAGTATGGGTCACTGGGGGTGTGTGGGGGAGATAGTTGTGAATGTCCTGCATTGTGCAGGGGGTTGGACTAGATGTCCCTGGTGGTCCCTTCCAACTCTATGATTCTATGAATGCCCAAACGCGTTTTGGCCTTTGTGGCCTTCTTCAGTGGTCATATGTACATTTATACATATTTCAAAAAATACACCCAGAAATACATAAAAGGTATGCTGTAACGTAGTAACCTTCTATATTGTATGGCCAACAGTGGTAAAACATATTGATTCTCATTTTGAATGCATGAGATCTCCCCGCCCCCTTTTAGGTAATATTAACAGGATAGTGATTGAAGTCTCCTTTAAAAAAAATGTGGGGGTGTCTTTTAAGGGGGGCAGTCACCTGCGGGTCTCTCTCACTCACTGCTGTTTTCTTGTCCAACTCCAGCAGGCTCCAGAAGTGGACGAAGAAGGGTTTACAGTCCGTCCTGATATGAACCAGAACGATATCCTTTCATGGTGACGGTCAGACCTCTTTCCTGGAGCCAGATGGGTTGAGAACGGGGACGTTGGGGAGAGGTGGGGTTGCCTTTGTTTCTTCAAGTGAATAATGAGGCAAAGTAATTCAGGCTGGGAACAGGAAATCTTTTCAGAGTTTGTCCCCCCCCTCCATTATTCTGGAGTGCAGTTTGGGGGCTGAGCAGTTTCGAACAGGAGGTTGGAAGTACGATCGCTTGCTCTGCTTCCCTGTTTCTTGGAGGGATGTGGGCAATTTGGAGCAAGAAGGTTGAAGATCAGGGCTTTGGAGGTCTTTCCCTATGGGACGGAGACACCTCTTGGGCTAAAACAGTGGTTCCCAAACGTTTTGGGCCACCCACCCACCCTTGATTCCACAGACTCAACCCCAGCGCCCCCTACCCTATCCTATAAAAAGCATTGTTCAAAATAGGGGTTTGCATGATGCACTGAAGAAGATAATAGCAATAAAATTTCAGAACAGTAACGATTAATTGCACATTTATTCAAAATAAAATTAAAACGTTTCAGTTGAAATTTATTCAACAAAACTGATGAATTTGATCCAGTGGCACCAGCTCTTCAACGTTTTTTTTTTAGGGGGGGAAATCTGATGGTTTCCACCAAATTTCCCGGCATGGTGCCATAGCTGGATCTATTGTAAATTAGCGGACAACACAGTTGAAGGAGCCCACCTCTAGGGCCCCCCTGCTGCCCCCTTGCCTCTTAGTGCCCCCTTAGGTAATCCCACTGCCCCCAGGGGGAAGTACTGCCCACTTTGGGAACCCCTGGGCCAAATGGTAAAGGAGTGAAAGGGTTGCCTGGCTCCATCTCACGAGAATCTTGCCCCTGATAGCAGAAGGCCAGCTGCAACGTCACTGAAAACACACTGTCCGGCTTGAGAGCCGTGCGGTGAGCACGAAAAGCTCTCTGTTGAGTCTGCAAAGGCGGCCAGCTTTTCCCAGCTTCCCGCAGTCCTCTCTCAGGTCTATCCAGGAGCTGGGGAGGTTTGCCCTTGACTCTCCGTATCACGCGAGCACGGAAACCACTTCTGCTCGTCCAGCGATTCGGATTATGATGATGATGAGCCGCACAAGTTCTACATCCGCATCAAGCCCGTGCAGCCGCGCGAGAGAACCAACAGCGCGGCAGCCTCGGCCGCGGTGGAACAGCTCAAGGCCTCTGTTGGCAACCTCATCCTGCCGCCTAGCGTGGGGGTAAGAGACTGGGAAAGGGGTAGGGTTGCCAGCCTCCAGGTAGTTAATCAAAAAAGTGGCTACTAGTGCTTAAACAGGGAGAGTGGATTCAAAAACCAAGCACAAGTAAAAACACGCCAATATGAAGGCAATTAAATATCACAACTGGATTATGCTGATAGAAAATATATTATGAGGAAAAGACCTCAAAAGAGACAACCGCAGTTGATAAGAACAAGGGAACAAAGGTCCAAAATGTACAATAAATATAGAATGCAAAACGTTAAGAAGTACAAAGGGGTTGAAACGCTCACAAGTCATAAAAGTCCATACATGGAACAGAAAGCAACGGAGCAAGAATATCCCGCGATGGGCTTCCGGTAAATTCCCATTTCATAGATATTTTTTCAAGCTTTAAATTCTTCCGTGTGCTTGTAGCTTCATTCAGAAGTTGAAGGAGTGTACCTTCCTAGTATGTACGGACGGCTGGATAAGACTTTCTGTTCCATGTATGGACTTTTATGACTTGTGAGCGTTTCAATGCATGTTCAAATTTTTTTTGCCTATTAAACTTTTTTTTTCTAATTCTGAGGTTATTAAAAATTCATATTGGGATTGTAAGTTTTTTATCCTTTGTCACCTTTATTGTTTATTATAGTGTTAGAAGTTTTATTGAAAAAGATTAGAAATAATATAGATATTATAGGTTGTAAGATTTGGAGAAATCATTTTAAGGTTAAAGCATATGCGGATGATTTAGTTTGTTTTTTAACTAACCCTATGAGTCAAATTTTACATTGGAACAAAATGGTTGAGGTTTATGGGAAACTTGCAGGTTTTAAAATAAACAAAAATAAAACAAAATTATTGGTTAAGAATATGACATTTTTGCAGCAGCAAGAGTTATCAAAATGTATAGGTTTCTCTATTGAACATAAAATAAAATATTTGGGTATCTGGATAACTTCAAATAATCTTAATCTGTTTAAAAATAACTATACTAAGTTATGGCAGCAAATTACCGTAGATTTAAAAAATTGGGGGGGAAATCCTTTATTGTTGTGGGGTAGAATTTCGTTAATTAAAATGATGGTCTTACCCAAGATGCTTTTTTAATTTCAAAACTTGCCAATTATAAAAGGAACTAAAATATTTAAGATTTAGAAAAAAGATATTTTAATTTTTTTATGGGGTAAAGAAAAACATAGAATAGCATATAATCATTTGATCCAACTAAGAGAAACAGGAGGTTTAGGGTTACCATATTTAAAAATGTACTATGAGGCATCTTGTTTTGTTTGGTTAAAGACTTGGATTATGTTAGAAAAAGCCAAAATACTAGAATTAGAGGGTTATAACTTATGTTTTGGATGGCATGCATACTTATGGTATGACAAGGAAAGGGTAAATAAAGAATTTAACATTCATATTGTCAGGGCTGGATTATTTCAAATCTGGAAAAAATACAGAAGGATTTTGGAAAATAAGACCCCCCCCCCCAGGATGGGTTAATTCCAGTAGAAGCATATATGAGAAGAGGGATACATTTAAATTTAAATATGGATAGATATAGAAACCTTATTGAATGGGAAGAGGGAAAATGGGCTTTAAGAAGTAGAGAAGAACTTGATGTAAAGGATTGGTTTTTGTATTATAGATTAAAAGATATATTTAATAAAGATAATCAGCTTGGATTTAATAAAAATAAGTCTGAATTAGAAAAATATTAATAAAAGGAAATAAGGGATTGATAGGAAGAATGTATAAATTATTAATTGAAATTAATTTAGAACAAGAAAGAATTAAACCAGTTATGATAAATTGGATGAAGGATTTAGGGTTTAATATTGAACTGGAAACATGGGGAAATTTATGGAAGAGAGAATTTAAATTTACAATAACCAATGAAATTAGAGAAAACCTGTATAAAATGTTTTATAGATGGCATATAACCCCTGTGACTATATCAAAAATGGATAGAGGAGGCATAGATTTATGTTGGAAATGTGGAAAGGAAAGAGGTACATATATGCATGTAAGGTGGGTATGCTAAAAAATTAAAATTTTTTGGAAAAAAGTACTCAGGGAAACTAATAATTTGATTAATGGTAGAGTTAAAAGGAAGCCGGCTTTTTGTTTATTGGGAATTCCACAAAAAATATGACTAATAGTGATAGGGTTGTTTGCCAATATAGTTTTGCTGCTGCAAGAATTGTAATAGCTAAAGTTTGGAAGCAGGTACATAAACCTTCAATTGCTGTCTGGAGAGAGAAGTTATGGATGTATATGAAGATGGCCAAATTAACAGAATTCCTACATGGAAATGATATGGAAGAATTTAAAAAAATATGGTTTAAGGCCGCCTCATATTGGAATAAAATGGCAAAAATGGATTTTACAATATTATTTAGCGAGTTATAAAATTAGTTTTAATAATTTTATATTATATTGTTGATAAGTTTACAATAAAAACTGTTTAGACACTTCTTCGGAAGTCGGGTGAAGGGTCACTTTTTTGAGGTGGGTGGAGGGAGGGGTATCTTTTTTTAATTTAATGGTTTGTTAAATATGAAATAATTAGTATATAAAGATACACTTGTGTATTTTTTTAATATAGTTTGTTTTTCTTTTTATTGTAATTTTTTCTTATTATGGTATTGTTTAGTTGTGTGTTATAAAAATTTATATAAAAAAGTATTTATTCTTAATACAAACCCAAATTAACATTAACATTGTTCATTATCTTTAGTAAAACACATGCTAAATATGCATTTTCCAATAGCAAATATTTATAGTTTAGTATAGTATTTATTTATTCATTGACAGCAAGTCACAACATACATAGATTAGTATGTGAGCCCTATGCTCGTGGGGCCCCCAGGAAACTACCCGGCGTGCCCATGCATTATGACAGCCCTGGAGATGGAGGGAGGAACAGGGAGAGAAAAGCTTGATCATTCTGGGCAGGTGAATGCATGTGTGGGATTGTCCCTTTTTTCTAACTCCCTTTCCTTTTTCCCTTCCACAGTGCACCATGAAAAGGCATTCATCTAGTAAGTGACTCATCCCACCCCAGATTTTATTACTGTAGATATGTGTGGGAAGGATGGAAATGGGCATCCCACAGATGAGGGGGTGAAATGGGATCGGGGCAGCAATGTTGGGCTGCATCGAATGCTTTGGCGTTCCTCTTGGGATGAATGTTTCAGAAGCAAGAATAAGGTGGAGAGCCGTTCCCGTGTCCTCGCTCCCAGTGATTCTTTTTAAAAAAATAGAAAATGGTTATTCTTTACAAAAAATTATTAAGAGAAAATGAGAGTATAACAATAAAAGAAATTATTGAAAAGAAACTAAAACCGTGTCGCTAATATAACTAAAATACCCATAACAGTGAACCAAGCAATACTCTTATTTTATCTAAAATCCACATGATTATTACATCACTCCCTCTCTGCAGTTTGCACATTGTAGTGTTTTTCCATCCTTGAAATTGTTCAATTCCAGCGAGCGTCCAGTTCTTCCGTATTTTTGTCATTGTTATAACACGTCAACTTAATTAAAGCATAAGTTTCTTTAACCTTATCAAGCCAATTATTTTAATCAGGGAATTTATTGCTTTTCCAATATCTCGTAAAGTTTGTTCTAGCAAATATGGAAAAACATAACTCGAATATCCTGTGATTTAGCTGGAAAATAATTTAATAAAATTGTTTCCGGTCTTACTGGAACAATAATTTCAAGGCCGCTTGATATGATTTCAATCACTTTCATTCAATATGTTTGGGCTCTACTGCAGCTCCACCACATATGTAGAAAATCTGTGCCAGCCGAATCACAATACCAACATTTACTAGAATTTTTATCCAAGTTACACATTTTTTGAACTCTGCTTGGGGAAAGATGCCACATATGTGATATCTTTCCCAGTGATTCTTTTCAAGAGAGGCCCTGGCTCAGTAGCAGAGCCCCTGCTTTGCATGTGCAAAAGATCCCGGGTTCGGCTCTCGCCAGCTTCATCTAAAGGATCTCAAGTAACTGGTGATGGGGAAGACCTTTCTTGGCTCGACAGCCTGGAAGCCTGTTGCCAGTCAGAATAAAAAAGGACTGAGCTAGATGAAATCAGGTCTGAGTTAGGCCGTTTATGCGGGGCTGTTTCCCCACGGTCACCCCCGCCAACTGCTCCGGTGCTTCATTTTGATTATGCCTTTCCTGACCGTCAGAGGTCGCCTCGCTCTCCTTGCTCATTTCTGTGAGTTTCGCCCGCGTTTTCTGGATCCTCTCTAAAACAGCTTTCAGAAAACGCAGGCAAAATGCATGGAAATGTGTGGGAAGAGCAAGGCGACCTCTGAGAGTTGGGAAAGGCATGCATGGAGAGCCAGCGTGGTGTAGTGGTTAAGAGTGGTGGTTTGGAGTGGTGGACTCTGATCTGGAAAACCGGGTTTGATTCCCCACTCCTCCACATGAGCGGCGGAGGCTAATCTGGTGAACTGGATTTGTTTCCCCACTCCTTCACACGAAGCCAGCTGGGTGACCGTGGGCAAGTTACAGCTCTGTTAGAACTCTCTCTGCCCCACCTACCTCACATGTGCCTGTTGTGGGGAGGGGAAGGGAAGGTGATTGTGAGCCGGTTTGAGTCTTCCTTAAGTGGTAGAGAAAGCCGGCATATAAAATCCAACTCTTCTTCTTCTAACTGGAGATGCTGGGGATTGAACCTGGGACCTTCTGCATGCCAAGCACATGCTCTACCGCTGAGCCACAGCCCCTCCCCTAATCTTGGTGCTGCTCCTACACCAGGGTCATTTCCTTGTGGTGCTCCTACACCAGGGTCATTTCCTGTTGTCTCCGAGAGTCTCGGCGACTAAGAGGCAGGCAGGGTTGAGCCTGGGCCAGTGGGGCAGAGGGAATGCCAACCTGGGATGGCTTCCGAACCCCGTGAGAGCTCACAATCAGAATGGGTTCCCCTTCTGGGGCATCTTGATCTAGAAGATCCTCTGTAGTTATCTGGGGCTCAGGATCTGGGTCTCCTGACCCTCCTGGTCACCTTCAGAGGAAGAGCTTTTCCCGAGGTCTTCCGGCTACTCCTCAGATGAGGAATCAGTTCTGGGCTCCTCTGGGAGGGTCCCGACGCACGTCTCCCGTCTGTTCCTCTTCTAGGGCACTTGAAAACTCTCACCTCTGCAGCTGCGGAAACGGATTCTGGCACTGCCCCAGCTCCAGGTGAGGGAGGGCAGGGATTGGGGGCTCAGGGAGGGAGGGAGGGGGCAAAAAGAAGCCAAGAGAGGGCAAAACCCCAGTGGTTTTTCCCAAGAGGCAGCAATCTTCCTCTACATCCGGCTGCGCTTTGAGCTCTCAGCCAAGGAACGCTTGCGTTTCTGTCGTCCAGGGGTCCCCAACCTTTTTGAGCAGGGGTGTTGAACTCGATTGTAACAAGGGCCGGATATGACATAAATGTCACTTGGGTGGGCCGGGACATGCCTCGCCAGCCCAGATCGAGAATGGGGGGGTGGCTGCCTCAGCTGGCTCGCGGGCCGGATAATAGCTCTCAAGGGGCCGGATCTGGCCCATGGGCCTTATGTTTGACACCCCGGTTTTTGATCCTGTGGGCAAATCTGTAGTCTTGAGAAGGTGTGCCGAGTACCACCCCAAAATGGCTGCCACAGAAGGCAGAGCTAAAACAAAATGGCTGCCACAGGAGGCGGAGCTAAAGCAAAATGGCTGCCACAGGAGGCAGAGCTGAGTGGAATACCTCCCTCCTCACACCTCCTGGGTTGAAGGAAAGCTTGAACCATGCACTGACTGAGGAAAGGCCAGGTGTTTACCAGTCCTCCTGATCCTTCAGTGGAATAATCTTTCATTTGAATGAGGGTGGCCATTAATGATAACCATGTTCAAGTACCTGAAGGGCTGTCACATAGAGGATGGTGCTGAGTTGTTTTCTGTTGCCCCAGAACCAACAGGTTGAAATTAAATCAAAAGAGTTTCCGTCTAGACATTAGGAAGAACTTTTTAACAGTTAGAGCGGTTCCTCAGTGGAACAGGCTTCCTCAGGAGGTGGTAAGCTCTCCTTCCCCGGAGGTTTTTAAGCAGAGGCTAGATGGTCATCTGTCAGCAATGCTGGTTCTATGACCTTAAGCAGATGATGAGAGGGAGGGCATCTTGGCCATCTTCTGGGCATGGAGTAGGGGTCAATGGGGGTGTAGGGGGAAGGTGGTTGTGGGTTTCCTGCATTGTGCAGGGGGTTGGACTAAATGACCTTGGTGGTCCCTTCCAACTTACGAGTCTAGTGGTGCCACCCACTTTCTGAAAAGCTCGGCAGGCATCAAGGGATGTACTGACAGGCACCATGGTACCCATGGGCACCATATTGGGTAACCTCTGGCATCTTGAAGAAGCTTCTGCTTCTACTTTGGACCTCTTTCCAGATACTGTGAAGGGCAAATGGAGATGGGCTTGGGAGGAGGGGACTGGCCAACCTTTTACACCCTGAGGTTTATTTCAACTCATTTCCCTGCAGGTGACAAACTGGGAAAATCACAGACCCCCCGCCTTGCCATCCAGGCAAACAGGTAATCGGCGAGGCCCGGATCCTCTGTTTTGTTTTCAAGGACAACCAAAGCCCTGCATGTAACACTTTCTAGTCAAAAGTATTTGAAACCTGCGGGCTCTGTGGAGTCCTGCGCTCTCCAAAGTTCTGGAAGGTGATGGCTCCACATTTGTGGGGCAGTCACTGTAAAGGCCCTGCCTCTGCCGGCTCCGGTTGTCATGGAGATAAGAAGCTTGGCTGGGGGGCTCATACAAGGAGCTTTTGCTGCCTGTCTGCATCTATGTTCTCGTTCGGTTTAATGTATACCACTTCAGAGGGCCAGGATAGTTTGAGGACGTTGTGTGCCTGCAGGCGCAAAGGAAGGTGGGGCTGGAACTGGAGGGAGCGTGGTTTAAGGGTGGGAGGTGACTGCCTCATACAAGGGTAACTGGTGGGGGAGAGGATAGGAAATAACAGGTGGCCATCTCCTGGTTCCCCTCCCTCCAGTTGCTAGAGAGCTCCCCCCTTACCCCTCTGTGGCTTTCGAAGATTGTGTCAGCCACTGTTCACATGTATTGCTATTTTTTTAGTCATGAGGACTAAGAACTTGCTTTAAAAATGCTGAGATTCCCCCCCACACACACCCCCAAAAGCTGGATTCTTTTCTGGACGCTGTATTCTGTGTGAAAGCTGCAAACACACATTTGTTTCCCAATTATTAATTATGCTTTTTTAAAAAATTGAATCTTATCTAAATTTATCCTAACGTATGCCTTTGCAAAACCTTTCCCAACATTTCAGCAACAACTTTGTAAATCAATTAAAATGCAAAATCTTCCCTTTAAAACCCCCCACAAACAAACCTGAACACCCAAACCATAATACTATCACAATGATAACAGGTATGCAGAAGAGCAGAGAAAAACGGTCAGCTTCCCAAAGCTCAATGGCACAAAGCTGACATGAGCCGCTGTTTGAACAACGGGAAAAGAAAAATAACTTGGGGGAGTGTTCCAGATCTCCAGGGCCATCGCAAAGAAGTCCATGCTTCTTGTCTGGCATAGACAAAAGTTAGAACCTGAATATTTACATTTAAGTGTGGATGGAGATTCTGCCCTGGAAAGGACCGAGGTGTGCATCTTTTAGTTTTTTTCCCCCCTTTTCTCTTTTCAAGTTGTGATGACCAGGTTCCTGAGCCCGACGCCCTGCCCATCAGTGCTTTGTTTGGACCTCCGCTGGAATCTGCTTTTGAAAATGAAGATTTCTCAGGTAAAGTGGGCAGGAAATTAGCCAGTCTAAGTGTGGGTGACGTGGCCATTTTGTTTCTTTACAGAAGAGCAAGAGGAATAGATACACAGCCTACAGTGGCTGGTGGATCTCTTGGCCCTCAGGGCTGTAGATCAGAGCCAGGGGTGGCGGGTGGTGATCTTAGCTGCTTTTTCCAGTCGTAGAGCCAGGAGTGAAACCAACAGAAGTCCCGGGAAGCTGTATTGCTGCAGGGTCCGACCTAGGGTTGCCAACTTCCAGGTACTAGCTGGAACTCTCCTGCTATTACAACTGATCTCCAGTCGATAGAGGTCAGTTCACCTGGAGAAAATGGCTGCTTTGGCAGTTGGACTCTATGGCATTGAAGTCCCTCCTTTCCCTAAAACCCGCCCTCCTCAGGCTGTGCCCCAAAAACCTCCCGCCGCTGGCAAAGAGGGACCTGCCAACCCTATTCAGGCCACTAGTTCTTCTCTTCCAGGACTGTCTCCTCGGACTGGCAGCAGTTCTGCTGTGTCTCTAGCAGAGGGAGGCCTTTTCCCAACACCCGTGGTCCTATAAGTGGAGGTGCCGGGGAATGAACCTGGGACCTTCTGCATGCAAAGCAGGGGCTGCACCACTGAGCCACAGCTCCAGGTGTTAGCAACAGGTGTTGGCCCTGATGGCTTCCCCTTCTGCCTGTGATGCCTCTCATCTCTCAGGTTCCCTTCTGGTCTGTCCTCTTGAATGTTGTCCTCCTTAGCTGCCCTCTTGGCTATGGATCTGTCCTGCACGCCCCCCCCCCCCCAATGTTTTTAGGGAAGGAACTATTCAAGAATAAGGATTGTGGGTTTTTTTGCCTTCAAGTCACATCTTTCTCTCTCTGATGTGACCAGGGCCCTGCGGGATCTTTTCCAATTCCGCAGGGCCTGTAAAACCGAGATGTTCCACCAGGCCTAGCCTCCCTACCGCCCCCTTCTCTGTGCTTTCCGTCTTTTTAATTTTGGGAGCCTGGCTGCTCTTGAGTCGGCCAAGACTAGGGTTGCCGAGTCCCTCTTTGGCACCGGTGGGAGGTTTTTGGGGTGGAGCCTGAGGAGGGCGGGGTTTGGGGAGGGGAGGGACTTCAATGCCATAGAGCCCAATTGCCAAAGCGGCCGTTTTCTCCAGGGGAACTGATCTCTATCGGCTGGAGATCAGTTGTAATAGCAGGAGATCTCCAGCTACTACCTGGAGGTTGGCAACCCTAGCCAAGACCCCGCACATCAGACATATGCGCCATCTGATTTTTGATTTTGTTTTAATTGGATTTTAACCAAATTGATGGTTTTAATTAATACTGTTCAAGTTGAATATTTTATGGTATGTATTGACGTGACACCCCTTCCCCTGAGCCTGGCCATGGCTGGGATAGGGTGGGATATATAAATCTAATAAATAATAAAATAATAATCTTATTTATGGCGAGCCCTGGTGGGGTTTTCAAGGCAAGAAACGTTCAGAGGTGGTTTGCCATTGCCTGCCTCTGCGTCATGGCCCCATTATTCCTTGGAGGTCTCCCATCCAAACACTTGCCAGGGTTGACCCTGCTTAGCTTCTGAGATCTGACGAGATCAGGTTAGCCTGTGGCTATCCAGGTCAGGGAAAGAGTAAGGATAAAAACCATTAAATATTTTAAAAAATAAATAATGAGGATTCCTTCACTAGTAAACATTTTTCAACACTTAGAAAACTGGCAAAGAGATATTGCTGTGTTCTGGGGCTGTTTGTGCCTCTTGAACATGAGCTTTCTAATTCTGGCCTTAGTGGTACTCCTCAGCACACAAGACTGACACCAGAGTACATTAAAACGTTACATTTTCTTAAAACTCTGTAGCAAAGCTGATCAATATCTAAGTAGTAGAAGAAGAAGAGTTGGTTTTTATATGCCGACTTTCTGTACCACTTAAGGCAGAATCAAACCGGCTTACAATCACCTTCCCTTCCCCTCCCCACCACAGACACCCTGTGAGGTAGGTGGGGCTGAGAGAGCTCTAAGAGAGCTGTGACTAGCCCAAGGTCACCCAGCTGGCTTCATGTGGAGGAGTAGGGAATCAAACCCGGTTCTCCGGATCAGAGTCTACCACTCCAAACCACCGCTCTTAACCACTACACCATGCTGGCTAGGTAGATTGGGAACTTGTTAATGCTTAAACGATAAGAACTGTTGACAGTGTAGTGGCTTTATTACACGAGATGTATATCCTTATACAAGAGTCTTGTGAATCTGCACAGTTCTGTCCTGAACTCTCCGCCTCTCCTTTCGTCTCCCCCTGCAGCCACCCGATCATACCTCCTGGCTTCCAGCCCATCCCCCTTTTCCTCCTCGTCTCCCGAGAACGTGGAAGACTCCGGGTTGGACTCTCCGTCGCACCCGGCCACCGGGCCCTCCCCCGATTCCCGCCTGTGGAGCCCGCGGCCCTGCACCCCCCAGAGCCCCCTCGGCAAGCGGTCTTTGAAGAGCTCCTTGAGTCTTCGTGGCAATCGCAGGGGCCTGCTGGTGGAGGACGGGCCCAACCCCTGGCTGCCCCAGCCCGCATCCCAGGATCTCCCCTGCTTCGCGTCGGAGCCCGACTGGGCGGATTCGGTCTCTGCCTGGCCTGCGGCGACTCACACGAATTCCACCTGCCGCCCGCAAGCGTCCTCTCCTGACCTGTTCTCCTTGGAGGGCGCCGTCGGCAACCGGCGGGCCTGGGGGGTCAGGCCTCGCAGCCCGGCCTCGGACTGCCCCCCGCGGGTCTGCGAGCGCGACAGCTGCCTGTCGTCCAATTCGGCGTCCTCTTCCTCCTCCTCCCCGGCGCCCCCCAGCAGCGGCGACTCCACCAGCCCCTCCCCGTGGGCCCCGCGGTGTCGAGACTCGGAGAGCGGGACACCGGGTATCCCCGAGGTGTCGTCTGAACCCAGTAAGGACAACGGGTCAGGCTGTTTTTAAATGATTTTGGCGTTTGGGGGCTCTAAACGGTAGATAGGAGGGCAACAAAGATGGCGAGGGGGTCTGGAGACCAAGTCCTATGAGGAAAGGATGAAGGAGATGGGTATGTTTAGCCTGAAGAGGAGAAGACTGAGAGGGGATGTGATAAGCATGTTCAAGTACTTGAAGGGCTGTCATATAGAGAAGGGTGCCGAGTTGTTTTCTGTTGCCCCAGAAGGTCGGACCAGAACTGACGGGTTGAAATTAAATCAAAAGAGTTTCTATCTAGACATTAGGAAAATTTTCTAACAGAGCGGTTCCTCAGTGGAACGGGCTTCCTCGGGAGGTGGTAAGCGCTCCTTCCCTGGACGTTTTTAAGCAGAGGCTAGATGGCCATCTGTCAGCAATGCTGATTCTATGACCTTAGGCAGATCATGAGAGGGAGGGCACCTTGGCCATCTTCTGGCCATGGAGTAGGGGTCACTGGGTGTGTGTGGGGGGGGAGCTAGTTTTGACTTCCCTGCGTTGTGCAGGGGTTTGGACTAGATGACCCTGGTGGTTCTTTCCAACTCTATGATTCTGTGATTCTATCTCTAAGAAAGTTCTATTCTGTTCATGAAAGCGGTATATGAGAAATCCCTCCTGTGCACATGAAAGACAGCATGAACCACAACTGAAAGATAGTGACATGGGGTCTCCACTGGGCTTCGCTACCTTACCGTCGATCGGTCGTTCGTGTTTTGGTCATTCCGTTTTTGAATCCTCTGAGCGAGCCTCAGCTGCTTCGGTTGCTGCAGTTGTAACGCCATGCCCCTTGTTTGACCCGCAGTGTCTCTTCCTTCATCAGCTGTGCCTAGTTTGGCCACAGTGGTGGCCCCACCCCGGCGATGCCGAGCAAAAAGGCCTTCGGCGGTGTCGGCCGTGTGTGTCGGTAGCGACACGGTGAGTTACGGTTTTGGGGCGGCTGTGGACGTTTCTGATCTGAGAAAAGCCAAACGAAGCAAATGGGATTGGGGGGGGGGGCATTTGGTGTGGGGAAGATTCAGGTCAGGGAAGAGGACAAGGAACCAGCGTGGTGTAGTGGTTAAGAGCAGTGGTTTTGAGCAATGGGCTCTAATCTGGTGAACCGGGTTGGTTTCCCCACTCCTCCACACGAAGCCAGGTGGGTGACCTCGGGCTAGTCACAGCTCTCTTCGAACTCTCTCAGCCCCACCTACCTCACAGGGTGTCTGTTGTGGAGAGGGGAAGGGAAGGTGATTGTAAGCCGGTTTGATTCTTCCTTAAGTGGTAGAAAAAGTCGGCATACAAAAAACAGCTTTTCTTCTTTTTCTTCTTCATCCCTTTGACTACTTCAGCTCTTGATTACCCCGACCTGTCCATTTTAAATTAATCCATCTGGTATGTTTTTTGATTCCCCCCCTTCCTCTAAGATATCGAGGGGTGGTATACATGGGCCTCCCTCCCACCGTTTTATCCTCGCAACAACCCTGTTAGGCTGAGAGAGTGTAACTGGCCCAAAGTTACACTGCAAGGTTCACGGCAGAGTGGAGATTTGAACCCAGCTCCCCCAAGGCCTGTTCTGATACTGTACTGCACTAGAGAGCCAGCGTGGTGTAGTGGTTAAGACCAGCGGAGTCTAATCTGGAGAACCGAGTTTGATTCCCCGTTCCTCCACGTGAAGCCAGCTGGGTGACCTTGGGCTAGTCACAGTTCTCTTCCAACTCTCTCAGTCCCACCTATCTAGAGAGCCAGAGTGGTGTAGTGGTTAAGAGCAGTGGACTCTGATCTGGAGAACCGGGTTTGATTCCCCACGTCTCCACATGAGCAGCGGCTAATCTGGTGAACTGGATTTGTTTCCCGCCCCTACACACGAAGCCAGCTGGGTGACCTTGGGCTAGCCACACTCAGTCCCACCTCCCTCACAGGGTGTCTGCTGTGGGGAGGGGAACGGGATTGTAAGCCAGTTTGAGTCTCCCTTAAGTGGTAGAGAAAGTCTGCATATAAAAACCAACTCTTCTTCTACCTCACAAGGTGTCTGTTGTGGGGAGGGGAAGGGAAGGCGATTGTAAGCTGGTTTGAGACTCTTCAAAGTAGAGAAAAGTGGGTTATAAAAACCAACACTTCTTCTAGTAGTTTAGGCATGGCTGGCATGTTTTCCAAGAATTCTTTGCAGCCGCTTGAAATGACATTTCATTCATTCTAGCCAAAAATTTAAACACTGCTTGTGTGCGTTCATATGGATTCATTGTGTGTGTCCCCCCCCTTTGCTTTGAGGTGGGTGTTCTGAAGCCCCCCACAAAGCTCCCATGTCCCTTTTGCTCTTTCCTCAGCCTCGGTCCTTGAGCCCCTCCCCCCTCTGGGCCTTGTCAGCCCCCCCGAGCTCCGGCAGCCTGACGGAACGAGCCTTCTTCATGGCCACCCAGCCGGGACTTGGTATGTACCCAACATGGAGCGTTGACATGAGTCAGCAGTGTGATGTGGCAGCAAAAAAGGCAAATGCGATCTTGGGTTGCATCAACAGAGGTCTAGTGTCCAGATCACGCGAAGTGATGGTATTGCTTTACTCTGCTCTGGTTAGACCTCACCTAGAGTATCGTGTTCAGTTTTGGGCACCACAATTTAAGAAGGGTGTAGACAAGCTGGAATGTGTCCAGAGGAGGGCAACAAAGATGGTGAGGGGTCTGGAGACCAAGTCCTATGAGGAAAGGATGAAGGAGCTGGGTATGTTTAGCCTGAAGAGGAGAAGACTGAGAGGGGGTATGATAACCATCTTCAAGTACTTGAAGGGGTGTCATATAGAGGAGGGTTCGGAGTTGTTTACTGTTGCCCCAGAAGGTCGGACCAGAACCAACGGGTTGAAATTAAATCAAAAAAGCTTCTGTCTAGACATTAGGAAAATTTTCTAACACAGCTGTTCCTTAGTGGAACAGGCTTCCTTGGGAGGTGGTGAGGTCTCCTTCCCTGGAGGTTTTTAAGCAGAGGCTAGATGGCCATGTGTCAGCAATGCTGATTCTATGACCTTAGGCAGATCACGAGAGGGAGGGCATCTTGGATCTTCTGGGCATGGAGTTGGGGTCACTGAGGGTGTGGGGGGGGGGAGGTAGTTGTGAAATTCTTGCATTGTGCAGGGGGTTGGACTAGGTGACCCTGGTGGTCCCTTCCAACTCTATGATTCTGTGTGTGCGCTGTGTTTCTGGGCTTCCTGGGGCATTTAATTGGCCACTAGGGACAGTTCAGGCTTGACTTGATCTAGAGCCCTCGGCAGGGACAGGCGGGATAAAAATCAAATAAAGTAAAAGAAACCCACTTATTTGTCTTTTTTGCGGTCCAAGGTATCTGTAATACTCTCCCCCAACACCATATTTCAAAGGAATCAGCTTTCTTCCTGTTCTAGACTGTCATAAATTTCTATCCTGCCCTTCTTGGGGAGGGGCCGTGGCTCAGTGGTAGAGCATCTGCTTGGCATGCGGAAGGTCCCAGGTTCAGTACTTGGCATCTCCAGTTAAAGGGCAAGTAGCCGATGCTCCGAATGTATTTTCGTACTGGAACTAGGGTGGGTGCTAAATCAATAATAGTCGACGCAGTTAGAAATGGCAATGCTCTGGTTCTTTTGATCCCCCGCTTTGGTTTTCTAATCAGTGTGTACAAAGTACAAAATACATGGCTGTAGGCCATTCGTGGGCGGCCCAAACCTAAGGGGAGGTAGAAAAGAGCAAGAGTCCAGTAGCACCTTGAGAAGCTAACAAAATTTCTGGCAGGGTATGAGCTTTCATGAGCCACAGCTCACTTCTTCAGATACAGCTGGAATGTGAGTCCATTATCCTCAAGCAGAGAAGAGGAGCTATGGCTCAGTGGTAGAGCCTCTGCTTGGCATGCAGAAGGTCCCAGGTTCAATCCCCGGCATCTCCAGTTAAAGGGACTAGGCAAGTAGGTGATGGGAAAGACCTCAGCCGGAGACCCTGGAGAGTAGCTGCCGGTCAGAGTAGACAATACTGACTTTGATGCACTAAGGGTCTGATTCAGTATAAGGCAGCTTCATGTGTTCATGTGTTCTTTCAAGGAGTTCAGGGCAGCGGAGGTTGCTCTCCCCTCTTCCGTTTTGCCCTCCCAGCGACCTTATGAGGTGGGTATGCAGCATGGCGCTCTGGAGCATGCTGAGCTCTGTAGCTGTGACACTTTCACTTAGCCACTCTTAGGACTCTCTTTAGCTGTCCATCAACTGCCAAGGAAGGCAATTACAGCTTCCTGGTTTCTGTTGCCTTCTTCACAGGTACGTATTCCTGTAAAGAGGAATGATGCCTACTTGCAGCAAGGTCACTGTTCCAAGTCCCTGTTTTCATCTGTGCTCTGCAAAGTAACATAACACACCTGTGCCTTGGGAAAGTGGGCATTTTGGTCTCTCTTTGCAATACCACTCCCTTCCTGAAATTTGTAGCTTTGGGTGTGTATCTGTCTGTCAACTGGGTGCAGCGCTTCATGCAGCCAATGCAGGCTCCCAAAACACCTTTGACACAATAAATCGTGTTTGTCTCAAAGGTGCCTCTAGATTGGTAGTTTCTTTTCACTTTTTCAGTCGAGCTGCTTTTTATATATCCCATTCGATCTTTATGCTATAAAATGCCGCCTAGATTTAACTTTGTCCTATTTCTTTTTTTCTTCACCCCAAATTTCTCGCTTTCTTTTCTGCATGTGCAGGCATCTCCCGGGGCCCCTCTCCCGTGGTCCTGGGCTCTCAGGATGCATTGCCCGTGGCAACGGCCTTCACAGAATATATCCATGCTTACTTCAAAGGTCAAAACCCGGACAGGTAATTTATTTATTTATTTATTACACTTTTACCCTGCCCTCCACAGCACAAAGGTTGGGTCTCAGGGTGATTCAGAAAACCAAAATACGATAAATAAAAACAAAAACAGTAAAATACAATTTCATACACGAGCAGGGTGGTAGCCTTAATTCTCCTAGAGTTGCCCACCTTTACTTTCAAAACAGCACGTAGGCTCACAATTACTAACTGTTCTACGAGCACGTCCCCATCAACAATAACCCCAAACAAGCAGCAAAAATAATATCAAGCTCTATATTCATCTATTAACAAATACAAAGGCAAGGAAATAAACTATATTCCATGGTATTGGAAGAAAAACGAGGAAAATTCTAAAAAGCAACAATCCAACCATAAGCGTATCGCCGGTAATATTCAATAATGTTGCTTTTTAGGATTGCCTTTTCCTCATTTTTCTTCCGATAACGTGGAATATAGTTTATTTCCTTGCTTTTGTATTTGTTAATAGATGAATATAGAGCTTGATATTATTTTTGCTGCTTGTTTGGGGTTATTTGTTGATGTGGACGTGCTTGTAGAACAGTTAGTAATTGTGAGCCTACGTGCTGTTTTTCTATATACAGCTTTGTTGTTTGCAACATAGAGATTTTGTTTGTTAACACCTTTGCTTTTTAAAAAAATATTTTTATTGATTTTTTCTTAAACATAACAAAAAATAAACAATAACAATGTATATGTGAAAGAAAATTAAAAAAAGAAACACGCAAAAAGAAAAATTATAAAAACTAAAATCATAATACAGAAAAAACCCAAAACATTAAAATACAAAGTCTCAGAAAGGGCACTTCTATATCCATTATCATTACAATAAAACAATAGCATTTATAAAATATATAGTGCCCCGATAACCACCACCCACCCTTAACTGTGCACCCATCACACTTAGACTTCCGGAGAGGTGTTTTGACAGTGTTTCAAAATCTATTATTAAAAAGCACAATAATCTACAATACATTAACAATACTTGTAAAATCCATTTTCGCTACTTTATCCCAATATGCGCAGCCTTTGACCATGTTTTTTTAAATTCACTCATATCTTTAGCATGTAAAGAATCTGTAAGTTTAGCCATCCGCATATAGACCCATAGTTTTTCTCTCCATTCTTTGATTGAAGGTTTATTTACTTCCAGTTTTTAGCAATTACAATTCTGGCTGCCGCAAAACTGTACTGGCATATGACTCTGTCACCTTTATCTAACTTCATTTTTGGAATACCTAATAAACAAAAAGCAGGATCTTTTTTAATTTTTATATTAATCAACTGATTAGTTTCCTTTAAAATTAATCTCCAGAATTTCCTAATTTTCTTACAATACCACCAAGCATGCATAAATGTACCTTTTTCAATTCCGCACTTCCAACATAAATCCTTACCATCTTTTTTCATTTTACTCAACAATACTGGAGTAATATACCATTAAACATTTTATATTGGTTTTCTCTTATTTCATTAGTGATGGTAAATTTATATTCCTTCTTCCATAAATTTTCCCATATATCCAAATCTATATTATACCCTAACTCTCTCATCCATTTCACCATCACTGGTTTAATTCTTTCCTGCTCTAAATTCATTTCTATCAATAGTTTATAAACCCTTCCTATCATCCCTTTATTCCCCTGATTTAATATAATTTCAAATTTTGATTTCCGTTGGTTAAACCACAACATTTTATCCTTATTAAATCCCTCAATTTATATTCCATAAACCAATCTTTAATTTTCAGTTCTTCTCTACTTTTCAACATCCAAATCCCATCTTTACATTCCATAATATCTCTATATATATTACCATCCAAATTTAAATGTACCCCTCTCTTCATAAAAGCTTCTATTGGATTAATCCATCCAGGGGTCTTATTTTCCAAAAATCTTTTGTACTTTTTCCATGTTTGTAATAAAGCAGCCCTAATAATATGGGAATTAAATTCTTTATTTACTTTCTCCTTTTCATACCAAAGATATGCGTGCCACCCGAAACGTAAATTAAATCCCTCGAATTCCAGTAATTTCGGATTCTCTAATAGAACCCAATTTTTTATCCAGGTGAAACAAGCAGCCTGATAATACATTCTTAAATCTGGTAATCCCATCCCTCCTGTTTCTTTCAATTCCACTAGATTATTGTATGCTATCCTATGTCTTTCTTTACCCCATAAAAAATTTAATATATCTTTCTTCCATCTTTTAAATATCTGCACTCCTTTCAGTATTGGAAGGTTTTGAAACAAAAAAAGCATCTTAGGTAATATCATCATTTTAATTACTGCAATACGTCCCCATAATGATAATGGTATTTTGTCCCATCTTTTAAAATCTTTTATTATCTGTTGCCATTGTTTTGCATAATTATTTTGAAATAGATTAAGATTATTAGACGATATCCATTTACCTAAATATTTTATTTTGCTTTCAATCATAAATCCTGTCTTTTTGTTCAATATTTGTTGCTGTGAGAGAGTCATATTTTTAGCCAATATCTTAGTTTTGTTTTTATTAATTTTAAAACCTGAAAGCTTTCCATAAACCTCCAAAATTTTATTCCACTTATCAATATGTTCAATAGGATCTGTCAAAAAACATACCAAATCATCTGCATACGCTTTAACTTTATATTGATTTCTCCCAATTCGGATACCACTTACTTCATCAGTTTGTCTAATCTTTTTCAACAACAATTCTAAAACTAAAATAAACAGCAAAGGGGAAAGAGGACAACCTTGCCTCGTTCCCTTTTGGATATCAATCTGTGAGGATAACTTTCCATTAATCAATAAATTAGCTGTTTGTTGGGTATATATATTTTTTATGGCAGTCTTAAAATTCTCCCCAAAATCCATAAATTCTAATGTTTTAATCATAAACTGCCAATTCACATTGTCAAACGCTTTCTCAGCATCTAAAAATATCATAGCCATCGGGGTTGTATTTTGTTCCGTATATTCTAATAGGTCTATTACCGCTCTTACATTGTGACTAATCAACACCTTTGCTTTCAAGGCACAAATGAAGATCCCCCCCCACCCCCCATATTTACTAAGTTTCAATGCCAGGGCTGGCCACGATGATGGAGCTTCCTGAGAGAACAGAAGCAGCTGAGGGGAGACTGTGTGTCATTGACCCGGACAAAAGTTGCTTCCGAGGGGGGTTAAACCTTATTCCTGAGCCTGTTCATTTAACAACTCCAATTGTGAGATTTGGTCCACGAGACATGATGATAAACCCCAGGGGCTGGGACGGAGTCACAGAGACGTTGCTATTTCTGTGAGGCTAAAATGGAACCTCCATGCTTCGAGGCAGAGTACCTGCTATGTTCAAGTTACATGGGAGAGGGCTACCCATTTGCCTTGGTGGCGCTGCCAGGGGACCTCTTGGGGCCTCTCACTGGCCGCTCTGGGAAAATGGAATGCTGGATTAGATGGATCTTCAGCTTGATCTGGCAGGGCTCTTGTCGTATTAACTACTCCACATGCGTGGCGGACACTAATCTGGTGAACTGGATTTGTTTCCCCACTCCTACACATGACGCCAGCTGGCTATTCACAGCTCTCTCAGCCCCACCAACCTCACAGGGTGTCTGTTGTGGGGAGGGGAAGGTAAGGTGATTGTAAGCTGGTTTGATTGTTCCTTAAGTGGGAGAAAAAGTTGGCATATAAAAGCCAACTCCTCCTCCTCCTCCTCCTCCTTCTTCTTCTTCTTCCTCCTCCTCTTCCTCCTCTTCCTCCTTTTTCTCTTCCTCCTCCTCTTCCTCCTTTGTGATCCTCCTCTTCTTTTTCCTCCTTTTTTTCTCTTCCTCCTCCTCTTCCTCCTCTGTGATCTTCCTCCTCCTCCTCTGTGATCCTCCTAGCTGTCTTGTCAAGGTCACCGGTGAACTCACAATGTCCTTTCCGGCGGGGATCGTCCGGGTCTTTACCGGTGCCTCAGCGCCCCCCGTCCTGAGTTTCCGTATCCTCCACACTGCCTCCATTGAACAGTTCCTGCCCAACGCCGATCTCCTCTTTAGGTAAGCGGAGTGATGCGCAATGTGAAGAAGCCCGTCTGCGTGTATGCCGTGTAACTTTGCCCTGCGTCTGTTAGACTCGGTAGGTAAGGCTGCCTTTCTCTCTGAGACTCAAAGCGGATTACAAAACAGAGAATACAATTCAATCAGATGGCATTAAGACATCCATTCAACTTGCCCGCATAACACAGGGGAGCAGGAAACTATTGAGCATGTATTTTTTAGATGCCCCCTCTACAAGTCAGCCCGCTTCAATATTATTGACCCTTTAATTAGGGAAATGGGCTCAGGTGATGAGGGTGAACAGACCAAAAGGTTTCTGCTGCAAGATAGCTCACCAATCGCCACCCAGGTCACAAAATATTGTGCGGTAGCAATGAAGCTACGTCGCCTTAATGTACTTCCTTAATCTGTGAAAATGTTAAATTGGGTGATTCCTAATTTTGTTGGCCTTGGTTGTAAACGTCTACTCTGTATGGTCAGTTTCTGTTTTACCTGTTTTGTCTGGCATACTGGCTGCAAATAAAATTTATTATATTACATCCATTCAATGGTGTGATAGGACTAGGATCACAGTATTAGAAAACAATGCAAGCAAAAAAAAAAAACCTTTCTAAGGGATGACATACCATACAGCGTGGTGTGGTGGTTAAGAGCGTTGGTTTGGAGCGGTGGACTCTGATCTGGAGAACCGGGTTTGATTCCCCACTCCTCCACATGAGCAGCGGGGGGTAATCTGGGGAACCGGGTTGGTTTCCCCACTCCTGCACACGAAGCCATCTGGGTGACCTTGGGCTAGTCACACCTCTCTTAGAGCTCTCTGAGCCCCACCTACCTCACAGGGTGTCTGTTGTGGGAAGGGAAGTGATTGTAAGCCGTCTTGATTCTTCCTTAAGTAGTAGAGAAAGTCGGCATATAAAAACCAACTCTTCTTCTTCTTACCACAACGAAGAAAGCGGGTAACAAAGGTAGAGGGCAATGCAGTAAAATCCAAGTGATACGTACAATAAACGTTGCAATAGACTACAATCCTATTCCTTTATAAAAGCGACCTGGGCTGTTCCATTATACTACAGTTTGAATCCCTTTATAAAAACACCCACTGGAACAGTTCTGTTTTGCACATTCTGCAAAATGATAGCCGTCTGGCGGCCTTCCTGACGTCCTCAGAGAGGCTGTTCCACAACAGAGAACATGTGAGAATGGGCAGTGCCAATCGTAGCGATTTGCAGGGTGGCATCTTCAGAAGGCTTTGCTGAGCTGAGCACAGCTGTTGATAGCAGTGCCCGGTACCCTCTGGCAAAAATTCAAAAGACTTGCAAAGATTAGAAATTGGGGTGATCAGTCCTGTTTTGTCAGCATGGTGTAGTGGTCAAGAGCAGTGGTTTGGAGCGGTGGACTCTGATCTGGAGAACCGGGTTTGATTCCCAACTCCTCCACATGAACGGCGGGGGCTAATCTGGTGAACTGGACTTGTTTCCCCACTCCTACACACAAAGCCAGCTGGGTGACCTTGGGCTAGTTACAGCTCTCTCAACCCCACCTACCTCACAGGGTGTCTGTTGTGGGGAGGGGAGGGGAAGGTGATTGTAGGCCAGTTTGAGTCTCTCTTAAGTGGTAGAGAAAGTCAGCATATAAAAGCCAACTCTTCTCCTTCTCTTCCTCCTCTCTGCTTTCCTCTGTTGGCTCTGTAGATTAGTTTGTACGGTAACACGTTTGGATACTTGTTCTGCCTCAAATGTTTAACGCTGACTTGTCAATGCTCACATCGTGTTAAGAATGCATTTTAAGGGGAATGTATGAATGAATCTGTAGGTCCACAAGAGAGGAACAAAATTAGAAGGGGGAAAAACACACCCGCTTGCCGTCACCCCATTCTGTCTCTGAGTACATCTTTCGCCAGATTACATTTTTGAACTCGGCCGTGCTCTTTTTTTTATTGGGTAATATAGGAATGTCTCCATGGGAGGAACACATTTATGAGCCAACAGAAGAGAGCCGAGGCATGGGTATACTCCACTGCCCATGACGGAAAGTGCTGAGAGACAGATTTATAAGCGAACATACGGATGAATCATCAGACTTTACTGCAGCCCAGAAAACTTAATCTGTTCTCGTGGGTGAAAATAATGGCACTACCCTTTCTCTCTGTCTGGCTCTTGCTTTGCAAAGTGGCACCACCGAAAGGAGTGGTAGGACACAGCCCAGTGTTTAGGGCAGGGGTTGTTTGCTGAAACATCGTCCTTTATTGGCACAAAACCACTATACATACGGTAGCCTGTAAAAAATAAATATTTGAGATGCAACCTTACAAAAGAGGGGATATGATAACCATCTTCAAATACATGAGGATGGTGCCGAGTTGTTTTCTGTTGCCCCAGAAGGTCGGACCAGAACCAGTGGGTTGAAATTAAATCAAAAGAGTTTCCATCTAGACATTAGGAAGAATTTTCTAACAGAGCGGCTACTCAGTGGAACAGGCTTCCTTGGGAGGCGGTGAGCTCTCCTTCCCTGGAGGTTTTTAAGAAGAAGTTAGATGGACAACTGTCAGCAATGCTGATTCTATGACCTTAGGCAGATCATGAGAGGGAGGGCACCTTGGCCATCTTCTGGGCATGGAGTAGGGGGTCACTGGGTGTGTGTGGGAGGGGAGGTAGTTCGAAATGTCCTGCATTGTGCTGGGGGTTGGACTAGATGACCCTGGTGGTCCCTTCCAATTCTATGATTCTATGAAAATGGTGAAAAGACACTTGCATAAGATAGTGTTGTGAGTTAATACACCCATCTGTTTAACTGATTTGCGGTGTTCTATAGCAGTCTTTAAAAATTGTGCTACCGTCTTCAGAACGTGGCCATGATTGTATAGTGGTTAGTACTCTGCATGCTGAAACTGGAGAATCTCAGGACTGAAGGAGGAAGCACAATCGCTCTTCTTTTCAGTGAGATCAGCGGATGCAACGACAGATGTTTTTAAAATACCTTTTCTCTTCTGCGTCTTTTTGGCTGTAAAACTGACAATACCTTGGGCGGGGGGGACGAGGCACAGCAGTGGAGTTTTTGGAAACCATAACGAGTCACCTGTATGGTGGGCGTTGCTTGACTGACCTCATTCCTGCCTCTCTTTCTCCCCCCCCGACCCCTAAGTGACCCATCCCAAAGCGACCCCAGCAGCAAGGACTTCTGGCTCAACATGGGGGCCCTCACTGCCCACCTCCAGAAGCAGGCGGAGCAAGGGGCAGCTGCCCCCTACTTCAACGTGCCCCTGCTCAGATACCAGGTAGGAAACCTAATGGAGGGTGGGGGGGTGGAGAATCAGGCAAAGAAAGGGTGAAGGCTTCTGGCCAGAGGCAAAGAAACCGACGGCCAGGCGTGCGAGATTTAAGTAACTAGCTGGAAGGGAGAGGGCCGAGATCCCTCCATGCTTCCAGTGGAGGGTAGAGCTGTCAGCATGGATAGCCCAAATGAAACCTCCTTGTTCAGAGGAAGTCTACCTGGGGAATGCTAGTTCTTTGAGGGGCAAGCAACGTGGAATCATGCACAGGTGACCTTTTCTGGCTGGCAACATCACCTTCTGTTCTCCGCCCCCCTCCTCAGTATTCCAAGCAGGGCTTGGCGTGGGCCCCCCTGCAGCTGACCGTGAACTGGGAGTGTGCCTCGGATGCCACCAGGGTGTGCGTGGACTACAACTACAACGCCTCCGCCCTCGCCTCGGCAGTGGCGCTCACCAACGTTCAAGTCCTGCTGCCCATCGAAGAGCCGGTCGCCAATGTCCGGCTGCAGCCGATGGCCTGTTGGTAAGATTTCAGCGGTGGGGTGGGTGGGTGAAGAAAGAGGTTTATCCTGCCCCTGTGTAGATTTCTTCCTCCCTCCATCCTCCAAATTATGTTTGCCATAATTCAGGGGCTGTAGCTCAGGGGCAGGGAATGACTAATCGTACGAGTCGTAGGCCTTTTATCCTAGGCTGTTTCCCTCACCGTCACCCCTCTGACAACTTCAGGTCTTTGTGTTGATTATGCATGCCATTTCTAACAGTCAGAGGTTGCCTCGCTCTCCCCCTGCGTTTTGCCCGCGTTTTCAAATTTGAGATAAAACAGGTCTCTGAAAACGCGGGCAAAACGCAGGGGACACAGGGGGAGAGAGAGGCGACCTGTGACAGTCGGAAACGGCACGCATAATGGGCACAGAGACCTGAAGTCATTGGAGGAGTGATGGCGAGGGAAACAGCCATGCATAAAAGGCCTTAGTTCATGGCATGGCTTTACATTGTGAATTAAATGGTAATCCTGTAGTAGAATGGCTTGTGTTTACAGCCAGCGTGGTGAAGAGGTTAGAGGGACTGGCTATCTAGGAGGCCCAGATTCAGATCCCCAGCCTGCCATGAAGCTAACTTGGGGAACCATGGGCCAGTCATGCTATCTCAGCCTAACCTACCTTGTAGGGTTGTTGTGAGGGTAGAATGGGTCAGGAGAACAATGTATGCCACCTTGGGCTCCGTGGAGGATGGATGGGATAAAAAATGTAATAGAAGATTCATGCATGTCTCTGGTCATGGATAGTCGTGGAAGAGGCATTCTCTCCTAGGTGGGAAAGAAGAGGGAATGCCTCTTCCCCTGGGCGAGCTGTTTGTTGACCGTTGTGGAAAACAAGATGAGGATGGTCTGATCCAACAGCATGGTGTAGTGGTTGAGGGTAGTGGACTCTAATCTGGAGAACCGGGTTGGTTTCCCCACTCCTCCACAGGAAGCCTGCTGGGTGACCTTGGGCCAGTCACTGTTCTCTCTGGACTCTCTCAGCCTCCCCTAACTCACAAGGTGTCTGTTGAGGGGAGAGGAAGGAAAGGTAATTGTAAGCTGGTATGATTCTTCTTAAAAGGTAGAGAAAATTGGCAAAAAAAACCTCCTCCTCCTCCTCCTTCTTCCTCCTGAGTTATATAAATTAATTGTAGACCAGTCTGTTGAGAACCATTAGCCATCATGGCTAAATGGAACTGCCATGTTCAGGAGTAACCTATCTCTGAATGCCAGATTACGGGCTAGGCCAGCCATCGTGGCAAACAGGACTAGATGGACTCATCTTGGTCTGCTACAGCAGGAAAATTCTAATGGGCTTAAGGCACCTGCCGCTTTTATATTTCCTGCCCCCTCTTTATGGTACAGGATCAGGCTCCGTGTTTTTGTTTGTCAAGCTGAACTTTGTCTCCCCCTGCAGGAACCTGGAAGAGAAGCGCTTGCTTTGGCGGCTGCTGGATGTTCCTCGTGCCCAGGGCCTTGGAGGTGAGATCCCAGCCGTGCGGTGTTTTTTAGCTGCACTTCCAGGGGGAGGGGAGGACGGTGTGGTTGGGTGGTCTTCTCTGTCTTCCCCTTCCTGAGCGTTGAGGGGGAAGGTACCTGTTTGCTGGTTTGGGCGGGGGCCTGGGCCTGATCTGGACACTTTGTGAAATGCTGTTTTGCTGCCACGTCCCATCCAGGTTGCGGCCGCCTTTTAGCCAGCTGGGAGCCTTTGAACGGCCCCACCAAGCCGAGGCCGGTGGCAGCTCAGTTTACCAGCGAGGGCAGCACGGTGTCAGGCGCGGACGTGGAGCTGGTCGGCAGCGGCTACCGGATGTCACTCGTCAAGAAGAGGTTTGCCACAGGTAAGGGCAAAAATCTCAGGAATCCCAACTCAGACATCCCAGTTCAGCCCTGCAGCATTCGAACTTACTTCTCCAACCAGACGAGGCGGCGTTGTGCCATGCCCTCCAAAACCCAGCATGGCACGGCACAGAAGGTGCAGAAAAGGGCAACCAAAATGATCAGTGGGCTGAAGCAACTGCCCTGAGAGGTTAAAACGCTTAGGGCTGTTTAGCTTAGAAAGAAGGTGGTTAAGGGGAGATGTGATGGAGGTCTATAAAATGATTCATGGTATGGAGACAGTGGACAGGGAGAAGCTTTTCTCCCTCTCTCATAATACCAGAATGCGGGGTCATCTGCTGAAGCTGGAGGGTGAGAGATTCAAAACAGATAAAAGGAAGTAGTATTTCTTCACACAACGCATAGTGAAATGGTGGAACTCCCTGCCCTAGGATGTGGTGATGGCTTCCAACTTGGAAGGCTTTAAGAGGGGAGTGGACATATTCATGGAGGAGAGGGGTATTCATGGCTACTAGTCAAAATGAATACTAGTCACGATGCATACCTGTTCTCTCCAGGATCACAATAGCATGCCTATTAAATTAGGTGCAGTGGAACACAGGCAGGATGGTGCTGCTGCAGCCGTCTTATTTGTGGGCTTCCTAGAGGCACCTGGTTGGCCACTGTGTGAACAGACTGCTGGACTTGATGGGCCTTGGTCTGATCCAGCATGGTTTTTCTTATGTTCTTAGAACCACATGAACACATGAAGCTGCCTTATACTGAATCAGACCCCTGGTCCATCAAAGTCAGTATTGTCTACTCAGACCGGCAGTGGCTCTCCAAGAGTCTCAGGCAGGGGTCTTTCACATCACCTACCTCCCTAGTCCCTTTAATTGGAGATGCCAGCAATTGAACCTGGGACCTTCTGCATGCCAAGCAGATGCTCTACAAACTGAGCCACAGCCCCTCCCCATGAAGCTGCCTTATGCTGAATCAGACCATCAGTCCATCTAGGTCAGTCTTGTCTACTCTGACCGGCAGTGGCTCTCCAGGGTCTCAGGTAGAGTTCTTTCCCCTCACCTTCTGCCAGATCCTTTAACTGGAGCTGCCTGTTTTTTATTCTCCATCTACTCCCCCTCCAAATGAAAACAGCCACTCTCCTCTTACAAGCTTTCAGATTGCATTGTTGGATCAGGCCCAAGGAAGATCTGTCGAAGGCCTTTTAAGGCTGAGTAACCGGGACTGGAAGATCTGTATGAAGCAGAATTAGAGACAATAACTTTTTTGTGTTCGACCACCTGCTTTGCTTGCAAAAAGTCCCTGGTTCAGTCTCTGGTGAGGGGTTCCTGGAAGCAGGCATTGAGGGAGGCCTTTTATTCTGCTGGAGGCTCTGGGTAGAGTCTGCAGTGCCGAGAGGTCTGGCGGAGCTGACTTTAAATTTAATTTACAGGGCTTGCATGCTCTGAGGACTTCTCCAGGACTTAGCACTTTTGTTCTAAACAGACACACACAGCCTCAAATTTTCATTCCAGGCAGTCAAAAATCCCATCTCTGTTTTGTTTTGTTTTGTTTTGTTTTACAGAAATGATATTAAGATTCCTTTAATTAAAAAGATCCCCCCCAAAACGTTATAAAACATACAACAACACATACAACACACAATACTTTCAACAAGATCTCCATCAGTTACAGTTTGGGAGCCAGTGAGGTGTCGTGGTTAAAAGCAGTGGTTTGGAGCGGTGGACTCTGATCTGGAGAACTGGCTTTGATTCCCCACTCCTCCACATGAGCGGCGGAGGCTAATCTGGTGAACTGGGTTGGTTTCCTCACTCCTACACATGAAGCCGGCTGGGTGGATCTTGGGCTAGTCACAGCTCTTTTAGAGCTATCTCAACCCGTCCTACCTCACAGGGTGTCTGTTGCAGGGAAGGGAAGGTGATTGTAAGCCGGTTTGATTCTTCCTTAAGTGGTAGAGAAAGTTAGTATATAAAAACCAACTCTTCTTCTCCTTCTCCTCCTCCTCCTCCTCCATCAGAGTGGGTAATCATTTTATATCATCTTACATCATTCTAGAAACTCATCCTTAGCTTTTAAGAGAAAATAAGTCCAATACAGAAGCAATACTGGCACCTTCACCCACTATTTAAATTACGTTTAATGTTTATTATTACGTAGTACTAGTGCTTTCTACTAATCCTCTCACTTAGCATAATTAATTAAAAGGTAATGCTGCATATACATTATTTTTAAAACTAGCAATATAAACTTTTTGTCTGGACGGCCTCAAAATACAGACTTCTAGACATTTATAACTGGCATGCTTGTCTAGACTACAATATATCTATTCTCTTTTGCTTATCAGCATTTAATGCCTACAGTTGCATGTCCCCTAAGGCCATCTCTGTTTTATTGATTTAAAATACCTCTGTCCTGCCAGCCACACCGTCAATGGCCGCAGAAGGCAGAAAACGAAAGCAAGTATCCTGTCAGCGCTCTGATGTTATTCCGTCTCTCTGTTTTGTCCTTTCCCTTCCTCTCTCTCCAGGAATTTACCTCGCCGGCTCCTGAGCATCCTGTCTGCCCGTAGCCGCTTTTAAAAGATGTATGCTGGAAGACGGGGAAGAAAGAATATATTGTGTTTTAAATTATTATTATTATTATTATTATTATGTTGCCTGGATTTTAAACACTGGAACAAGAGCAAGTGTGGCCGTCTGCAGTCTCTGGCGCGCCCCCTCCAAACAAGAGGGGGGCGGGTACTTTGAATGCTGGGTAACCCACACAAGGCAAAGGGAGGGGAGGGCAGGCTCTGAATCGCACTTCGGGAGAACGTCCCCTGGTTTTTAATCTTCCTCCCATTTTGTTTCCATGCTCCTGTCGAAATGGCTTGTTTCCATCTCCCCCCTTCCCCCCCCCTCAAACTCATCACAGAGCTGCCTTCCAGAACCACAGAGGGGACGGCCTCATTTCCCCAGCTGCTAGCTGAAGTGCTCAAGGGGGGGGGGACCATTGCTCTTTTAATAAAAACACTTGTTTTCTAATAAAATGTTACTCCGCAGAGTATTCTTCTTTTGTGGTGTGTGTGTGTGTGTGTGTTGAGTGCCGTCAAGTTGCTTCCGACTCATGGGGACCCTATGAATCCATGTCCTCCAAAATGCCCTATCCATGGAGGTTTTTAAGGTTACATGGCCATCTGTCAGCAATGCTGATTCTGTGATCTTTGGCAGATGATGAGAGGGAGGGCATCTTGGCCATCTTCTGGTCACTGGGGGTGTTGGGGGGGGAGGTAGTTGTGAGTTTCCTGCATTGTGCAGGGGTTGGACTAGATGACCCTGGTGGTCCCTTCCAACTCTGTGATTCTATGATTCTTAACAACCTTGCTCAGGTCTTGCAAATTGAGGGCCGTGGCTTCCTTTCTAGAGCCAATCCATCTCCTGTTGGGTCTTCCTCTTTTCCTGCTGCCTTCCATTTTTCTTAGCATTATTGTTTTTTCCAATGACTCTTGTCTTCTCATAATGGGACCAAAGTACAACAGCCTCAGTTTAGTCATTTTAGCTCCTAGGGTCAGTTCAGGCCTGATTTGATCTAGAATCCACTGATTTTTTTTTTTTTTTGGCAGTCCGGGGTATCCGTAACACTCTCCTCCAACACCACATTTCAAAGGAATCTACTTTCTTCCTATCAGCTTTCTTCATTGTCCATTGTGGTGGGGGGTGCCAAATTTTTTAAAAGCCTATAGCAAAGCATGCAACAGCCTCGGCTTATGCAGATGGCTTCTCGACATCATGTTTTCTTTAAAGCTAACGATGACTTTCTTCTTAGGAAATTAGACAGCCAAGCAGACAGTGCGAATCCTGCTCTCCTACTAACTTGCTAGTGGTGCGGATACGTGCTTAAAGGGTTAAAGTGTGGAACTCTCTGCCCCAGGATGTGGTGACAGCTGCCAACTTGGAAGGCTTTAAGAGGGGAGTGGATATATTCATGGAGGAGAGGGCTATCCATGGCTACTAGTCAAAATGAATACTAGTCATGATGCATGCCTGTTCTCTCCAGGATCAGAGGAGCACACCTATTTAGGCAGATCCCTGAAACAAACCTTGCCCCAATAGGAGGCCTCAAGCCAGTGGTTTTCTCTCAGCCTCATCTGCCAAAAGTGGTATGTAATACTGTCCTGGATGGGCTCAGGCTAGCCTGATCATTGTCGGATCTCAGAAGCCAAGCAGGGTCGGCCCTGGTTAGCACTTGGATGAGAGACCAACTAGGAAGTCCAGGGTCGCTACACAGAGGCAGGCCATGGCATGCCATCTCTGTCTGTATCTTATCTTGAAAACCCTATGGGGATCGTTGCCATGGGGCAGTCCCTGGAGAATGGGTCCTCCTCAGAGGAGGAACTCTACCAGGAGAATTCAGCCCCAATGGAGCTGCCTCTGACCTTGCAGCCTGAAGTGGGGCCTGGTTCAGTACAGCCTGGCGAGGAGGCTGACAGCCCTTAAGCTGGTGACTCTCCAGAACAGGCACAAGACTTGCAGTCAGAAGTCATGGCAGAACCAACCCCATCCTGCTCAGAGCCTGAACCCAATGGCCCAGCTGTGAGCCCTCAAGCTACTAAGGCAGCAAAGGCTGACAGGTGGAGGCAGCAGCAGAGAAAGGAACTGATGGATAAAAGACATAGTGCCCGGCTGGAAGCCTACCGGCGTGTGCTGGAACAGCAGCAGAACAGTGAGTCCTCGCAGCAGGAGGACTGACAGAGGAACCAGATGCCAGAAAAGTCGCAGCTGAACATCCCAGGGCCGAGTAACCTGCTGCCTTCTACGCCTGAACAACTCTGTGCCTTTAGACCTTGGACTGGCTATTTGGACCTTTGACTCTCTGGGACCCTCGACCTTGAACCGGCTACCTGGACTACGAACTGTAACTCTGATTTGGCAAGTACTGGACTCTGATTTCTGGCTTTGACAAACGGACTGGTTCTTTGGACTCTGCTTTACCCTTTCCCTGGTGTTGCCAACCACCTGGAGCAGTATCTCAGAGACACTGCAAGTGGGGACCTGAGCAGTGGCAGCTAGCCAGCACAGTCGCATAAGTCGGCTGCGACTTGACGGCACTTTCCGCCACCAATACTGTCCTACATTACAGGGCTGTGGTAAACATTGGGACAGGGTAGCACCATGTATCCAAACGTATGGTCCCAAAGACTTAATGGCACCTAAGACTTCATAAGAAGGCTGGATGATTTCCCGCAGATTCCTCCTCCTCGCTGCGCTCCCCAATTTGTCCCTGACGATGAAGGCCCGCTGGCCCCCACAAACAAAACTGGGCTCAGTGGAGGAGAAAGCAGGAAAGTCCCACTCTGGAAAGTCTGCAGCGGGTTGGATGTACCCCAGAAACCTTCCTCCCAGTTAAGTGTGCAAAAGATTGCGGCTCTTAACACCAGCCCTATCCATAAGTACCCAACTTGGTCGAGTATTAATATCTCTTCTGTTAGGTGAAAGCAGAGAAGAAAGCCTGTGGCATCTTCAAGAAGAGGAAGAGGAGGCAACAAAAAATGTCAGAATATGCGGTGATGGCCAAACTAACCAGCATGCTGAGAGGAAGAACGATGAATAATTTCAAGAGAACTGGATGTGTTATTTTGAATATGCAAAGTTGAAGATATAAAATAAAATAAGATATTAGTATGTATTAGAATAGAGAATAGAGAGTAGACGCAGTCATCCTGGAAAGCTGAAACTTTGTTAAGAAATTAAATAGTACTGAAGAAATCATAGTGGATAGTAGAAATATTAAACAACAATACAGTTTAACCAGAATATAATTATTGAGATGACTGTGACCTTAAGAAATGTTAAATATTAACCCTGAAAGAAGCCTAAGCTGTATATGAATGGGAATACATGTAGTGTATGTTGTGTTATGTTAAAATATAATAAAATGTTATAAAAAAGAGGAAGAGGAGGAAGAAGAAGAGTTGGTCTTTATAACCTGATTTTCTCTACCTTTAAGGAGTCTCCAAGAGGCTCACAATCGCTTTCCCTTCCCCTCCCCACAAGAGACACTTTGTGAGGTAGAGAGTGCAGAGAGAGCTGTGACTAGCCCAAGGTCATCCAGCAGGCTTCATGCGGAGGAGTGGGGAATCAAGCCTGCTTCTCCAGAGTAGAGCCTGCCGCTCTTAACCACTACACTGTGAGACAGTGTGGTGTAGTGGTTAAGAGTGGTGGACACTAATCTAGAGAACCGGGTTGGTTTCCCCACTCCTCCGCATGAAGCCAGCTGGGTGACCTTGGGCCAGTCACAGTTCTATCCCAACTCTCTCAGCCCCACCTGCCTCACAAGGTGCCTGTTGTGGGGAGAGGAAGGGAAGAAGATCGTAAGCCGGTTTGATTCTCCTTAAAAAAAAAAAGTAGAGAAAGTCAGCATATAAACAACAATTCTTCTTCTACATCATGCTGCCCTGAAGATTAACCATTTTATTTTGGCGGAAGTGGCCGGGGAACCATCATCAGATGCAGGAAGTCCGAGCTTACTATTTTCTAGTTCCCCAAACCCAGATGGCTTCATTTGCAAACAATGCAAATAGTGGGGTGTTTGTTCTTATTTATTATTGCATTGCCCAGCTCCTGCCAACAATCACACAAAGTTGGGGGAGGATGTGAAGAAGTGGATTTACTCATGCAAAACTTGTAGCGAGTGTTTTGGTCGGCGCGATAACGTCCCTTTTTTGGCTAGAACGATAGAAGAGCAGGCTTGCTTCTCATGTAACATTTTGACTGAACATGACCAGTGTGTTTTATTTTGTATATCTGAAGTCGTAATAGGCTAGACGCTTTTCCTTGTTGAATGAAAGCTAGGAAAGGCCCATTAATAGCAACCAGCGCCATGCCCCAGAATCTGGGCAAAACCAGGCCAGATCACACCCCTAATGAAATCATTATCATCTAAGTGGCAGAGGGTATGGCATTGTGCAACCAACACCGTGAAAGTAAAATCCGTTTACTTTCTGGTGTCACCACACTCTGGATAGCTGCCACATGGTGTAGTGGTTAAGAGCGGTGGTTTGGATCGGCGGACTCTGATCTGGAGAACCGAGTTTGATTCCCCCAGTTCTCCACATGAAGCCAGCTGGGTGACCTTGGGTTAGTCACCACTGTCTTACAGCTCTCTCAGCCCCACCTACCTCACAGGGTTTCTGTTGTGGGGAAGGAGATTGTAAACCAGTTTGATTCTGCCTTAAGTGGTAGAGAAAGTCAGCATATAAAAACCAACTCTTCTCCTTCTTCATACGTAAGCAGAAGGAAACAACCCAGAAATGCAATCATACCCCAGAGAGACTGTAATTGATCGACAGTTTTAGTTTTCCCTGTCAAACAAATAATTTTTCAATTGGTTTTTTAAAATGCACAATTGCTTTGATGTCCAAGAGCCTCTTGTCATGGGGAGGGACTAGGGTTGCCAGGTGCCTGCTGGTGGCGGGCAATTCCCTGCCCATTTACCCCTCTGCCCTCTGACCACCTGAGGGTCGGCGGGCAAACATGCACGTGCATAAGGCATGCGGCACTTCCTTTACCACTCAAACTAAGAGGTAAAGGCCCCTCGCGAGGCAGCACTTCCGGTTCTAAACTGGAAGTGCCGCGCATGCGTCGGCGCACGCGCACACAATTACAAAGAAAAGCCTTTCACCGGAGGAAAGGAGGCACCTGGCAACCCTAGGAGGGACAGTTTGTTTAGAGGGGAGAGCCACTTAAGGATTTGACCTTATATACTGCTTGATGTATCCACATCCTTAAGAGCCCAGCATACAATAGAAGGAGACAGTGAAGCCAGGTTTTGACATATAGGAAGTTAAGAAATTTACAGGGAGCTTCACTGTACTAGAAGGGCTTTTAGCTATTTCTTACTGCCCATTATGATATTTTATTATTAGGATGTGTGATAAGTTATAATTTTATACTGTCCACTGAGGAAGGCCTTTCCAGGCCGAAACGCATCTGGTCCTTTTTGGATCTCATATTGGTCAATGAAAGATTGTACATCACAGTTGTTCATGTTTGTATATATTGAATGTGTTAGTTTTTGTCTTTATTAGGAGTTTTATGCTTTTAATCTATATGTGCACCTTATTAAAATTTATATATTTGTAATTTTAGCATTTTTTAACTTAACTAAAACCCACAATCTTTGTAAAACATGATACTAAGCACCCACAAAAACTGTCAAGAGTACAGCAGTATTGTTCAGCCCTCCCCCCAAAATGTCGTCATGAAAAGCAAAGAAGCAGAAAAGCAAAGGATTGAACTGTCATTAAACTTGTTCAAAAGGTAGGACTGTTGAAGCTGGTGAACCGTCTCTTCGGCATCTGTGACATTGACCAGGCAGGGAAATACCTGGGAATAACTCCAGGCGGTTCTGAATGTTAATTCCCAATCTCAGCCACCAAAGATGGCTTTCCGCATAGTTGCAAAGACTGTTTTCTATTGCGGCAAACCAATGTGGCATATGTTCCATTTATCCATGAGAGCTAATAGCTCCTGACTGCTTTCCTCCTCCTCCGTGAATCTGCCTGATTCCTTTCAAATCCCACTACAGCCAGTGGTAGGGAGTTCCGCAAGTTAGTTAGGCATTGCGTACAGGGACTGCCTTTTGGTCTAACGCGACTCTTCTGCTCATCAATTTCAGTAGCGGCCCTCGGGTTCTAATCTTGCATGAGAGAGCGAGCAAATTCAGGTCCCTTGTGCAAGCACCGGGTTATTCCGGACTCATGGGGTGACATCACATCCCGACGTTTACTAGGCAGACTTTGTTTATGGGGTGGTTTGCCAGTGCCTTCCCCAGTCACCTTCCCTTTACCCCCAACAAGCTGGGTACTCATTTTCCCGACCTTGGAAGGCTGAGTCGACCTTGAGCCGGCTACCTGAAACCAACTTCCGTCGGTTGGCCATAAACAAATAGTAGGCACTTCACGCTAAATATATGTACACAAGAGAGATTTGATTGTTTCAGATAGGGTTACCCGGTCCCTCTTTGCCACCGGCGGGAGGTTTTTGGGACGGAGCCTGAGGAGGGCGGGGTTTGGGGAGGGGAGAGACTTCAATGCCATAGAGTCCCATTGCCAAATCAGCCATTTTCTCCAGGTGAACTGATCTCTATTGGCTGGAGATCAGTTGAAACAGCAGATCTCCAGCTAGTTCCTGGAGGTTGGCAACCCTAGAGGGGAGTTGGCAACCCCCGCCCAGCTTGAAACAGGTGACTTTGGTGGGGGGTATTTTAAGCATGCCGCAAGGCAGACCAGAGTTGGATGGCCCAGGCTAGCCCGATCTCGTCAGATCTTGGAAACTAAGCAGGGTCACCCCTGGTTAGTACTTGGATGGGAGACCGTCAAGGAAGTCCAGGCCGGGTTGCTACACAGAGGCAGGCAATACCCAGCCACGTATGAACATCTCTTACCTTGAAAACTCCATAAGGGGGTCACCATAAGTCAGCAGCAACTTGACGTCAATTTCCACAGCCACCAAGCCTGGGGCAAGATTCCATCCAGAACTTCCTGGTCATTGCCTGGATGGACTGTCAACAATGGTTTCATCCAGACACTGCTTGGTTTCCAAGCTAAATGCTTTTGGGGGCGGGGTCTCCCGGCGTCAGCAAAGAGCCTCGGCCGGCACAATGCTTTACTTTATTGGAAAGTCAAACCGCAGCTCAAGGGTAAGCTATTTTGCTGAACGAGGATGCGTCATCTGCTCTGGCATCCTCCACCTTGAAGACTCTGAAAGGTTAGACAAACCTTGATATGAGCAGCGTTCGTCATCTCGTTGTTTTCCAAATTCATACTTAACCTGCAAAGCCATAAAGTTAGAGAGCTGCAATTATGGTGCGGGATCCATCCAGGCCTTGGATGGTCTGCGTGTGGTTTATTTTATTTTTTTTAAAAAGAGTTTTATTTCAATACACAAAACAAACAAACACAAGCATAAAACAGAAACATTCATACAATTTGTATGGAACTTACTATTTAAATTTCTTTTCGAGTTACAATCTCTCAGTTTTGACACCGTGTGATGATATAATAACCAGGGAATATTCCCAATGGCCATTACTTTTGTCTTTCTTGATGTTGAGCTGTAGTTCTGCTTTGGCACTTTCTGATTTTAACTTTCACCAGTAGTTAGGGTTGCCAACCTCCAGGTAACAACTATAAAGAAGGAAAACAGTACCCCAAAAATTGTAAACTATGAGTGCTATATTACAAGAGTGCAAAAATCAAAACAGACACAGAAATATCTACAATACACCTGCATGGTATGAACACCAAAGTATCAACCTAGTATGAATTTCCAATTGCCAAAGCGGCCATTTTCTCCAGGGGAACTGGTCTGTATCGGTTGGAGAATCAGTTGTAAATAGCGGGAGATTTCCAGCTAGTACCTGGAGGTTGGCAACCCTACCAATAGAGATCAGTTCACCTGGAGAAAATAGCTGCTTTGGCAATTGGACTCTATGGCATTGAAGTCCCTCCCTCTCCAAAACCCACCCTTCTCATGCTCCGCCCCAGATATGTCCAGGTATTTCCCAACCCGGAGCTGGCAATCCTACTCCCTACTCAGCCATCCAGTTTACTGTGTGGTCACAGTGAGAGCATCAGTTTCAGCTGGGGTTGCCAGGTCCCTGGAGATACCTGGAGATTTTGGGGGTGGAGCCTGAGGAGGGCAGGGTTTAGGGAGGGGAGGGACTTCAATGCCAGAGTCCAATCGCCAAAGAGGCCATTTTCTCCAGGCTGGAGATCAGTTGTAATAGCAGGAGATCTCAAGCTATTACCTGGAGGTTGGGGGAGAAATAGACACCACTGTACTGGTATTGGGGAAATTAGGAAATCAGTACAGGAGCGAAATCAAATTTAAGGTGCAAAAATATCTTTATATGCTACTGTGTCTAACCTTATACATCAATATTCTAAGTCACCTATAAAATGTATACAACACACAAATACAACAGTAAAACAAACATACAATCAACCACCTCACAGGTGAAGGAAGAAAGGGAACAGTTCATATATGACGTGTCTCGGAGAGTACAAACATCATTCTTCTGCGCTCTTCTCAATGCAGGTAGGTAGGAGAATAGCAATATTCAATGAGGAAAAAATTCATGGAGGATATGGCCGTTTCAAATTCTTTGAATATGAATTCTTCATCAGTCCTTCCTATGATCATTTAAAATTTTTAAAATAAATTTACCATTTTCCACACATAATCTCCTATAAAGTTAATTTATATAATAAAATACATACTTACAATAAAGTTCCTCTTATATTGCACATCTTAGTAATATTTCAAAGTGCTGGATACATGTTGCTTCCCACAAGGAGTAAGATTCAAAAATGTAGCCATGTATGCAATGGAAAGTAATCTTTGCTAAATAACTAGCCACTGTGAGTGACTCAAAAGTTAACTGTATGCATCTGTGCCAGCCCGGCTGCAAGATTGGCTATTCTTAAAGGGATACCACATATTTTTTACAGGAAGCAGGAAAGGTCATTTTCCAAATTCAATCCGTATGGTGTTACAGTATTCAGCATATGGATAAAATATGTTTCTTTTTGCCTCAACAGTCTTTCATTATCGTCCCTGTTAAACCTTTTGGGATTTAGCCGCCAAATCACAAAGAAATGTAGGTCATTTTCATTATGCCGAAGTGGAAAGAAGTGCTCGACCACGGGGGCCGAAGTCACGCATGATCTGATTCTTGATCTGTGTTCTAATATGCGAGTTTTAATCGCTCTAATACTGGATTCAATATAAATTTTTCCACACGGGCACAATAAGCAATAAACACAGAATTTAGTATTACAGTTTGGTAAAGGACCGCAATTGAAAGGTGAAGTTACAGTCGGTCCTTTTAAATTCTTCAACTTCTAAGGAGAAATTACACGCTAGACGCCTATGACATTTAAAATGTCCTATGGTGGACTGTGTCCCTATGTCCCTGTAGATGTCAGAATGTACAAGCCTATCTTTGATGGAAGCAGTTTTTCTGATTCTGGGGGAAAGGTTACACCCCTGGATGTCCGCTAGTAGATGCCAATGCTTTTTTATAACATGAGTAATTTGAGTAGATAAATGTGTATATTGTAACGCAAAAGTTAAAGATTGATCTACAGGTTTTTTAGATTTGGTGTTATATATTAGTTCTTGTCTATCTAGATTATTAGCTCTATTTCTAGCTTTACTTATAATGTTGGGAGGGTAACCTCTATTTTCCAATGCAGATGATAAAGATGTGGCTGCTTTCTCATAATCTCTTTGAGTGGTGGTATTCCGTTTCATTCTTATAAATTGCCCATAAAGGCAAATTTTGCCTCAGATGCTTGGGATGAAAGGAATTGAAATGCAGAAGAGCATTTCTATCCGTAGCTTTCTTATACAGGGTGACAGCCAGTTTATTCTCACTGCTCTTATACACCATAGTATCTAAGAAAGCTATTTGTTGAACGCTGCATTTCCCTGTAAATTTTTAAATGATCATAGGAAGGACTGATGAAGAATTCATATTCAAAGAATTTGAAACGGCCGTATCCTCCATGAATTTTTTCCTCATTGAATATTGATATTCTCCTACCTACCTGCATTGAGAAGAGCGCAGAAGAATGATGTTTGTACTCTCCGAGACACGTCATATATGAACTGTTCCCTTTCTTCCTTCACCTTTGAGGTGGTTGATCGTATGTTTGTTTTACTGTTGTATTTGTGTGTTGTACACAGTTTATAGGTGACTTAGAATATTGATGTATAAGGTTAGACACAGTAGCATATAAAGATATTTTTGCACCTTAAATTTGATTTCGCTCCTGTACTAATTTCCTAATTGCCTGGAGGCTGGCAACCCTAGTCTCAGCCTAACCTACCTCACAGGATTGTCTTGAGTTACAAATGGAGGAGGGGAGAAGCATGTAAACAAAAAGTTTGAAATCAGTAACTTTCTCCTCCCTCCAGTTTCAGCCCTAATTTGGTTTTTGCTTCTTCTTTGTGGTCATTGGCCCCGTTTTGGGTTGTTAAATGTTTCCTGTCAAAGTGAGGCACAGAAAGGTTCTTTTGTTGTCAGATATGCATGTCGCTGATGCAGACCACGGAGCAGAAATGGAGGACTAGCATGGTGAGTAGTGGCTGGAGTCTTGGACTGGTATCTGGGAGACCCGGGTTCGAATCCCCACTTATGCCCATGGAAGTGTGTTGGGTAACCTTGGGCCAGTCACACACTCTCAGCCTAGCCTACCTCACAGGGAGGTTGTGAGGATAAAACGGAGGAGAGAAGAACAGCATAAGCTGTAGGGCTGCCAACCTCCAGGTACTAGCGCAGGGGTGGGGAATGTCAGGCCCGGGGGCCGTATAAGGCCCGCAAAATCATTTGGTCTGGCCCTTTGTGGGTCCTGGCAGATCTCTAGCTCAGAAGGATTTAAGACTGGAGATCTGCCCCCTCTCGGGAGGCGTTACTGGACAGAGCTCCTTTGCCTAAAAGCCCCAAGTGGCTTGTTGCTCGCTCCGTCTTGTGTTTGCTGCCCTGCCTGAATCTTTTGGGCCCAGCTGGGGAGAGCAGAGCTCAAAAGCGAGTCGCTCTACATGGCAGACACTCAGAGCCATCTCCAGTCGTGCCTTAGGCTAAATGTTTGACCAAATATAGCAGGCTAATTTTAAGTTGATAATTTTGTATGGCTCGCGAATGATGTTATAAATATCCAAATGGCCCTTGGCAGAAAAAAGGTTCCCCACCCCTGTACTAGCGGGAGATCTCTTGCTGTTACAACTGATCCCTAGCCGACAGAGATCAGTTCACCTGGAGAAAATGGCAATTGGACTCTAGGGCATCGAAATCTTTCCCCACCCCAAACCCCACCCTCCTCAGGCTCCGTCCCCAAAAACCTTCCGCCGGTAGTTAAGAGGGATCTGGCAACCCTATCTATGAGTGGCCTCACTTTTATAGAGAAGTCATCGCCTTTGACCGTTGTCTGTTTTGTTCAGTCGTTTTTCTCCCAGCTGGAAGCGATCAGGAAACCTGTTGGAATTTCCAGGGTTTCTTGGGCGTTGGCTACAAACAGGTAAGTTCACCCTCTACCCAACATGCACAGCAACAGCTGAGGGGCTAGTAGCCCCTCTGCCTACTAGGGTTGCCATCAGGCCTGGAGAAAGATGCCCTTGGTGGAAAGTGCTGTCTAGTCGCAGCCGACTTATGATGACCCCGTAGGGTTTTCAAGGCAAACTACGAACGGAGGGGGTTTGCCATTGCCTGCCTCTGCATAGTGACCCTGGAATTCCTTGGTGGTCTCCAATCCGGACACAAACTTAGGATGACCCTGTTTGGCTTCTGTGATCTAAGGAGATCGGGCTAGTCTGGGCCATCCGGGTAGGGCTGCCAACTTCCAGGTACTAGCTGGAGATCTCCTGCTATTACACCTCCAGCAATATAAATCAGTTCCCCTGGAGAAAACGGCTGCTTTGGCAATTGGATTCTACGGCATTGAAGTCCCTCCCCTCTCTAAACCCTGCCCTCCTCAGATTCTACCCCCCCCCGCCAAATCTCCAGGTGTTTCCCAACCTGGAGCTGGCAACCCTACATCCGGGTTAGGGCCCTGTCCTTTTAGTAGTGGCGTACTGCATGGGAATAGCAGTGGAAGATTTTTGTGTCATGGAGGTATTGGCTTGCCAACCTCCAGGTGGCCCCTGGGGATCTCCAGTTATTACAATTGATCTCCAGACGACCAAGATCCGTTCCCCTGGAGAAAATGGCTGGTTTGTGGCATTGTACCCCGTTGAGGTCCCTGTCCTCCCCAGGCTCCATTTCCAAATTTCCTGGAGTTTCTCAGCCTGGAGCTGGCAACCGTACCCCCCTATACTCCACCTGGGTGAGACCTGGCAATCCTAGGTGGAATTTATGGCATTTTATCCTAACCCTACTGAGGTCCCTCCCCTCCCCACCCCAAACCTATCCCTCCCCAGGCTCCACTCCCAAAATTTCCAAGTATTTCCCAACCCGGAACTGGCAACCCAAGAATATCCCATTTTTTATGCAGATCAAACTGATGTTAAAGGGACCACTGGAAAAGTTGGCAACTGTAACTGGTCCCTGCAGGGAGAGACTGGTGCCTTCTTGTTTCGTTGGAGCGCTTTCCAGAAGCATCTACTGGCTGCAGCAGCAGCAGGATGAGGGGGCTGGACTAGATGACCTTTTGGTCCACCCCAGCAGGGCTTCTGTGAGTTCCGGAGGATGCAGGTGAGAGACAGCGAAATACCAACGGTTCAGAGGGCTCCAAATTCTCTTCCGAGGGGGCCTCAGACAGCCTTCCTTTGCAAGAAATGGGCTAATCTCCTTCGTTCTCTCTGTCGAGCAGTGGTTGATGAGCTGCTGTCTCAGCAGCTCCGAGAGGCCGATAAGAATCAGATTCGAAATGCAGCCCTAACCACACACCTGACAGGCGGCCTTATTGCAAGCTGCTGTCAGCCTCACCTCCCCGCTGTGCAATACAGGGATCAGAACTCCTACCTTGCAGGGCTGTTGGGAGGACTGCAACAAGATGGCGCATGGGAAACGATTGTGTTGCTCACTTTGGTTGGGAGTTATGTCTTGAACTGATTATCTTGTTTGCTTTGAACAGAAATCAAGGAAGGGGGGAGAGGGTTGCCAGCTCCAGGATGGGAAATACCTGGAGTTTTGGGGGGTGGAGCCTGAGGAGGGTGGGGTTTGGAGAGGGGAGGGACTTCAATGCCATAGAGTCCAATGGCCAAAGCGGCCATTTTCTCCAGGTGAACTGATCTCTGTCACCTGGAGATCAGATGTAATAACAGGAGATCTCCAGCCACCACCTGAAGATTGGCAACCCTAGGCTTGCCCTGTAGACAGCAAAATTTACAAAATAACTGTTCTGGATCATTAGTGTGTTTGTGATGCTGAGAGATGTCAACATACACAGTAGAGCTGTGAATATTTCCGCTTGTGTGTGTGTGTGTGTGTGTGTGTTGGGGGGGGGGAGATGGCTGATTTCCCCCGCCTCCCCTTCATTTCTTCAAATCCCGCCTGGAAAACTGCAGCAACCCTCCCTTGTGAGGAAGGTTGCCTGGGGGCAAAATTCATCTGGATATCAGCAAGCCCCACCTTCCGCAGCTGGGTTGGGCCTTCTTCCGGCTGCTCAGGTGCGAGTTAAGCTCAGGTGTGTGAGACAGGGCTGAAGATGGCGAGCGCTGCTTGAAGGAGGAAGAAAGGGAGACATTAAGCCTGGAGGATCTTCTGCATCTCAGTAAGTGTGCGTTTCGAGCGTACCGTAGAACTTTTAAGGGAATTTCAGGTTGCTCTTGGCCAGAAATCCACAAGGACTAGTAGGAGATCCCCTTTTGTTAACACCGGGCGAGGTTCTGAAGAAGAGTTCTGTTGAACTCCAAAGGTTGCTTAACGCTTTGTGACTTTTTAAAGTCAGTCCTATATGTTTTTTAAGGGGCCTTGGATTGCAGATTGGATTTGTTGATGAGGACGGATTTATGCCTGGCGAGGCCTTTGTGTGAAAGATGCGTATGGGGTTTTATATCATCTTTCCTCCCGTGGGACTCTCTTTCCTGTCCTTTTCACTTTGTTTGTTGGCATGGGAGGCATTTGCAAAAACAAAAAACCCCATATATTGCAGGACGGAAGAAGAGCTGGGGTTAAGTGATGCACGTAGAACCTCTGAGTGTGAATTCTGCCGCTTCTTAGCCTCCAGCGTTGCTGAACTATTTCTAGGGCAAGGAATGAGGCCTGGGAGTCCAACGGTGCCTGGCGGGATGGGGCATAAAGGCTGCTGAGCCCCTGCCTCTGGGGTGATCACAGGAATCTCTGGGAAAAGGCTGAAGTTGGTTCCTGGTTCCTTATTTGCGTTTCCTAGTTCCTGAATCCTGAGGCCATTAAAAGCTCTGCACCCTAAAATAAGGTTTGGACCACCTCACGTCATACACCTCCACATTCAGGGGACTCTGCCCTCCAAGGGGATGCATACTGGCTCCAGGTCCAAAGCCCCGTTCTTGTGGCAGCTGCTCCAGAGTGGGGTGTCCCCAGAAAGAAGAAGAGTTGGTTTTTATATGCCGACTTTCTCTACCACTTAAGGAAGAATCAAACCGGCTTACAATCGCCTTCCCTTCCCCTCTAATCTGGTGAACCGGGTTGGTTTCCCCACTCCTCCACATGAAGCCAGCTGGGTGACCTTGGGGCAGTCACAGTTCTCTTGGAGCTCTCTCAGCCTCACCTACCTCACAAGGTGTCTGTTCTTCTCTTCCTCCTCCCACCCCCCATCATAGAGATGCCATTGGCCATTCTTTCCAAATCTGTGGAAGAAAGCAAAATGTTGCCCTGTGTTACAAGTTACACCAGCAAATTTGTATCTGGAGACAAGAAGACATTATTGGTTTTTATGTGTAGTTGTTCACATGCTGTGCTGTTGGGCTGGGGGGAAGGGGGGGATGCATTTTGTTTTGCTTATTTTGACTTTATGAGCAAGTAAACAGAAAGTTGGTTTCAGGTAGCCGGCTCACAGCCTTCCATCCTTCCAAGGTCGGCGAAATGAGTACCCAGCTTGCTGGGGGTAAAGGGAAGATGATTGGGGAAGGCACTGGCAAACCACCCCGTAAACACAGTCTGCCTAGTAAACGTCAGGATGTGACGTCACACCATGGGTCAGGAATGACCGGGTGCTTGCACAGGGGACTATAAAAGGTAAAGGTAGTACTACCAGATTATCAGGATTTTTCTTCCGTTCACATTTGAATGAAATAGAAGATAATAATATATTAAAAGATGGAGATTGGATTTGCAACATACTTAATGATATGCACTGGGAAGTTCCATGCGTCAAATTGGTCAGTGTTTCTACAGGGACTTTGGACTGCAACTAGGGTTGCCAGCTGCCAGGTACTAGCTGGAGATCTCCTGCTAATACAACTGATCTCCAGCCGATAGAGATCAGATCACCTGGAGAAAAATGGCCGCTTTGGCAATTGAACTCTATGGCATTGAAGCCCCTCCCCTCCCCAAACCCCACCCTCCTCAGGCTCCGCCCCAAAAATCTCCCGCCAGTGGCGAAGAGGGACCTGGCAACCCTAACTGCAACAGTGATAAGCAGTGATCCATTGACAAATAAACTGGAGCCCAGTTGGATTGTGCCTCTGCATCTTTGTTCTGTGCTTCTGAAACGGATACTGAAAGGGTTTTCATGTACATCAGAATGATTTTAGTCATCAGATAAGTCTTTACCACAGTTCTAATACTTACAGTGGGCAGAATAAACTCTTCATAGAATCAGGAGCCCCGTGGCGCAGAGTGTTAAGCTGCAGTGCTACAGTCAAAAGCTCTGCTCACGACCTGAGTTCGATCTCGACGGAAGTCGGTTTCAGGTAGCCAGGCTCAAGGTTGACTCAGCCTTCCATCCTTCCGAGGTCGGTGAAATGAGGACCCATCTTGCTGGGGGTAAAGTGTAGATGACTGGGGGAGGCACTGGCAAACCACCCCACAAAAAAGTCTGCCTTGGAAATGTCGGGATGTGACGTCACCCCATGGGTCAGGAATGACCCGGTGCTTGCACAGGGAACCTTTACCTTTTACCTTTTAGAATCATAGAGTTGGAAGGGACCACCAGGGTCATCTAGACCAACCCCCTCCACAATGCAGGAAATTTACAACTACCTCCCCCCCCCACACACCCAGTGATCCCCACTACATGCCCAGAAGATGACCAAGATATGTTCCCTCTCATCATCTGCTTAAGCTTATAGAATCAGCATTGCTGACAGGTGGCCATCTAGCCTCTGTTTAAAAACCTCCAGGGAATGAGCGCTCACCACCTCCCGAGTGTGGAAAGAATCCTGCAAGTTCTCTCCCATGAGCTCTTTAATGTTTGGACCCCTCTGCCTGCTACTTAGCAAAGCAAAGCCAGAGAGTGTAATAGGAAACCACAAACCATGTTCTTAAGACAGTCTCAGACCACACAGTCATAGCAGTAAAGCAAATAGGTTTATTGAACTTACAAAAGAATATGAAGCAAAGGAGAAAGCAATATTTAACATATATGTCAGTACTTAGCAAACATAAACATATTGACAGACCACAGATACAGAGGCCCCTGGGTCACTTCCAGAGAGAGAGACAGAGATGGCAACCATTCAAAGGGTCTGTGGTCTCTCAGTGGAAGGACAAAGAACTGGGGTTTGGGGTTGTTCCTTTATAGAGGAGGAGAGGGGGTCCCAAATGACCCCTCCCTGACACATTCTTAGGAAATGAGTTTTCTGCAAATCATGACTAAAATGTTTAGAAATATCTTGTTCCATAATAATTCTTTCAATGTCAGTTTTGCTATCTGATTGTCTTGTCCATCCATCAATGTTCCCAAAACAATCTCCTCCTAGAATGGGCAGACAATTTGCCGCCTGCTTGAACGGCCTTGATCTGGAGCGCGCACCGTGCTTTGGGTGACTAGCTCCTGTGCCCTTTAGGGTCAAAAGCCTAATTGGAGCTGATGTCTGCTAAACGTCAGGTCTTGTGTGACTATATATAATATTAAGGTATGCATGTGGTTATTATTTTGTTAACCCAAACGCCTTTCATATAAGCTAATATGTTTAAAAATTCTCACGACACCGAGGAAGCCTGTTCCACTGAGGAACCGCTCTGTTAGAAAATTCTTCCTAATGTTTAGATGGAAACTCTTTTGATTTAATTTCAGCCTGTTGTTTCTGGTCCGACCTTCTGGGGCAACAGAAAACAACTCGGCCCCCTTCGTTTGTAAAGTCACTTTCCAAGTTTTAACTCTGAATCAGACCTGCTACAGCCCCCCGCCCCCCACAATGGTGCAAGTGTTTGTAAAGACTATGGTCTTTTATGCATGGCTGTTTCCCTCACCGTCACCCCTCCAATGACTTTGGGACTTTGTGCTGATTACGCATGCCGTTTCCGGCCATCAGAGGTCGCCTCGGGTCGCCTTGTTCTCCCCCTGAATTTTGCCCCCAGTTTTCAAATTTGAGATAAAACAGATCTCTGGAAACTGTTGCATTCCTTTGTGCAGAGACAGCAACTACCCCTGTTTTTGAGGAGTGCTGCTCATCTATGGTTGCAAGGTCCCTCTTCGCCACCGGCGGGAGGTTTTTGGGGCGGAGCCTGAGGAGGGCGGGGTTTGGGGAGGGACTTCAGTGCCATAGAGTCCAATGGCCAAAGTGGCCATTTTCTCCAGGTGAACCGATCTCTGTTGGCTGGAGATCAGTTGTAATAGCAGGAGATCTCCAGTTAGTACCTGGAGGTTGGCAACCAAACAGGCACCACCATATGTCTTCTTGCAGGGGACAGTCTCTGGAGTGTAGAAATGTGTGATTTGGGGTGGTCCAAAGATTGTTTTGGGGTGCAGCTGAGCCCTAGTGCCTGTGTGTGCATTTGTCCTGGGGGCACTCCACTTTGGAGCAACTAGCACAAGAACTGGACTTTGGACCAGGAGCCAGCATATGTCCCCTTGGAGGGCAGAGTCCCCTGAATGTGGGGGTGTATGATATGTGATGTTCCAAACCTTATTTTGGGGTGCAGAGCTTTTAAATTATCCTCAATGTTTTTGGTTGGATTCAGGAACAAGGAAATGTGAATAAGGAACTGTGGACAAATCGGCTACCAACTTTAGCCTCATCTCATAAAAACTCTATTGAAGACACAAGGCCTTGGTTTGTGAAGAGGTGTCCGTTCCCAGAGAGGGAGTACATTTGTGTGAGAACAAGAGAGGTTTTAAATATGATTGACACATTTTATTACAGGGAGCACAAATAATGCTTAGCGTTCGCTGGGGTTGCCAACTTCCAGGTACTAGCAAAAAGGAAAATATATCAGCAACGCAGACCACAATGATATGCTAAATACCTTTATAGAATATAGACCATATATGTACCAAAAACTATCTTATCATAAATCACCAGACTAGTCGTGCTATAACTAATAATAAGCACTCTATAATAATATGAGCCCCGTGGCGCAGAGTGGTAAGGTGCAGTACTGCAGTCCAAGCTCTGCTCACAACCTGAGTTCGATCCCGACGGAAGTCGGTTTCAGGTAGCCGGCTCGAGGTTGACTCAGCCTTCCATCCTTCTGAGGTCGGGAAAATGAGTACCCAGCTTGTTGGGGGTGAAGGGAAGATAACTGGGGAAGGCACTGGCAAACCACCCCATAAACACAGTCTGCCTGTTAAACGCCAGGATGTGACATCACCCCATGGGTCCAGAATGACCCGGTGCTTGCACAGGGGACCTTTACCTATAACAAGAGTCATTAAGAACTTTCTGGGACTAAGCCCGCCGCCAGCGATGACTAGATGAAATCCGTGCCCCTTGCTGAAACGGAGAAACACCCGACTGGCGCTCAGTTTTCAAGTGCAGAGCCACTTGAAGATGCACTTTATAGTGTCAGAAACGCCAATCAATAATCAATACTCTTATCCCCTTTACCCAATCTTATTTAGGGATAGAGAAGTCCAGACACAGAGAGATCTATTGAAAGCATTTATTTGGCCATAATAAATGGGAGACAGCTTAGCACATGCAAGTGCCCTCGCTGCTCAAAGCAAATGGTCCAGTGCTCACTCTTTTATAGCCCTTCAGAGGCTCAGCCCCCTACTGATGCCCAAATGCCGGCCCTTTTGGCTTCCCATGATTGGATAAAGCCAAATTACAGTCTTTCCTGACCGCCCTAAAATCCATACATGGTATACATTGACATCATTGAAACACCCATCTCTAAAAATGGTTAGTTTGCTGATCATTGAAGTTTCAGTTCCCATGTCCTTTGAGTTGTTTATTTGTCATGTGTGCTTATCTTACAAAATACTTGCTGACAGTGTAAGTTATTTCTGATGTTTTATGATCTCATGACTGTCTGGCTTCTACTGTTCACTTCCCCTATTTCCACGACCATCTGTTAGATTTTCTTGGGTAGATTTCCAGACTCCCTAGACTCCCCCTCCCATCTCTGACCATCTATCTTAAGTTCTGTCTGAACTTTTAACCTCTCCTTTAATTCTATATGGGAATCTAAAATCCTCCAATACTTTATTGCTAAATCCAAAAATCAATAGTTGAAGGCACTTGGCATTGTTCCCTTATCTTAGTCATGAAGCAATCTACCTGTGTGTTGAACTACTTCCTTAATATTCCAAATTATCAGACTCAAGGTCTTTATATTAACATTCTTTACTTAAACAGTATGTTGCTGGAGCCTGTTTGCTTTCCGTAGTTTTACTGTGATGTATTCTGTCTTTAGAAAGAAACTATGCAAGCTATAGATTACATCTCCCATAGAAATCTAGGCTTCTCTTTAGCAAGCTTGCCTAATGTCTTTACCTTTCCAGCCCCTGAAAGAGTTCTACCTTGCTTTTCCATTTACCGTAACCTTGGCTAAAGGTGTACTAATTTTCTCATCTGCAGATCTCCTTACCTATAGTATTCATAGATTGTGCATAATCTATCTATTGGAAAGCTCCTTTCAGTTAAAATCATTCTGTGTCTGTCTGACTATATTTCCTATTTTTAGCTGTCTGTCTGCAGTGCTGAGTCTGTAAGAAACGTAAGTATCCATTCTACCTAGCAACTGGCTTTCTCAGTCTTTAGATGGTTAACTTGGTTCTCCTATAGTTCAATATATGTGGCTTTAATATACTGTTGCTATTAACTATTAAGTTCAAGCCTGCATTTCTATTCTATTTTCCTAAGTATAATTTTTATTTTTGCTTAATTGCCAAGCTTATCATTTCAGTGTGCTGTAAGATTCAGTTCCTCTTTCCTTCATGTCTGAGTTGGGCTGTAATGCCTCCCCCTCTTCATGCACTTCGACTAGGTCGGTGGGATCTTGCAAAGTCTCTCCAATAGCCCAGAGTCCTGTGGATAAAGACAGGTAGCCTGAGATGAAATGCCCCCATCCAGTGATGGACCCAGGTCATCTCTCTCTGACCCCTTCCTTGCCAGTTCCACTGTTGGTTCTCTAGCTTCAGCGAGACAGACACTTTTCTCATGGCTTCCATGTTAATCCCCCAACCTTTCCCAGCCCCCGTCTCTCTCTCTCTCTCTCTCTCTCTCTCTCTCTCTCTCTCTCTCTCTCTCTCTCTCTCTCTCTCTCTCTCTCTCTATATATATATATATATATATATGTGTGTGTGTGTGTGTGTGTGTGTGTGTGTATATGTATATATGTATATGTGTGTGTGTGTGTGTGTGAGAGAGAGAGAGAGAGAAATATTCCTATTAGTTAAAGCAGACTAAAAATCTTAAACTTTCTTCTCTTAACACCCCCCTCCTTCCTGTGCTGTTGTAGAATCTCTCTGTCTGCTACCATAAGCTCAACAGGAGCTTATGGTTCCTTACCGAGGAAGAACAAGTCAAAGTGTGCCAAATTAAATAGATGGAGAACCTAAATGAAACTATCACGATAGAAGAATGGGAACAGATCTTTAGGAAAAGTTCTAAGTTTACTTTATCTCAAAGCATCCAGGAAAATTGCCTTAAGATGCTGCACAGATGATATATAACACCAAGTGATATTCAGAATATGAACAGTAAAGCTTCAGGACTCTGCTGGAAATGTCATAAAATCAGAGGTACTTTTTTCCAATGTTGGTGGTCATGTGAAGTCGTGCAGAAATACTGGAAAAAAAATTCATAAGAACATCGAAGACATAGTAGGGCAGAGCATAAAATTTGATCCCAAACGTTTTCTTCTGAATAAAGTACCAGATACCATGAATAAGGACCAACAGATCGTATTAAAATATCTTACAACAGCGGCAAGAGTAAGTTTGGCAGCACTATGGAAAACAAATAAGATTCCAACAATTCAAACATGGTTAGATAAATCCCTAGATTATATCACAATGGCGCAATTAACAGATTATATGAAGGAGAATTTACGAGAACAGAGTTTTGAGAGATGGAAATCCTTTAATGAATTTATTAAAAATATCAAACAAAAGACTTAGTTAAATCAAGCTATTATTATGTTAAGAGAATGTGGAGGACTGTATTATAAACAGGGGTAGAGTTTGTTAGTTTCTAACAAAATGATATGTAAATAAGATTATTTTCCCTTCCCCTATTTCTTTTCCTGTATATCCTCCAATTAATGAAAAATAATAAAAATAATACTAAAAAAATAATTAAAAAAAGGAAGTCTGTTCCTAGCCGCAGAAAAAGCGGAACTTCTGAGAGGCCCTGTGTGTTTCACAGAGCTAGAAACTCTCCAGGTCTCGCCGGGAGACTTTGTTTAAAAGCCATTTTATACATGCTACCTAAAGCCACCTTTATATATACTGTCATGGGTAAACAGGCAACTGTCTCTATCAATAGCAGAAAAGGCGAGTATAGCTGTGATCTCAATAGAAGATGCAGAATATTATGCATCTTATGTAGGATGGACGATTTCTCGCTGATTCCTCCTCCTCGCTGCACTCCCCACTTTGTCCCTGATGATGAAGGCCCGCTGACCCCACAAACAAAACAGGTCTCAGTGGAGGAGAAAGCTGGAAAGTCTGCAGCACTTTACACACACGCACACACACACACACACACACAGTTTATATCCTCCAGAACAGGTCTGTTTTACACATTCTGTGAAGCAGACCGCCTGCGTGGTGTAGTGGTTAAGAGCAGCGGACTCTAATCTGGAGAACCAGGTTTGATTCCTCACTCCTCCACATGAAGCCGGCTGGGTGACCTTGGGACCGTCACAGTTCTCTCTGAACTCTCAGCCCCATCAACTCACAAGGTGTCTGTTGTGGGGAGCGGAAGAGAAGGTGATTGTAAGCTGCTTTGACACTCCCTAAAGGTAGAGAAAAGGGGGGGGTATAAAAACCAACTCTTCTTCTCCAGTATAAGTGTGGAAGCCTTTGTGACTTGTAGGGTTGCCAGGCACTGGCTGGAAAACATCAGGAGAGGAAGGGGTGGTGATGGGGGAATGATGATATGCCGATGGCATGATGTTGCTTCTGGCGAACAACTGGAAGTGCTGATGTGACCCTCTAGGATTCAGACAGAGCTGCCCGGATCCTAGAGAGTCACTTCTGATTATCAGTTGAAGCACAATGTTGCTTTTGGGGGCAATTTTTCCACCCTGCCACCCTGCAGAGTGGCAGCAGGCAACAAAAAAGGAGTCTGGGAGGTGTGCTGCTGAGCCTTCTTCGTAAGTTGCTAAGTGTCTGAAAACAAACAGAAAAATCCTTCTTTTTATTCATCTATCATGTTTCTGGCATTAAAAGATTGATTTGTACCCTGGTTTGGCAAGAAGATTGTAGAAACCTCTGTTGGTTGTAAAGAAGTCATTGCAGACATTAAATTGTTTGCCTTCTAGGAAGGTTGGCTGTGTCCTTAGGCTTCAAGGACATGAATGAAATAATTAATGATTTCCTCACAACCCTGAGACATGTCTAAGCAGGCAGAAATGGATGGTTGCCACATCAGTCCATTGAGGAAATAAATCCACAAATGATAGTGGATAACTGTTAGGGCCAAACATAACATCTCAAAGGCCTGAGCAAATTTCCGAATGGTAGTTCCGTGGGACTGAAAGCTTTCTTAGTATTTTGTGACATTTTGAGTAGGTACTGATAAAGGAAATACGCCACTTTTTCCCTGTAGATTTTCTCCACCCTTTAATGAATCTGGAGTGTGGGGTGGTATAGTATAGCCCGATCTTGTCAGATCTCGGAAGCTAAACTGGGTCGGTACTTGGACGGGAGACCTCCAAAGAAGACTCTGCAGAGGAAGGCAATGGCAACCCACCTCTGCTCAATCACTTGCCTTGAAAACCCCACCAGGAGTTGCTGTAAGTCAGCTGCCAATTGATGGCACTTTACACACATAATGGGCGAAAATGCATGGTCGCTTTAGCCTCCTTTATTCCCTGTTTCAGCCAGGATTAAGCCAGGATCGAACACACGTTCGGTGAAAATGCATGTGTTTGATCCTGGCTGAATCCTGGCTGAAACAGAGAATAAAGGAGGCTAAAGCGACCATGCGTTTTCGCCCTATGTGTATGTGTTTCCATTGATAGGGTTGCCAACCTCCAGGTACCAGGAAGATAGAAGAACCCTTGAGGTCTATTGATCATATTGTGTGAGGTATTGCATACCCTTATAAGTTTGAGATGTTATAGCAATTCACAGTGATGATAAATATTTAGGAGACCAACTGTTGAAGCTATTTTGCGAAACGTACACCGATCTAGAGGTGTCGTCTTGTTGATTGGACTCTGCTTACTTTATTCTCATTGGAGACGCGGAGTTCACTGGCTGGGCACATTCGCGGTCTTGGAATCAGTGGAAACAGCCATGGCTTACCACTTCCTTGACACAACTTTGGAACACCTTCACATGCATCAGCTCCAGTAGTGCTTGAAAGGACATATTCTTTCATGGAATTCGTTTCTCTGAGTAATTGATGGTTCCTTATTTGTGTTCATGTTATGTAATTTATGTTTTGCAATGCAGAGAATTATAACGGATGTTATAGGCATTTAGTAAACTATTGTATTAATGACTTCAACTGAGCCTTCGCGCTGCTTTTTGCTAGCAACTTTGTTAATTCAACATAGGTATTTCTTATATAAGAAAACCTCCAGGTACTAGCTGGAGATCTCCTACTATTACAACTGATCTCCAGCCAATAGAGATCAGTTCCCCTGGAAAAAATGGCTGCTTTGGCAATAGGACTCTATGGCATTGAAGTCCCTCCCCTCCCCAAACCCTTCCCTTCTCAGGCTCCACCCCAAAAACCTCCCGCCAGTGGCGAAGAGGGACCTGGCAACCCTAGAGCCAGCAGTTCCGTGGGCTGCCAAACTCCAAGACAGCTCCTGACATTGGGTTTAAATTTCAGGGCGGGTGGGAGGAGAGATTGGCAGGATATTAGGTAAAACGGTTTATCTGTTGGGGCGTTCACTGGTGAAATCGGTATCCCAGAGATGTTGTGGGTTCTCCTTGGAGGCATTTAAGCAGAGATGGGACAGGGATGCTTTAGGTCATCCTGCCTGGTGCAGGGTGGAGGGGTTGGACTGGGTGGTCTTTAGGCCCCTTCCCACTTTTTTGATTCTATGAATATTGCCAGCATTAGGAAGCAGAGCTTAATTGCCCTGCGTAACGAAGCTACTCCTCAACGAGAACCAGAATAAAACCAGATGCCAAAATGGAAGAAAAAATATATAAACCCAGAGAGAAGGGACCGAGCCAGGAACCAAGAAGCTACCAGCGCAAATCTCTGCCACGCCTTTTATATGCTCCCCAAATCCTTCCCTCCTCAGGCTCCACCCAAAAAACCTCCCGCTGGTGGTGAAGAGGGACCTGGCAATGCTATCCCTTGAGCCCAAGTCTCCATGTGTTACGCAGCGGAACCCCAATCTACTCAAAAGAAAGTCTAACCCCTGTCAATGCTGCTTACTTCCTGGTAAGTGCATAGGATTGCACATTTGGTGGTGGAAAGCACTGTCAAGTCGCAGCCAGTTTATGGCAATCCCATAGGGTTTTCAAAGTAATAGGCGACCAGCGGTGGTTTGCCGTCACCTGCCAACCTTGGGCTTCCTTGGTGGTTTCCCATCCAAGTATTAACTAGAGCTGACCCAGCTTAGCTTCGGAGATCTGATGCGATCTGCTTTGTCTCGGCCATCCAGGTAAGGGCAGGATTGAACCTTTCGCCTCTACAAAGCATTAGCATTCACAAATGTACAGTTATTTTTAGGTCTTTTATGCATAGGCTGTTTCCCTCGCCGTCACCCCTCCAATTACTTCCGGTCTTTGTGTTTCTTAAGCCTGCCGTCTGCGACCATCAGAGGTCGCCTCGCTCTCCCCCTGCCTTTCCCCGCGTTTGGCCCACGTTTTCAGATACCTGTTTTATCTCGAATTTGAAAGTGTAGCCAAAATGTGGGGAAACGTAAGGGGAGAGCGAGACGACCTCTGACAGTCGGAAATTGCAAGCATCATCCAAGCAAAGACCTGAAGTTGTCGGAGGTGTGATGGCGAGTGAAACAGCCACATGTAAAAGACCATAAATATTTCCTACAGCTGTAGTCCCTGGAAGTTTCTGCTTGAAGGGTCCCCAACCTTGTTGTGCCTGTGGGCGCTTTTAAAATTTTGTGAATGGAGAGTAGGTGCCACTCAACATGGCTGTCGTGGGGAGACGGGACGCTGGAGGTGGAACTGGAGGTTCCACAAGATGCTGGAAGGTTCCATCCCAAGCATCCTTCTGTAAAGGGGACATCTACGGTGGCCAGCTTCCAGGTGGCACCTGTAGATCTCCTGCTGTTACAACTGATCTCCAACCGATCAAGATCAGTTCACCTAGAGAAAATGGTTGCTTTGGAGGGTGGACCCTGTGGCGTTAAAACCTGCGGAGGTCCCTCCCCTCCCCAAACCCCGTCCTCCCTAGGCTCCACCCCCAAAATCTCCAGGTATTTCCCAACCCACAGCTGGCAACCCCAGGGACAGCTGAATGGGAGCTCCCTATAGGCACAAAGAACTCTCTCAGCCCCACCTACCTCACAAGGTGTCTGTTGTGGGGAGAGGAAGGGAAGGTGATTGTAAGCTGGTTTGATACTCCTTAAAAGGTAGAGAAAATCAGGGTATAAAAACCAACTCTTCTTCTTCTTCTCCATAAATGAAGTTTGAGAGAAACCGGGGAGACAGATTTAGTAACTCCAAGCCAGATGACCCCGAGAGGTTAATCTCGTCCTTGTTCGCAGGAAACCGGCCCTGCAGCATTCTGCGTTTGATAATGTGCTGGGGTTAGGTTGCTTTGGCTACCTGTCACCCAAGGAAAGCGGCCGCTGTTTTCATACAATACGTACGTCGATACACGCAAAAAAAGCCGTTTCGCGGCTTTTTTCTGTTTAACGGGGCCTTTCGCCCCATTGAAAACAGCGAGGCTGCGCTTGCTAAAAAGCAGGTGCAGCAACGCTGTTCCCGGCACCGACGTAATGGGGCGAATGGGGATAGGAAGCTGCCGACTGGCAGCTCCTCCCTCTAGAACGGCCCGGGAACGCCCCCCACGCCAGCGCGACAACTCTCCACCATGGCCTGCGCCATGGAGAGACCGCGCCGGCGGAGGTGCGAGGCGCAGCTCTGTGGCACTCGGGCACTGGCGGAGCTGCCCTCACTGCCCGCGTAAGTGCAACCTTGTTGCGTGATTAGATGCATTTACACTGATGGCTGGTCACAGCTCTCTTAGAGCTCTCTCAGCCCCACCTGCCTCACAGGGTGACTGTTGTGGGGAGGGGAAGGGAAGACGATTGTAAGCTAAATCTACTAAATTACGGGACAGTAAATTACTGGACAACTGTTTGCATCTATTATTGGACAATTTAGTGTATGTTACTGGACAATGAAGAAAGCTGACAGGAAGAAAGTAGACTCCTTTGAAATGTGGTGTTGGAGGAGAGTGTTACGGATACCGTGGCCTGCCAAAAAAAAAAACAAATCAGTGGGTTCTAGATCAAATCAAGCCTGAATTGACCCTAGAAGCTAAAATAACTAAACTGAGGCTATCGTATTTTGGTCACATTATGAGAAGGCAGGAGTCACTAGAAAAGACAGTCATGCTAGGAAAAGTTGAGGGCAGCAGGAAAAGAGGAAGACCCAACAAGAGATGGATCGACTCTATAAAGGAAGCCACATCTTTCAGTTTGCAAGACCTGAGCAAGGCTGTCAAAGATAGGACATTTTGGAGGACGTTGATTCATAGGGTCGCCATGAGTCAGAAGCACTTAACACACACACACACACACACACACACACACACACACACACACTAGACTACTGTTCCTTTGTTCCTTCGCACTATCGAAGTTTGCTTATTCATTGTTGATTGAAGATATCCATATTACCCTCCACTGTTTGTCCTTTTAGTTAATCTTATTTTTCAGTTTAGGATTTACACAGTGGCACAACTGGTGCAGGATTGTTCTCATTCAATACATAGTGGTGTTATATATGCATGAATTGTTGCATCGTCTTTGATATTCTAATTTTTGGCCACCGTGCTGTTCCTTTTTGCTACACCTATCCTGTCAGCACAAATATTCTTTTTTATATAACCCTCCAGGTAATAGCTGGAGATCTCCCACTATTACAACTGATCTCCAGCCGATAGAGATCAGTTCCCCTGGAGAAAAATGGCCGCTTTGGCAATTGGACTCTATGGCATGGAAGTCCCTCCCCCAAACCCCGCCCTCCTCAGACTCTGCCAAAAAAACTTCCAGCCGGTGGCGAAGCGGGACCTGGCAACCCTAACACCAGGAAACCCCGTGGTCTAAACTTTTCTGAGGTTTTTATTTTGTCACTTTGGAAAGTTGGTAAAATGATAAGGTTTTAATCTTTTAAAATATTATTGTGACCCTTTGACAGCTATTAACTTCCGACTGGGCATCTGCCAACAGATGAATCCAAAGCAGCCTGAAGATATGGAGGGTGGGGTGGAATCTTGTTCCTAAGATGAGGAGAATGGATAGAAAGAGTTTGGAAGGAGCAGACCTGGAGAGGAGAATGACAATTCTCAAAAGCTAGAAGAGTCAGCGTGGGGTAGTGGTTAAGGTGTCAGACTAGGTTCAAATCCCCACTCGCGCCATGGAAGCTAGCTGGGTGATCTTGGGCCAGTCACACGCTCTCAGCCCTGACCCTGGCTAGTATTTGGATGGGAAACCTCCAAGGAATACTAGGGTCACGTTGCAGAGGCAGGCAATAGCAAAACCACCTCTGAATGTCTCTTGCCTTGAAAACCCTACGGGTTGCCATAAATCAGCTGTGACTTGACGGCCTAAGAAAAAAAAGAAGAGTAGATTACAGGGGTGAACAGGGGTTGTTTATGCATGGGAGTTTTACCTGAGGTTCGTTGTTCTCTGGACTCACGCCTTCCTGTTGGGAATCTCTGCACCAGCAGTCTCCAAGTTCAACTCAAGTCCCCGCCCCTTTAAATGCTGCTTTGTAATTGGCTTACTTGTAGTGCTTACTGTGAGAGAAAATCCCCCCCAAACACCACATAAAAAAGCAACAAAAAGTGGAGCAATCTGAAAGGGGGGAGAAATCCAAGCCTCGGTTTTAAAAAGCTTTTCTTCTGCTTAGAAAGAGCTCAGAGGAAGCAGGAAAAATTTCAATCCCTGCTTTGTAATTGGCTGTGAGAGAAAACCAAGCTTGCGTGTCCTGCACTTTGCTTTCTGCACGGAGATTTCACCCGGGATGAGCTCAGGGGAGAGGGAAGAGTCGGGTTAACAGAGGAATGGGAAGACCTGGACATTGTGAGGGCTGCCTGCGAGGTCATCTCTAATGGATGGAAAACTCATGCATAACTCCAAGGAACCAGTGAGACAGACCTGGGGTGAACATAAGTGAAAGTACCCATGCATAAACAACCAGGAAGTGTTTAATGTAACCCGAGAGAGAATAAGTGAAGAATGAACCATCCTGCCCACCTAGGGTTGCCAACCTCCAGGTAGTATGGAATTCAAAATATGGCACAAGACAATTTTTTCCAAAATTAGGAAAACAAAAATGCAAATATGCCAATCTTGCTTTTAGGTAAATATATTGAGAACAATTATCATACATTCACACTTCTTGAGCAGAAAATATGTAACAATTGGTCTAAAAAAGACCCCAATTCATAACATAAAGTGTTACAATGTGAAAATATAAAGGCTCAAAGGCTCAATTCTTATTCAGCATTTCAAAAGAGTCCATAAATATTGCACCAGTAGGCAACGGAAACAAGACGTGATACAATGGAGATCCGGTATAATTCCATTTCGTGTAAACTTTCTCAAGCCTTCAGTCTTTCCATGCACTATTCTGTGGAAAAATGCATAGCTCTATAACATGCCATCCATTATAAAATGCTGATGAATAGAATAAATAGATAAATAATTAAAATAACATACCATTCAATGCATAAAGGAGTGTACCTTTCCTGTGTATTTGGACGGCAAAGTAAGATGTCTAATTCATTCAATGAGCCACGTCATTAAGAAGGGTCTCAGAGCAAGCATACTCATTACCGTATTACCACAAAAAGTAGCACCCTGCCTTCTAAAGTGCCACGTCTTTTAAAGTGAAAGTTGCATAAATGATATTATAAATAACTAGACAGGTCCATAAATGTATTGAGTCCATTAGGTATTAGGGAATTAAACATAAATATAAAATCGGGACTCTTGTTGGGACATGAGTCGGTCTATTGCCGTTTTGGCAATTGGACTCTATGGCGTTGAAGTCCCTCCCCTCCCCAAACCCCGCCCTCCTCAGGCTGCGCCTCTAAAACCTCCCGCCGGTTTCCAAGAGGGGGCTGGCAACCCTATGTCCACCACACATAGAACTAAAAGAAAGATTTAGACATAGGCTGCAATGTTTCTTCAGGTCATTGATTAGCATAACCACTGAGAAACATCCTGGCTCACTAAAAAGGCGCCCCTGGTAGATCAAATCGTAGATTTTTTTTTAGTAAAAGTGTTTATGGAAATTGCAAGTGGCAGACTCCATCTCAGAAGAGGCATTCTCCTTTCCCTCTCGCATAGGGGAGAATGCTTCTCCTCCTCAGGGACCTACCTGCTATGAAAGAGATACCCCCTTCCCCTACAGGCGGCAGGGTCTCTTCTAAAAAGGCACCTGCCGTTTGGGGAAGAGGCATTCCCCTTTCTCACGTGAGAGGGAACCCCTCTTCTAACATGATGGCTGCTGCATAAGTACCTCATTAAGTAACAGATCTACTATGAAACTAATGAAGATTAAGCTTCAGGGCCCCAAATTGTGGAAGCAACTTTTTTTAAAGTGTGAATTTTTCAACAAAACCGTTGGAGTTTTTTTAAAGTGTTGGTTATTAAAATAAGGCTATTTCAGTGATGGAATCATAAGCCAGTGGGTTGAAGTACTTCATATTGACCTTAGAATATGCTCTAATACCCATTTCATATGGCCTCAAAATGTCCCTGTAATTGGTCAAATTTTCTCGGGGGTTTGCAGTGCCCAAACCCCCAGCTGTACGGGCTTGCTGAGCTCGCCAGAATTTATTCATAGCCTACATTTTGGTAGCTGGATCCTTGAATCCTTCGTTGGTGCATGACTTAATATTTCTGTAGCTCAACCTTAGGCTAGAGCCAATCGGAACCATAAAAAGACATCTGAATTCTCAATTCAGGCTGCACTCGTCTCGCTTGTGGATTTTAACACCAAAAATCAGATTTTCACCTCTTTATCCTAATGAGCCCCTCTGACTATCTTCTACCTCTCTATTAGAGAATGGACCCATACTTCTGCCATAGAACAACCCCATTGAAGAAGATAACAGCAGTTACCCAGACCTCGGTGCTGGTGGGAAAGGACACACTGTATGGCCCAGACTCTACCCCACTATCCTGTTCCCTGCCATTTGGGCCTCAAGGTCCTTGCAAGGGCAGCAAGGCCCTTTGGACCTTGTTGGTAGGGTTGCCAACCTCCAGGTACTATCTGGAGATCTCCCACTATTACAACTGATCTCCAGCCGACAGAGATCAGTTCCCCTGGGGAAAATGGCCGCTTTGGCAATTGGACTCCATGGCATTGAAGTCCCTCCCCTCCCCAAACCCCGCCCTCCCCAGGCTCTGCCCCAAAAACCTCTCACCGGTGGCAAAGAGGGACCTGGCAACCCTACTTGTTGGATGTTGCTCTATGGTTGCTGGTTACAAAGGGGCTCCCATAACAGTTCAAGCTTCAGGGTCCCAAAAATGTAGGTCCGCCACTGGCCTCGTTTAAAAATGAAGTCAGCGTGCTTTCTCGGTCCCAACCTTCATATGTGCTTTTCCTAGGGTTACCAATCTCCAGATACTAGCTAGAGATCTTGTTGAAGGTTGGCTCTATGGATCGTTTGATTATGGCTAGGTAAGAGTCAATCAGAGCACACAATATACAGACAGCGCCTTTCCTTGTTTCAAGAAAAACAAAATCTTTACTTTCTAAAGGATTGGGTAATGGATTCAAAATAACAATTCCTTTCTACTTATCTGGTTCCCTTTAAACTTGCCAGTCTATACTACGTAGCAGGTGACTAAGGCTTAGCTTTTGTCCCATCTCTGCTGGGAGCAGAGATGTGCATCTTGCTGCTGTAAAATCCAAAGTGGTTGAGAGTTTCTGCAACTGTTTTCCTGCTCTTAACAAAAGAAGAGGGCAATAAACACAATTGTTCCTACATGACTTAGGACATGTCCTCAATGGTGTTTTGCTTAACCAATTGGCTCCTGACACATTACATTACATCATCATCCTGAATCCGGCTAAATAATCAACATTAACAAAGTAACCCTTTACTCTCTGACAGAAACGAAACTCACTTCCTATACCCAACAGATCTCCTGCTATTACAACTGATCTCCAGCCGACAGAGATCAGTTCACCTGGAGAAAATGGCCACTTTGGCCATTGGACTCTATGGCATTGAAGCCCCTCCCCTCCCCAAACCCCACCTTCCTCAGGCTCCGCCCCAAAAACCTCCTGCCAGGGGTGAAGAGGGACCTGGCAGCCCTAGCTTTTCCTGACGGGCCAGTGCGTGCACAATTAATCAGTTTGTTGAACTTCTGAGTCATGTGTGTCGGACCTGTGGCCCGACATTTGTTTGCAGGGAGTACCTTGATTCGTGGCATGATGAAAGTTGTCCCGTCCTCTTAACGCCGCCGCAAGCCTTCTTTGCCAGAGCAGCAGACGGCGTGCCTGCTCTCTCCTCCTGCCCCCTCTTCGAAAAAAACCCTCTGATCCTCAATAATTTTACTGATGGTGGAGACGTTTTTGGCCTTTCCTGACCTTTGAGAGGAGGCTGCCCTTGCTCAAAGCCTGTTTCTCCTTTCCAGAGCAAACAGTGAAGAGGGAGGAAAGAACCGGGCTGGAGACTCAAGGAAGCAAACAGGTGAGAAGGAAAATCCCACGAGGCTCTCGCTGTTGCGACCTGCGCCCCGTTGTGTATTGTTGCTACAACACACAAAGGCTTGGCGGGCTGGAGAAGGATCCGATCTTCAGCAGGTCAGAGAACCGCTTTTCTTTTGCCCCTGGTCGCATTCCAAGGTTTCTAATGGACGTGCGGGTGCGCCTGTGCCCCTAGGATAATTTTAGCGAGCTGAGCCGGTGTAACCACAAAGGCTTGTCAGCTCAGAACGTGCCTTGGGAAAGAGGGGTGGACCAGGAGGTATGATGAAGTCCAAAATATAATGATTCTCTCCAGGGATCAGAGGAGCATGCCGAATATATTAGGTGCTGTGGAACACAGGCAGGATGGTGCTGCTGCAGTCGTCTTGTTTGGGGGCTTCCTAGAGGCACCTGGTTGGCCACTGTGTGAGCAGACTGCTGGACTTGGTGGACCCTGGCCTGATCCAGCATGGCTTTTCTTATGTTCTTAAAGGGCAGAAGCTTTGTCGACTGAATGAATATGTGGGAGTGTGACGTGAAAAAGGGATGAAGTTTCAGACGGGTTTGCGGTAGAAAAGGAACACAGCCGCTGGACTCTCCGTGCTGGAGGGAGGGCTGCCAAATCCAGGTTGGGAATTTTTTAGAGATTTGGGGATGGTGCCTGGGAAGGGTGGAGTCTGGGGAGGAGAGGGACCTCAGCAAAGTATAATTAGGGTTGCCAGCAACCCTAGGTATAATGCTCAGTGGGGTATAATGCCAGAAAGTCCACCATTGTCTCCAAGGGAACTGATCCCTGTGGTCTGGAGGGGAATCACAATTGGAGGAGATATCCAGGGGCCCCCTGGAGGTTGGCAACCCTAACTGGAGGGCTGCTTCTTTCCTACTGTGGCGGTGGTCCTCCCAGAGGGATCGGATTGGTCAGGGCTAGAAAGAGGATGCAGGCCTAGACGGACCTTTCATGGTGTGATTCAGCATGCTGTTTGTTCTCATTTTTCATAAATTTTCATAAATTTACATATAGTGGAAGGTCTATCGATTAAATTAATCATGACAACTAAATGTATAGCAGCAGTCAAGCGCTGAGTACCGGTTCCTGGGGAATGAAACACAGGGAGAGCTGTCACCTTCCTGTCCTCCTTAAATACATCTAGCTGGACACTGTGGGGCAAGAGAATGGTGGGCTACGTGGACCTTTGGATTGATCTAGCAGGGTTTTTTTGTTATGTCTATCTATTGCATTTTTCTCCCACCCTTTCTCCAAGGAGCTCAGGGTACTTTATGTGATTCTCCATTGGTCCTCTTTATTTCACAACAACTCTGTGAAGTAGGCTGTGCTGAGACAGTGGGGTGGGGGGGACTGGCCTAAGATCATCTGTGTGACTGTGTGACTGGCCTAAGATCATCCAATGCACTTCGTGGCCGAATGGGGATTTGAACCCAGGTTTTTCTGGTCCCACCCTGTCCCACCAATCACCGTTCTCCATGGACTTTCGCCATGAAAACTCAATTGAACATCCATGTCCAGGCGCAATCTATCTTGTAATGGCGGTTGCCTTCGTCTCTTGCCAGAGGGTTTTCCTTCAATGCCCTGGTAGGCCAGTGCGGAGATGAGGAGGACCTTTGGCCTTACTGAGGTATTTATAGCTCACTTTTCTCCCAGTGGGGATCCGAGGCAGCTTACAGAGGTGTTTCCCCCTCCTTCATTTTATCTTCACAACAACAGCTCTGTGAAGTAGGTGAGGCTGACTGGCCCAAGGTCACCCATTGTGCTTCCATAGCAAAGCGGGGATTTGAACCTGGGTCTCCCAGATCCTAGTGTGACACTCTAACCCAGGGGTGTCAAACATAAGGCCCGCAGGCCGGATCCGGCCACTTGAGAGCTCTTATCTGGCACGCAAGCCAGCCACACACACCCCACTCTCGATCTGGGCTGGCGAGGCATGGCCCGGCATGGCCTGCCCAAGAGACATTTATGTCATATCCGGCTAGGCTTGCCAGGCCCCGTAACTCCAATTTTGCGGGGCCGTGGCCAAGGTGTGCGCCTGTCGCAGCACTAGCTCGCACCCTGCGCGATGCGCCTAGGTCACTTCTGGGTTTACCTGCAAGCGACACGGACGCTCTAGCAATCTCGGCTGAAACTCTATGGTTTCCGTAGAATTTTAGCTGAGGTTGCCAGAGCATCCGCATTGCTTCCGGGTAAACCCAAAAGTGATGCATGTGCTGCGTGCGCGCAGTGCCCCCCGGCCCTCAGCTGGTCAGCGGGCAGCCTGGTGGATTGGTGGGATTTTACCCGCCACCACCGGGCACTTGGCAACCCTATATCCGGCCCTCGTAACAATTGAGTTCGACACCCCTGCTCTAACCACTACACTATGCTGGTGTGCCTCAGCAGGTTTCCTCTTTGCTGTCATTGTGCAGTGGAGTTCTTAAATATTCAGAAAGCTCTTCTTGAATGCTAAGTAGTATTATTAACTTTGAGGTAGTGGTGGCACGATCATTCTGGTGTTCACTTTCCACTGAGGTCGTTAATGCATGGGAGTTTTATCCAGGGTTGCCAAGTCCCTCTTCACCACTGGCGGAAGGTTTTTGGGGCAGAGCCTGAGGAGGGCGGGGTTTAGGGAGGGGAGGGACTTCAACGCCATAGAGTCCAGTTGCCAAAGCGGCCATTTTCTCCAGGTGACCTGATCTCTATTGGCTGGAGATCAGTTGTAATAGCAGGAGATCGCCAGCTTCTACCTGAAGGTTGGCAACCCTAGTTTTACCTAAGGTTCATTGCTCACTGGACCCACACTTTCCTATCGGGAGTCTTTGCACCAGCAGTCTCCAAGCGCAAATCAAGTCCCCGCCCCTTGAAATGTTGCTTTGTAATTGGCTGTAGTGAGAGAAAATTTCCCTCCCGCCGAAACCCAATTGCTGCATAAAAAAAGCATTTTAAAACCATAAAACAAAAACCAGAGCAATCTGAAAAGGGGGGTGGAGAAATCCAAGCCTCGGTTTTAAGAAGCCTTTCTTCTGCTCAGAAAGAGCCCCGAGGAAGCAGGAAGTATTTGAATCCCCGCCTCTGGACATGCTGCTTTGTAATTGGCTGTGAGCGAAACTGAGTTTGTGTGTCCCACGCTTTGCCTTATGCATGGAGATTTCACCCAGGCTGAGCTCAGGGGGGAGGGAAGACTCAGGTTAACAGAGGAACGGGAAGGTCCGGGATCTGTGAGGGCTGACAGCGAGGTCATCTCTAATGGAGGGAAAACTCATGCATAACTCCAAGGAACAACTGATTCAGACTGTGTGTGTGTGTGAAAGTACCCATGCATAAATGACCTGAGACACAATTGCAGGGATACAGGACTTTAATTTGGCAACAAACCTGTATAAAGGGGGAGCTTTTATTTAGATGCGTTTAAAATACGCTGCCTTTACATCATTCTCCACTTCTCTATTTTGTCCTCACAACAACCCTGTGAGGTAGGTTAGACTGAGAGAAAGCAAATGGGTCAAAGTCACCCAGCAAGCTTCCATGGCAGCGTGGGTCTCCCAGATCCTAGTCCAACACTCTTAACCACTACAACATGGCAGCTCTCTGAGTAGGGTTGTGCATATCGATAAACCAGAACCGAAAATAAACCTGAAATTAATAATTTCATCAATATTTGATTTTTGGTTTTACTGGATACAAAACCTGGGAATAAAGCCGAAGCCAGATAGCCGATTGCTGAATCAGCCAAATAGGTATTTGGCTTTTTTCGGCTTTGGCTTTCCCCAGGCTTTCCCCTATGGGAATTTTTTGATGAGCTCTGGGGAGGCATTTTTGGAGGTAGAGTTCCCAATTTTTCAGGGTAGCTTCAAGGCACTCTCCTTGCATGAACCCCAAAGTTTAGTGAAGGTTGGGTCAGGGGTCCGATTTTATGGGGTCTCGGAAGGGTCGCCCCCCTCCTCCAGAGAGAAGCATGGTAATATGGGCCCGAATTTTTTTTTTTTTTTGTTAAACCTGGAAATAAAGCCAAATACCATATTTACCAGTAGGGGTATTCAGCTTATTCTGGGTTTACTAAAAAAAAAATTGGGCCCAATGAACCCGAAATTTACCGAATTTATTTTTTTTGCACAACCCTATCTCTGAGCGTCCCCAGGCCCTCCCCAGGCCTCGTCCCCAAATGTCCAGGATATTCTCAACCTAGGTACATGAATGCAAGAAGCTGCCTTAACGCTGACCCTTGGTCTATCAAGGTCAGGATGGTCTACTCTGCCCGGCAGTGGTTCTCAGGTGAACATATTTCATGTCGCCCAATCCTTGGTTTTTTTTTTGAAAACTGGAGATGTGGGGGAGTGAACTGGGGACCTTTTGTGTGTAAAGTCACTGCTCTACCATAAAGCTACAGTAGGGGGTGGTGCCCATGCTGAGGGGAAGAAGAAGATTTGGTTTTTCTATGCTGACTTTCTCTACCACTTAAGGGAGACTCAAACCGGCTTACAATCACCTTCCCTTCCCCTCCCCACAACAGACACCCTGTGAGGTAGGTGGGGCTGAGAGAATGTGACTAGCCCAAGGTCACCCAGCTAGTTTTAATAATAATAATATATACGCAGCATTACCTTTTCTTTAATGATGCTAAGTGAGAGGATTAGTAGAAAGCACAAGTACTACGTAATAATAAACATTCGACGTAATTTAAATAGTGTGGTTGAAAGTGCCAGTATCGCTTCTGTCCTGTATTACTTATTTTCTCTTAAAAGATGAGTTTCTAGAGTGATGTAAGATGATATAAAATGATTACCCACTTCAAAGAAGAAGGAAGAGGAGGAGGAGGAGTTGATTTTTATATGCCGACTTTCTCTACCACTTAAGGAAGAATCAAACTGGCTTACAATCACCTTCCCTGAAACAGACACCCTGTGAGGTAGGTGGGGCTGAGAGAATGTGACTAGCCCAAGGTCACCCAGCTGGTTTCATGTGTAGGAGTGGGGAAACAAATTCAGTTCCCCAGATTAGCCTCTGCTGCTTATGTGGAGGAGTGGGGAATCAAACTCGGTTCTCCAGATCAGACTCCACCACTCCAAACCACTGCTCTTAACCACTACACCATGCTGGAGGCCGCTTAAGGGCCAGTGTCTGCCTTTGCCTCCTCTTTGTTTCGTGAAGGAGAAGGCACCCGCAGTGTGGCAAAAGTTGCTTGAGTGGTATGCAGTAAAGTTTAGGTGAGCACCCTGAGGCATCCGTTCATAGGGTTGAAGGGGCAGTCCTCAGATCTGAAGCCCTAGGTCGTCGTGGACCTGGGACAGGAACCTCTTTGCTTGAGGGATGGCTTTCTCCTGAGCTCTTAGACCTCGCAGCTAGGGGGAAAGGACACAGCCAGCGTGGTGTAGTGGTTAGGAGCGGTGGACTCTAATCTGGAGAACCTGGTTGGTTTCCCCACTCCTCCACATGAAGCCTGCTGAGTGACCTTGGGCCAGTCACAGTTCTTTTTGAGCAGTCTCAGCTCCACCTACCTCACAAGGTGTCTGTTGTGGGGAGAGGAAGGGCAGGAGACTGTAAGCCGGTTTGAGTCTTCTTAATAAGGTAGAGAAAATTGGGGTATAAAAACCAACTTTTCTTCTTCTTCTCCTTCTCCTCCTGCTCCCGTTTCTTCTTCTTCCTTCCTTCTTCTTTTCCCTCTTCCTTCTCCTTCCTCTTCTTTCTTCCTCTTCTTTCTTCCTCCTTCTTCCTTCCTTCTTCTTTTTTCCTTCTTCTTTCTTCCTTCTTCTTCTTTTTTCTTTCTTCTTTCTTCCTTCTCCTTCTCCTCCTCATCTTCCTGGCAAGGAGGAGCCTAAACAGCAAACACTTGATAGCTCTGGGCACAGCACCAGGGCAGCTTTGCCCATATGATATGGGATAAAGGGAAGCCACACCCTTCTGCTTTCTACCCACAGGCTGCATAGCGGCTGCGTTTGGAATGGATTAGCCTGGGGGTGCTGCAGATCCCTTGACCAATGTAAAATTAAATAAAGTTGGCCTTACCATTATCCCAGCCAATCTTTGTATTCTGCGTCCGCCTGCAAAAGTAAATCTTTGGCTCTTTTCCTTCAAAGTCTCTGTGGTCTTGGTGTTTTTGCCAATAATGTGAATTGGAAAGTACCAAAAAGGAAGAGACGTTTGCTTGCCAGATTGCCATGCCCATCTCTCTGTTTCGCTTCAGTTCAGTTAGGTTTATTTATTTACGGCCATTTGACTAGCAGAAAAACATTGTTAAAATTGATCAATACTGAGCCAAAATTATAATTGTGATATGCTAACCAGAGCTCTCCGCACTCTAGTGGCAACGTAACAAAACTTTGCCACTGTGTAGGAAATGTTGGCATCTTTATCCTCGAGTAAATATTTAATAATAAAATCATCCGAATGTCTATAAACTCTGGTCTACAAGGGCAAAATCAGCCTATTTCTGACTTCTCGATAAAATTCACAATACAATAAAATGTGGGTAATTGTCTCACCGCCCTGACCTGGATGGCCCAGGCTAGCCTGATCTCGTCAGATCTCAGAAGCTAAGCAGGGTCAGCCCTGCTTAGTATTTGGATGGGAGACCACCAAGGAATACCAGGGTTGCTGTGCAGAGGAAGGCACTGGCAAACCACCTCTGTTAGTCTCTTGCCATGAAAACCTCAAAAAGGGGTCGCCATAAGTCGGCTGCGACTTGACGGCACTTTACACACACACAATTGTCTAACCATAAGTACTAGCTGGAGATCTCCTGCTATTACAACGGATCTCCAGCCGATAGAGATCTGTTCTCCTGGAGAAAATAGCTGCTTTGGCAATTGGACTCTATGGCATTTAAGTCCCTCCCCTCTCCAAACCCCACCCTCCTCAGGCTCCACCCCCAAAATCTCCCATCGGTGGCAAAGAGGGACTTGGCAACCCTATCTCACCATCAGAGTTACAAGGGCACAACCTAGATTCCAAAGGTAAATGCTGGAATTTCTCGCTGAGCAAGGCCGACGGAAAGGCACTTCAAACAAGCTCTGTTCTACTTTTGACGTAGGGCTGCCAGGCCACCCGTTACGGTGGGGGGCTTCCCACCAATTGCCTGTGGTGCCTGTCGCCATTGTGAGCGGTGTGTAGCTGTAGGAATCGCCAGAAACGCTGTGATTGTATCTGGAAGTGACATAGTGACACTACCAACACCCCCCTCCCCAACCCAGGCAGGCAATTGTCAAGAGAACCCAGAGAACAGTGTCTGTGCCAAATAAAACTCAAACATCACCACAAAATACTCAGCTGTCATTTCTGCTGCCGTGGCTGGGCCGCTAATCCCCCAGAATTAAAAGAATATCCTGCTGTTGTGTTGCTGAATTCTTTCTGCTAGATTCTTTTTACACAAGCACTCCTTGTTCTGATCTGCAAGACCAGGGTGCGTAAGGCTTCTCTTGCGCAAGGGACTGTTTCCATGTTGCCCTGGGCTAGGGTTGCAACCTCCAGGCACTTAGTAAGTATTTACAGTGAACCACTTATAACCAGGCACAGTTTGCAACAATAATATAAATTTAATTGAATTATGAAACTGAAGCCTGTACTGAACCTAAACTAGCTAGCTCAGTGTGGTTCCCAACCTTTTTTTGACCAGGGACCACTAGGACTTTTTTGTTCGGTGCAGGGACCCCAAGGTTCAAAATAAAAATTCTGAGAATTTGAAAATAAACTTTAATCATAACTGTTAGTTAAACATTAAACTTAGAATAATATTTGAATATATATATTTTTATAATAGAGAACTTTTAATTGAAAATATTATTTTATTATGGGTTTATAACTTTGTTTCGCGGACCTTAATTTAGTTCTCGCGGACCCCTGGGGGTCCGTGGACCCCCGGTTGGGAACCAGTGAGCTAGCTGGAGATCTCCTGCTATTACAACTGATCTCCAGCTGATAGAGATCAGTTCCCCTGGAGAAAATGGCTGCTTTGGCAATTGGGCTCTATGGCATTGAAGTCCCTCCCCTCCCCAAACCCTCCCCTCCTCAGGCTCCACTCCCCAAAACCTCCCGCTGGTGGCGAAGAGGGACCTGGCAACTCTACTTGGGCAGAGCCGCCTCCTGGGTTGTTTGTCCTGATGTGATAAGAAATGGCTCCAGGGAGCTACTGTTTTTCTCACTGGGGTCAAGTTATGCGACTACACAAGTAGCCCATCAATATGCAGAAGGTTCCCCAATGGAGTAAGTGATGGCCCCCCTGGGTCATCGCAGGTCAGGAAGACCATGCTGGAGGAAGGCTTAAGCCCAAGCTACAAGAGAGGGGTAGACTGGGCTCTCAGGCTGCTGTCAGCAAGGGTGGCTCCCCCAAAATGAGGTATTCTAGAGCAGTGGTCCCCAATCTTTTAAAGCCTTTTGTGGCTGCCACAAAATGCCTGCAGCAAAAGGGGGAGACAGCTTATCCTCAGTCCACAGGCGTGCTTGATAAAAAATCTCTGGGAAGTCCTTAATAATAATTAATGTTTATATAGCACCCTGTCAAGACAAAGAAATTCTGTCTCAGCGGTGGGATGGGTTCTTGGAATACCTAGAGGAGATTGGACAGAATTATCCGGCTCTGAATGTTATAATGGCTGGTAATTTCAATGCCAGAGTGGGTCAAAATGGACTAGATCTTGCCAGGAGCCTAGGTCTTACATTAGAAGAGCTATCGTTTAATTGCTTATTTATTTATCCTCAGTCACACGGTAAAGATCCTCGCGCTGCGGCGGCATCTGCTGCCAAAGCAACCATGAAAAAAAATCTGCACAGCCAATCAGAAGCCTTGCTGGGCAAAAGCCCTATCTGGCTCCATCCACTTTCTAAAAACACTTGGTGGGCGCCATGAGAGGTGTTGGCGGGTGCTGTGGTGCCTGTGGTCACCACGTTAGGGCCCCCTGTTCTAGAGTCTTTCCCAAGATTAGTGGTGTTCTCCTTTCTGTGCACCTGTCTCCCAGCCTAATCTGCTTCACAAACTACCCTTTTGATCACCGAATTAAGAAATCATTGTTATCTTCTGAGTCAGTCCGGAAGGGTGGCGGGGAATGTGAAAAAAAAAAAAAAGCTGCTTGTGTGGAAGGTGGGGTTCTCCCAGTACAGTGAGAGCGCACATTTTGATCGCTTTGGTCACCAGCTATTGACTGAAGGATCTTAGAATCACAAAATCATAGAGTTGGTAGGAACCACCAGGGTCATCTAGTCCAACCCCATGCACAATGCAGGAAATTCACAACTACCTCCCCCACACACACCCCAGTGACCCCTACTCCATGCCCAGAAGATGGCCAGGGTGCCCACCCTCTCATGATCTGCCTAAGGTCACAGAATCAGCATTGCTGATAGATGGCCATCTAACCTCTGCTTAAAAACCTCCAGGGAAGGAGAGTTTACCACCTCCTGAGGAAGCCTGTTCCACTGAGGAACAGCTCTACCTGTTAGAAAATTCTTCCTAATGTCTAGACGGAAATGCTTTTGATTTAATTTCAACCTGTTGGTTCTGGTCTGACCTTTTGGAGCAACAGAAAACAACGCAGCACCATCCTCTATATGACAGCCCTTCAAGTACTTGAAGATGGTTATCACATCCCCTCTCAGGGCAAAAACACATGGTCACTTTATCCTCCTTTAATCCCTGTTTTAGCCAGGATCGAACGCACATTGGGCGAAACTCATGTGTTCGATCCTGGCTGAATCCTGGTTGAAACAGGGATTAAAGGAGGATAAAGCAACCATTCGTTTTTGCCCTCAGTCTTCTCCTCTTCAAGCTAAACATACCCAGCTCCTTCAACCTTTCCTCATAGGACTTGGTCTCCAGACCCCTCACCATCTTTGTTGCCCTCCTCTGGACATGTTCCAGCTCGTCTACATCCTTCTTAAATTGCGGAGCCCAAAACTGAACACAATACTCTTCTGCGAATTCAATTAAGCACAGATGGGTACAGAGTGTTGTTGTCTTGTGATAACAATTTTTGCAAGGGCTAGAGGTATGTGCTGTTTCCCCCATTCAAATCTTCACTTCTCTTTCAGGTGAAAATATGTCACGACGCTGGTGCCACAAGTTGGAAGTTGTCGTCCTAAGCTTCGTCGGGTTCACTGGGTTCCTGTTCCTCCTCCAAAATGACAAGGACGGCCCTGTCCTGAAAGAGGCAATAGAAACTTCCAGCAGAATCCTGCCAATCATTACTGAACACCCCAAGCCCGTTGCCGAGTGCCGGGAGAATGCGTCAGTGGCCAATATTTCCGGGTTTGCTGACTTGCCCAACCACATAAAAAACTTCTTGCGGTATAAGCACTGCAAGGAATTCCCTTTGCTTTTGGATGTGCCGGAGAAGTGCGGCGGCCCCGACAAATCCTATGACGTCTTCTTGCTTCTCGCCATCAAGTCATCGCCAGGGAATTATGAAAGGCGTGAGATCATCCGCAAGACTTGGGGCCAGGAACGGACATATGCTGGCGTCCACATCCGGAGGCTGTTCTTATCCGGGCAGGTGTCGAATGCTCGCGAAGCTCGGAAGATTAACCAGCTCTTGAGGATTGAGACAGAAGAGAACGGAGACATCCTCCAGTGGGACTTCCACGACAGTTTCTTCAACCTGACGCTCAAGCAAGTCCTCTTCCATTCCTGGATGGAGGCCCGCTGCCCTGGTGTCCGTTTCGTCTTCAACGGGGACGACGATGTCTTTGCCAACACGGACAATATTATCCACTACTTGTTGGACGTCCCAGGCGCAGGGGACCAACACCTCTTCGTGGGACAGCTCATTACCAACGTGGGCCCCATCCGTGAGAAGTGGAGCAAGTACTACGTGCCGGAGCAGGTGACCACCTCCAAATCCTACCCCTCTTACTGCGGTGGCGGGGGTCTCCTCATGTCTGGCTACACTTCGCGCGCCATCTATAAGGAATCGTTGGGCATCGAACTCTTCCCTATTGACGACGTGTACCTGGGGATGTGTCTCCAGAAAGCGGGGCTGACTCCTGCTTCCCACACTGGCATCCGGACAGTGGGTGTGAGGGTACCTTCCTCCAAGTTGGAGTCCTTTGACCCCTGTTATTACAAAGAACTGCTCCTGGTCCATCGCTTTGTGCCCTATGAGATGCTGGTGATGTGGAGAGCCATCCACCAGCAAAACTTGATCTGTGGGAAGAGAGTGGAGGTCTATCACCGTCTCTGATTAACCTGGTGGTTGCATGGGGGAGGGTTTAAAATGGAGGGTGATAACGGACCATATATTTATTTTGATTGGGTTGCAGTTTGCAGCTAGTAATACCTAGTGTGACTCTGTTTGGTTCCCTCTCCCTGATGTCCAAAGGAAGGGTGAGAGCCATTTTAAGGAACCTGATATTAAAATATGACTCAAAGAAACTACACTGAAGGGTGGATGATGGTAGATGTGTTTTGAAATTGTGTTTTCCGAAGGCAAACTTAACCTGATGACTTGTGGGGCTTGAAGTTCTCCTCAAATTACAACTGACCTTCAGACCAAGGAGATCGATTCTCCTGGAGAAAATGGCAGCTTTGGAGGATGGGTTCTGTGGCGTCACATCCCTTCTGAGCTTTCTCCCCAGGCTCCCCCCCACCCCGAAATCTCCAGAAATTTCCCCACCAAGAGTTGGCAATGCTGGCCCCTCCTGGCATTTCAAGGGCTCGTGTAAGGTGAAGCCTCCAGGTCACAAACACACTGTGTGCAAAGTCTAAGTCAGGGATGTTGAACTCAATTGTTACGAGGGCCAGATATGACATCAATGTCACTTGGTCAGGCCGTGCCGTTCCTCACCAGACCAGATCGAGAATGGGGGGAGGGTGGCTGCCTCGGCTGGCTCGCGGGCCGGATAAGAGCTCTCAAGGGGCCGGATCCGGCCCTGGGCCTTATGTTTCACACCCCTGGTCTAAGTAATGTCTCAGGAATTGTAACTGACAGACACTACCTCTTAGAGCAGATGTACCCCCTTCTAAGCCCATTGACCTCCGTGGACGTAAAGGGGTGTAACTCTGTTTAGGATCGCACTGTTAAAGATTCAGGGGTAAGGTGATGGAGAGATGTAAAAATCGGTTTTGAAGTGAAGACGAGGAAGGAGATGGTGTGATTATTGGGCTTCACACTTTTGTTCAGGATGTATAAATTGTCTGCACTGATTCAATCGTTGATCTTGGTAGATACCCCAAATGACACACTGGGCCATAGGGTGGATGTGAGTCAATGAGAACTCTGGAAAACGTTTACGGGCCACGTTGGGACAAATCTCCAAGAGTTTGGAAACTGCTGTGGGGTGGAATGGCCTTCTAGGCCCTGGCCTTCTCTCATTCTCTCGTGCAAACAGCTGGTCTGGTCACTGTTTTTGGGTTTGCCCTACCAGCTGCACCCAAAGCTTACGAGCTTCAGAACAAAATGTATCTTGTTTTAAGATCCTGGAAAAACACACACATTAAATTCCTCCTGTCAGTAGCGGAATTGCACAATGCCTGCGTAATTGTTTTGATATTATATCACTACATTTAAGTTCCTGATCCTTTCTGCCCTTTCTCTGCGCCATGGTGCTTGTTCAGTTGGGTGCGTCCTTTCACATGCCTAGACGTTGGAGCAGTGCCTGTGTTTTGACCCCATGTTATGTGAAACCATGTACGTGGGCCCAAATGGAAACTGAGATGATCAGTGGGTGGCAGAACTAGGAAAATTGTTTAGGGCTTAACATACCAGAGGTGACATTTCAGGTAATGCAACATTTCCTCCAAAAGAAAAAAGAATCACCTTGTGGTACAAATGTAGATTCTTTCTTCCTCAGTCTTGGCAAGTGCCATTGGGTCTTACAGATGGATTTTTTTTTTTACCCATTAGGATCCCTTCTACCAAATCATTTTAACATTGGTCTCCCTTTCTGGGGGGAGACAAACTTTTTTTTGCAAAGAATGCAGTCCCCTTCTCCCCATCTTGGCCCACGGCTTTATGAAACATATGGCAAATGCAGGGTAGGTTGTTTGTTCAGTGTGGGGTTCAAGAGAAACCTGGCCCAATTTTGCTTGGTGCTCTCTTGTTTTAGGGAACCCCAAAGCATCTCTTTGAGATGCTTTATGGATGAGACCAGGATACTAGCTTAGCCTTGCTTGCGGAGGGTTATTTCTGGCAAAAAAAAAAAAAAAATGCAAGAGTCACAACCGGAAAAAACGAGAGGAAATCTTGCCTTGTGTGTGGGACTTCTATAGGGGTGTAGGCATTAGCCTGGAATTCATCCTCCCTCGATGGGGCAGGGCTTTGTGGAGAGATGGAAAGCCAGCGGAGTCCATGAGAACTGGACCATCTATCTTGCTCGCTAGCTGTCGACATCCTAAATCTAACAAGCAAGGTATTGGTCACAGGAAACAATCTAAAACGGGTCCCCAGCCTTTTAAAGCCTGTGGGCACCTTTGGAATTTGGACACAGGGTGGTGGGGGCAACCACAAAATGGTTGCCACAAGAGGCAGGACCAACCACAAAATGGCTGCCACAAGAGGCAGGACCAACCACAAAATGGCTGCCACAAGAGGCAGGACCAACCACAAAATGGCTGCAGCAGAAAGCAGAGCCAACAACAAAACAGCTGCTGCAGGAGGCAAAGGGAATTGCGATGTGTCAGGGTTTGAGGTTAGGCATCCCTTTAATAATACCTCTTCACCATTCCAAGCACACACTTTGTTTAACAGGATGCCTTTTAAAAGGAACATACTGTTTTAAAACATTTTCTTGCATAGATCCTTGTACTGTGGTGGCAGCTGCTGCCAAAACAATGTTTTTTAAAAAATCTGCTTAGCCTATTTATCTATTTTATTGCATTTTACCCCACCCTTCCCAGCCCACAGGCTACCAGATCTCCAACTGCCAGTCAGAAGGCCTGCCGGGCAAACACCCCATCTGGCCCTGCTCCCATTCTAGAAAAAGTTGGCAGGCGCCATTAAAGGTGTCGGCGGGCACTGTGGAGCCTATAGGTGCCAAGTTGGGGACTCCTGTCCTAAAACAGCGAGGTACCAATTCACAGGAGAAACAAAACAGGAGAAAAATAACCACAAGTAGGGCAGGGTCCAGACTAAATTTTCCATTGCAGGCTGCTGATCTCCACAAATTTTGCTCCTGGGGGGTAGGGGCCCCTGAGGAATGACCAGGGTGGGGGTGGGATCTGCTGGGGAAGAGGAAATTGGTGGAAGTTGTCAATTTAGACGGGATCCAACCCTTGATGTGGAAAATGGATTTTTTTTAAAAAAAAATCATCCCTCGTATTTTAAACTTCTAATCTTTATCAAAGGTACCAAAAATGTAAACGACTAAAACTGAAAAACATTTTCAACCAAGGCATGGAAGTAGCAACTGTAATAACATTTGTTGCTGTAAATTTGTCTGATTTTGTTTTATATATTTATTTATTTGATTTCTAGCCTGCCCTCAATCCCCAGCCGAAGCCGAACTCAGGGCGGGTTACAACAGTTTGTTACAATAAAACAGTTAAAATCTAACGTTTCTTAGTCGTATTATTCAAACAATAAAAACAATTTAATCCAATCTAAATACATGATTGGAGTACAAAATACAAAGATGGTGCTCAGTTAGGGTTGCAAGGTCCCTCTTTGCAACCGGCGGGAGATTTTGGGGGCGGAGCCTGAGGAGGGCGGGGTTTGGGGAGGGGAGGGACTTCAATGCCACAGAGTCCAATTGCCAAAGCTGCCATTTTTCTCCAGGTGATCTGATCTCTATTGGCTGGAGATCAGTTGAATTAGCAGATCTCCTGCTACGACCTGGCAGTTGGCAATCCGATACTCAGTCCACAGAGTGGTTGCTGGAGACTGCAACAACCTCAGAGCCCTCCCCATCAGGCTAATGGGGTGGGGGAATGGATGGATAGGGTTGCCAGCTGCCAGGTAGTAGCAGGAGATCTCCTGCTAATTCAACTGATCTCCAGCCGATAGAGATCAGATCACCTGGAGAAAAATGGCCGCTTTGGCAATTGAACTCTACGGCATTGAAGTCCCTCCCCTCCCCAAACCCCGCCCTCTTCAGGCTCTGCCCCCAAAATCTCCCGCCGGTTGAGAAGAGGGACCTGGCAACCCTATGGATGAACCGGGGGGAGGTAGGGAGGCCAACGCTGATGACAACTTGGGTTTCCAACCTCCAGGTACTAGCTGGAGAACTGCTATTACAACTGATCTCTAGCTGATAGAGATCAGTCCACCTGGAGAAAATGGCCGCTTTGGCAACTGGACTTTATGGCATTGAAGTCCCTTCCCTCCCCAAACCATGCCCTCCTCAGGCTCTGCCCCAAAAACCTCCCACTGGTAGCGAAGATGGACCTGGGAACCCTTCCTCTGAGCCCCTAGCTGGATCCTGCCCAAATAGGCCTTGTACCTAAGCAGGCCTTCGCACATGTCCTTCTGACCCCTGAATGCCAAGCAGTTTTTATTGCCTTGTGCCCCCTTTGGAATAGGGGTGGAGGATCCTGCAGTTCTTATGGAAATAGTTCTGAAACTGTACCAGCATGAGTGTGGTTTTTTTTTTTTTGGTGAGACAGAGAATAAAGCTGTATCAGAGTAGTGGGGTGTGGCTGGGTGTGACATTGTGGGGAATATGCACATGTGTGTGTGTGGGGGGGGTGAACACCATTGAGAATCAGTAAATTTAGAAACCAAGCAGAGTCTAATAATATGCTTTGATCCTCTTCTGTGCATTGTTGGCAGTGGTGGGGGGAGCAGTTTTAGCAGCTGCTGCGTCTCCTTCTAGCCCCGGGCTTTGCTGCGACTGTTTCTCAGGGTCTCAATTTGGGGGCTCAGCTCGCAGAATCGGGGCCGCTGGTTTGGCATGAAGGCCCAGCAGGACAGCATCAAATCATAGACCTTGGAGAGAGAAAGAGAGAGAGAGAGAGAGTTTGATGGCAATGACTGCACCGTCAAGGCACCATCTCAGATGGTTCTGCCTCGGGGCAGCAGAACTTGAAATTTCACTGATGCCTGAACTGTGGGCTATCTCCTGTGCTGCAGTCCTGCTAATCCTCCTTGCTTGGGTTGCTAGTTTTTGCTCTCCCCCCTAGCAGGGTTGCCAACCTCCACGTACTAGCTGGAGATCTCCTGCTGTTACAACTGACCTCCAGCCGATAGGGATCAGTTCCCCTGGAGAAAATGGAAGCTTTGGCAGTTGGACTCTGTGGCATTGAAGCCCCTCCCCTCCCCAAACCCCGCCCTCCTCAGGCTCCACCCCAAAAACCTCCAGGTATTTCCCAACCCGGAGCTGGCAACCCTACCCCTAGAGATGCCAACCTCCAGGTAGGACCTGGGAATTATAGATCATCTCCAGGCTACAGAGATCAGTTCCCCTGGAGAAAATGGATGCTTTGAAGGGTGCACTCTATCTATGGCCTTGTACCCTACTGAGGGCCTTCTCCTCCCCAGGCTCCATCTCCAAATCTCCAGGAATTTCCCCACCTGGATCTGGCATCCCTACCCCCGATCCCCTGCCAGTGGCCAGGGGGGACATGGTAACCCATCTCTCCCACCCACCCCACTCCTGTGCTTTTAGCAGAGGCCTGGAACCACATCGGTGGACAAGGGTCATCTCCAGTTTCAGCAAAGGCTCTTTAGATTTCTGCTTGCTGCTGTCAAAAGCACAAACGCTAACCAGAGGGGTTGTTTTCTGGTCAGTTGGAAACCTAATTTGTTGCTGTGCTGCACTGTCCCTCAGTGGCCCATAGCTTCTCTACAAGAACAGCTGCTACTCTCTGCCTCCGGACATTACGGCCTGCCGAACTGTATAGGCAACAACACCCCTTGTGTCCTGTGGGTCAACATGTCCCCTCTTTTGGTGATCTTTTGGAAAGGGGAGCCACTTGACCGGGAGGGGGGAATAGGTAGGGTTGCCAACTGCCAGGTAGTGTAGTATGAAAGACTCACTCAAAACTGTACAATTAAGCTGTAATAACAAACAATAGTCGGCTCTGCAAACAACGATAATAGTGTATTACAACACCAAACAGTCAAAATGACAATATAACAAGCACAATTCAAAGGAATAACACTGACAAATGTGTACACAATGAAAAAAAATGACGACGAGAGCAAGCAACAAAGACCACAAAACAAGCACAGGTGGTGCAAGCAAGCAGACAAAACAGCAAATAATCACAATATTATCATAATGTTCTTGATAAAGGAACAACGTCCAATGAAGTTGGGTTGGCTTGCTGCTGGACGCTTGCGCAGTCAGGCAATCGGAGGAAACGCCTTTCCGGATATACAACAGCGCTTTCGCTACAAAAAGTGGCTTCTTCAGCCTTCAAGTATGCAATACAGTTTACAATTTCAAATTTCCCGCTCCCAAATCGGGCTGCTATTTCATTGATAGGCAACAACACCCCTTGTGTCCTGTGGGTCAACATGTCCCCTTTTTTGGTGATCTTTTGGAAAGGGGAGCCACTTGACCGGGAGGGGGGAATAGGTAGGGTTGCCAACTGCCAAGTAGTAGCAGGAGATCTCCTGCTAATACAACTGATCTCCAGTCGATAGAGATCAGATCACCTGGAGAAAAATGGCCGCTTTGGCAATTGAACTCTATGGCATTGAAGTCCCTCCCCTCCCCAAACCCTTCCCTCCCCAGGCTCTGCCCCCAAAATCTCCCGCCGGTGGCAAAGAGGGACCTGGCAACCCTAGGAATAGGGTTGCCAAGTGCCAGTTGGTAGCGGCCAAACCCCCGCCAATCCACCTGGCTATCCGGCGACCAGCTGAGGGTTGGCAGGCAATGTGAGCCTGCGCACCTGCCTGCAGCGGTACATCACTTCCGGTTTACAACCGGAAGTGACATAATTGTGTGGGGGCAGCCATGTGCGATCCCACCTCACCTTTACCCTAAAAACCTCCCACCGAAGGATAGGAGGGACACCTGGTAAGCCTAGGGGGGAATCAATGTCCACATGACCCCTTTTGGGGTATCCACCCTCCCAGGCATCAAACTCCCCCTGCCCCCCCCCAAAGAAAAGGAGCTTCTTTAATCCCCAGTGCCTGCTGATCTGCCAGAGACGCATAAAACTCTTATTATAGTGCAATCCTAAACAGAGTTGCACCCTGTGATGCATGCATGTGTATCACCCAGGGGAGGGGATGCTACTTTCCGTCCTTAAATTTTGCCCTAAAACTTCACAGTTATGCTGCATTTCAGGACTGCTGATTCACCTCTGTGGGGCAGCCGGCTGGGGCAGGAAGCCTCCTGTTCCCTTTCAGGAGTTCCAGAAGCTGACAGACAATCTGGAGGGGCTTGCTGTGTCCCATCATGTGGAGAAATTCCTAGGAGAGAAAGGATGAGGTAGAAAGTAGCAGAAACTACTACTACTTAATGTTCAGCATGCAGGTGCATACACGGCCTTTTATGCAGGGATGTTTCCCCACAGTCACCCCTGCTGACTACCTCGGGGCTTCCTTTTGAGTATGCATGCCTTTCCCGCCCGTCAGAGGTCACCTCGCTCTGCGTTTTGCCTGCATTTTCCGGATTCTGGCTAAAACAGCATCCAGAAAATGCAGGCAAAATGCGCAGGGAGAGTGAGCCAACCTATGACAGGCGGGAAAGGCACGTGCAATCAAAAGGAAGCCCTGAAACAGTCGATGGGGGTGACTGCAGGGAAACGTCCCTGCATAAAAGGCCCACATATCATTGGGTATGTGACAACAGTAGAGGGCAGTGGACTCTCCACGCCCCCTTCCCCCCTGGTTCTAAGGGTCCAATCTGTGCTAATTCTGCCCTTGCTGAATTTTAATGTGTCTGGGGGAACTTCTAAAATTAATTCTGGAGTCAGAGGATGCATACTGTGTAGCAGTTTTGAAATGTCTTCATTTGCATTCCCCTTTGTGTTACCGATACACATTTATAACACACTGCAATAAAGCAATCTTGGTATCAGGCACAAGGTGGTATAAAGAGTCTTTTTTGTGTGGTAGTTTCGATGTAAAGGGACACAAAAGTGTATGTTAATCAATATCAATATCAAAACCTTTATTGGCATAAAATAAATAAATAAATAAATACATATTAGGATAAAAGGAGGTTTTAAAACTTGAGTAAGACTCTTCCTTAGAATCATACACATGGTTTAGAGTAGTTTAAAAATAAGTCCCAGGAAGTTGGCAACTCCTGCAGTAACCTGAGAGTGACTATCACTTAGGAGAAATCTGACTAGCTCCTTATCGGTGCCGCCAAGGCAATCTTTCAGGAGGGGTTCGATGATCTGATCTAGAAAGGGTGAGCTGTGCTCACAATGTAGCAAAACGTGGGCCACTGTTTCGGCTTGGCCGATGGCACAAGAGCATAGCCTTTTAACATAGGGTACCTTAGCATATCTGCCCCTGGTCCAGGCCATGGGAAGGATATTTAAGCGGGCTTGCATAAAAAGGCATCTGAGGGAAGGGGAGGTCAGAGGGTAGAAGTAACCGGGTAGGGAGCTCGGAGTCATATGAATACCATAGAGTAGTGGTGAGCAGGAACTTGTGGCTCTAGCAAGAAGGGTTTGTTCCCCAATGTCTGTGATCCTTCGTTTTAAGATTCTATAGGCTTGCGCCTCGTTTAAGGGGAGTAACGCCTCAAAGGAAATCCCTATGGATTTAATTTTTTCAATGATGGGCCTGCTCCAAAGAGAGACAGAGCGGTCGGAAAGCATATGCCACGTCAGACTCGATGGGGTGGCTCTATAGTGGAGCCTCAACCAGAATTTAAAAATTAGCAGCGAGACCCTGGTTTCTAAAAGAACTAGTCCTGTCTCTAAACAAAGAACGGAGTACGGGACACAATTGGGAATTCCTAGTAATCGACGTAAAAAGGAAGACTGGGCTGATTCTAGCTTCTGGTTGACGGTAGCCCCCCAAATGGGGGTTCCATAGAGTAGCTGAGGGAGCAGCTTCGCTTTATAGATTTTGAGAGCAGCAGGCACGTGTTGGCCACCCCTGGAGTAGAAAAAGTTTGCGACAGCATCAGACCAAAGTCTCATGGCATTGATTGCTAAGCTGGCCTGGTTATTCCAATTCAAGTTGCTCTGAAAGTGAACACCTAGGTATGTTAGTCAAGCCTTGTGATAACGATATCCTCAAGATTGTTTTATTAAAGTGTTTTCACTGTGCGTCAGCAGATGGATAACATGTGGGGATTATTTGCCAGGATGTGTGCCACAGAGCTCTTTATAAAATATGGAAATGGACCACTAGTGTTTCTCCTGCATTGATTCCACCTCAGAAAGCAGAGAACATAATTTGGAACTCCAGAATCTGGGAATGAATACAGAGGAGGAGAATTCAGGACCATCCCTAGATAGCGGCCTAGATAGGTGGGAAACCACCTTGAAAATCTTCTGTTGGCCAGATTTCACGGAATGAGTCAACCAGTTTTGTTGCTAACACACATGAAGGAGAGGGCTTGACTTGATGCCAAATGTACACAGTTGGCCAAATCAGCATCTGGGAGTGGGCAAATGCAGGTTCTGCATGTACTGCAGGGGTTATGAGCCTCCAGAGCTGATAAAGAAGATTGCTCGAATCAGCAGTTGATGTCTCGTGAGACTGACCTTTCCCGGCCCTTACCTCTGAAATCTTGCTGCCGTAGGTGAAAAGTTCATACAGGACAATGCCGAAACTCCACACATCTGATTCTTGGGAGAAGATGTTGTCCGCTAAAGATTCTGGCGCATACCTGCCATGGGGGGAAATGCCATAGGATTGCCGACCTCCAGGTACTAGCTGGAGATCTCTCGCTATTGCTACTGATGTCCAGCTGATAGAGATCAGTTCACCTGGAGAAAATGGCTGCTTTGGTAATTGGACTGTATGGCACTGAAGTCCTCGCCTTCCTCAGGCTCTGCCTAAAACCTCCCACTGGTGGCAAAGAGGGACCTGGCAACCCTAAAAAGCCACCATGAAAATAGTGTATGTGAATTAAGTTGTTTTGATTCCTAGGTCACATTCCTTGCCCTGTCTTCCACCATCCCATCCCTCGTATCTGCCAAGATTCCACCTATTACCTATTGAGAGTTTTGGGACTTCCTTTATACTGGTTGCCTGGATCCCTTCATAAATCAAGGTTGAATGTCTTTGTATAATTGTTTTATCTTTTAGATCATGGGTGTCCCTCCTACCAGAAAATGGGACTTTGTCCAGGCTCTCGGACCACATAATACTCCTTCCCGTGCGGGAGAATTTTGGCCAGGCCAAAGTCCCCGATCTTGACGCGGTTTTCGTTTTCCACCAAGATGTTCCTGGCAGCCAGGTCCCTGTGGATGTAGCGCTGAGACCCCAGGTACTCCATACCCTGTGATAAAATTGGGGTGGGGTGGGGTGGGGAAGAGTCAAAGCAGCCATCTTGTTATTCAGAATCGGAGGATAAGTATTGGAGCCCATCCCTATTTTTGTGCCCCCAGTATCTGGATTTTGACGGTACCCTGTCTTCAAACATGAAGAAGAGTTGGTTTTTATATGCAGATTTTCTCTACCTTTTAAGGAGAATCATAGAATAATAGAGTTGGAAGGGACCACCAGGCTCATCTAGTCCAACCCCCTGTACAATGCAGGAAATTAACAACTACATGCAGGATCCCACAATCAAAGCACTCCCAACAGATGGCCATCTAGCCTCTGCTTAAAGACCTCCAAAGATGGGGACTACACCACCCTCCGAGGCAGCGCATTCCACCATCACACAGCCCTCACCGTCACAAAGTTCTTCCTAATGTTTAGGTGGAATCACTTTTCTATTAGTTTAAATAATCAAGGCAGCTTACAATCTCCTTCCCTTCCTCTCCCCACAACAGACACCTTGTGAGGTAGGTGGGGCTGAGAGAGTTCAGAGAGAACAGTGACGAGTCCAAGGTCACCCAGCAGGCTTCATGTGGAGGAGTGGGGAATGCAACCTGGTTCTCCAGATTAGAGTTCACCGCTCGTGTGGAGGAGTGGGGAATCAAACCCGGTTCTCCAGATTAGAGTCTGCCGCTCTTAACCACTACACCATGCTGGCTGAAGGGTCCTTTTTGCTGTTATGGCTAACAGCTTCTGATGAACTTCTCTTCCCATAAGCATAGCCCTGCTGGATCAGAACAAAGCTTCATCTGGCCCAACATCCTTTTCCTCATAGCGGTCAGCCAAACATTTTTCTATGCGGTGTGTGATGCCTAAAGGCCTCCCTTCTGTATTCAAAGGTAGACTTCTTCTGTATACAGAGGTTTCATTTAGTTATTATGAATAATAGCTCATGATAGGCCTCCCCGCTTCCATAACTGTACGTATACCCCTTTTAAAACAGTATGTGGCCAGACATCTAAACCTCTCAGTCATCTCTGTGTTGTGGATTTTGGCAGGAAGATTCTGGCTGGCTTCTGACAAGAGAGTTTCCTTATTCCCTAGCTCGATTCAAGTCCAGTAGTACCTTAGAGACCAACAAGATTTTCGGGGGATGAGCCTTCACCAGTCACAACTCCCTTCTTCAGATGCTCTGACTCGTTTGCTAAGCCAAATCCTTATATCAGAAGTCCCGAGGGGGAGGGAGGCTGGTAACGATGACAACCTGTTGCCCTCAGTTGTAGGCCTGGTGGAATAGCTCTGTTTTACAGGCTCTGCGGAACCTCTGAAGGTCCAGCGGGGCCCTGATGTCACCCAGAAGACCATTCCATCAGGCTGGGGCCAAGGTTGAAGACAACCACACACTTTTAGAGAATGAACCAATACTTTTCTCCGCGCATTGTTGTTGGGTGGTGTGACTTTCACTCCTCCCAATTTTCTTTTTCTTCATTTTTAGTTAAGTTTTTTATTATCTTTGCTAGTGTTTAGTGTTAAAGATATATAGGTCAAGGTGTGCTTATAAACTTGGTCTATAGTTAGTGTAGTTTATATTTTTATGTGTTTATTTCTTCTGGGTTTGTTAACCAGCAACTAGTGCTTCAGTTCCCATATTTACCAAGATAGTTCTGTTTTCTAGTGTAACGTTTTTTATATTTTGCTTATTCAGTTGAGTTTCTTGGAAGTGGCAGACCTGGCTTATTTCTCATTTACTGAATTTCTAGTGGTAGAATTCTTTGTAGACAGTTCAACATAAGTATTCATGTAGGTCATGTCGAGGGTAATGCCTTTACTCGGTTGACCCGAGTCTTTCTTCCTCATGTCATCTTCGGTCCTCCCCAGTATCTATTGAGTTTTTATATAACTATTGTTTTGCTTCTACAACATTTTTTATTCACACCAGTGACTGACATGTGAGATAACCCAGTACAGCAATTTTAATCAAAATCTTAGATGTAGTAGTTAATTTTTTTAAACGTTGTGGTGATCTGCCATAGAACAACCCCACTGAAGAAGATAACAGCAGTTACCTAGACCTCATTGCTGGTGGGAAGGGGCTCATTCTATGGCCCTTTTTCAAGGACTCCACCCCACCACCCTGTTCTCCACCATTTGGACCTCAAGGTCCTTGCAAGGCCAGCAAGGCCCTTTTGACCTTGTTGGATGTTGCCCTATTGTTGCTGGTTGTGAAGGGCCAGTGTCCATGACACTTCAAGCTTCAGGGCCCTAAAAATGTAGGTCTGCCACTGATAGCAGGAGATCTCCAGCTAGTACCTGGAGGTTGGCACCCTAGCTCTGACTCTCGAAAGCTTATATCCTGAAAATCTTGATCTCTGTGGTGCTACTGGACTCGAATCTAGTGCCACCAACACAGCTACGCTCTGAAACTATCCTTATTTTCTAAAAAAAAAAAAAAAGGAAAAAGTTTTGAGAGTTGACAAACTTGGCTGACCTTGCAAACCTGCCAGGCATAAAGCAGCAGTTTCTTTAGGTCCAGCCGCTCCTGGTTTTTCTGCAGGTAGTTCCGCAGGCAGCCGCTGGGCAGGTACTCCATGACCAGGCGGAGGCAATTCCGGCCTGTGATTGAGGCAGAAAGAGACAGTTTGAATCGATGGTTGGGGTGGTAAACCCGAGTTTCCTGTCCTGCAACAGTCCCTAGAAACACAAAGAAGAGTTAATTTTGGGCCAAGGGATTTGATTTTGACAGGAAGGTTTTTTGATGATCCTAAGGAAAGCTTTTGACACCATGAGAAGAAGAAGAGTAGAGAAGAGTTGGGTTTTATATGCCGATTTTCTCTACCTTTAAGGAGTCTTAAAGTGGCTTACAATCTCCTTCCCTTCTTCTCCCCACAACAGACACCTTGTGAGGTAGGTGAGGCTGAGAGAGCTCTAAGGGAACTGTGACTAGCCCGAGGTCACCCAACAGGCTTCATGTGAAGGAGTGGGGAAACCAACCCGGTTCATCAGATTAGAGTCCACCACTCATGTGGAGGAGTGGGGAATCAAACCTGGTTCTCCAGATCAGAATCTGCTGCTCTTAACCACTACACCCTGCTGGCAGCGAGGGTCTTGGCTGGGTGGGGGAGGCAGGGGAGGGGAAGCATAGAAACATAGAGCTGGAAGGGACCTCCAGGCTCATCTAGTACACAATGCAGGAAATTCACAGCTACCTCCCCACACTCTCCCAGTGACCACTGCTCTATGCCCAAAGGAAGGCAAGTCCCCACCCTCTAGGATCCCTGGCTAATTTGGCCTGGAGGAAAATTCCTTCCTGACCCCAAAGTGTCAATCGGCATTACCCTGGGCATGTAAGAAAGGGCCATGAGAGCTGAGTGCTGGCTCATCCCTTCCTGCCCTCTTTCTCATGATCTTCCTAAATTGAGTGGCAGACGATTCTCTCCTCATCTGGAATCAGCTACTCCCTTCTGCTGACAGTTATTATAACTAACTGACGCTGCTAACTGCCACTGACAACTGCCTGTCTCAGTCTGCCTCACACTCTCTGTTAAGATGTTATACTCTTTTAGTTACGATGAGGTAAAAGTTACAGAAACCTCTTAAAGAAAATGTTGTTTGTTTTGAAAGACTTTATGAACATTTATTAAAAGAGTTTTTAAAAAAAACTGAGACAGGAAGCCTGAAAAATAAAAAATCACTGGACTCCAGAAGAGGCCCCAGAAAGATATATTTAGAATTCTGGGCCAGACAAAAGAAGACAAAGAAGAAGTTATATTAAACTCAGACAGCAGTGGTTGTTTGTCTGGTTCAAGGACTAAGCTAGATATCAGAATGGTACCGGACAAAAGATTGGCGCCAGGAGTCTGAAGGGAGGAATATGATTTATGCTGGCCAAGATAGATAGCCTAGGTGCAGTGACATACTTCAATCAAACCTTATAATAGCCAATGAGGTTTTGCATGCCTCTATGTAGACCAATGAGATTCTTTTATTCTTGTAACCAATTAAAATTATTAAATAATATCATTAGCCAATGAACGATTAACCAGAACTTTGTAACCAGTAAAAAGTGATTATGAAATATGCATAAACAGTGTATTATAATGAGCTAATTAAGAAGTTATAAAAGATCTAACATGCCTTTGTTCTAGGCCCCAGCTTCTCCTTTTATGCTCTTGAGAGCAAAGCTTGGGTCTTTGCAGCTGCAAAATAAAAACTGTTTTTCTCGGAATATTGGGTCTGGGGTCTCCCTGTCTTCAGGCTTATTTTTCTACAACAAAACATTTGATACACGTGCTATTCAAAATTCCTCCACATTCATAGAATTGGCTGTTTAAGGACTCTGCTGTTAAAGAGGTGGAATATCCTGCATCTAGTCAGTGCTGGGATATTACCCCACAAGAAGGGATTGGATTAATTCCCCCCCACCAACATCAGCAATGAGGATACTGGGTGAAAGCTGGCATTCAGAGGTGTACTGCCTTTGAACATGGAGGCTCTGTTTTGCAATCATGCCTAAATAGGCACTGATAGGTTTCTCCGTAAGAGTTAGAACCTGCTAGATCAGTAGGGTTGCCAACCTCCAGGTATTAGCAGCATGAAAGGCTCCAAATGAAATCCAACTGGAATTGCAACACAAACTTATATTGAAATAAAACATTCCATCATGTAAATGAAACAAAGTCAAGCATTACATCATGCAGACATGAGAAAATAACAAGCATAAGCGGCTCAGACAGTAACCCCCAGTGCAACAAGCTGAAAGGTGGGGCGGGGCAAATCCTCCTACTGTCTGGGATGGTACAGTCGCAAGTCCAAAAAGACCAACAGGTGAGAAGGACGGTGAAAGTTCATAAGGAGGAGAGGAGAGGAGAACGCGTGGCTAGTCGCTGGTGCGCGTTTCAAAAGGCTTTCTTCAGCTCCAATGGAAAGGCAACGTCAGCTTTTAAGTCCATATGGTAATAAGCTAGTTGTCAAAAAGACCGTCAGCAAAATGCGTCTTAATGAAACTCAATAGCGCATTGTACAGGAATCGCGGTCCCATTTTGCTGACGGCACTGATAGGTTTCTCCGTAAGAGTTAGAACCTGCTAGATCAGTAGGGTTGCCAACCTCCAGGTATTAGCTGGAGATCTCCTGCTATTACGACTGATCTCCAGTCGATAGAGATCAGTTCCCCTGGAGAAAATGGCTGTTGTGGCAATTGGACTCTACAGCATTGAAGCCCCTCCCCAAACCCCACTCTCCTGAGGCTCCGCCCCCAAAACCTCCCACCAGTGGTGAAGAGGGACCTGGCAATGCTATAGATCAGGTCAGGCTCATCGGTTCAGGCCTCACCTTGACTGTAGCATACGCCCCGGTAGGCAACGATGAAATCGTGGTGTAAGGAGCGCAGGATAGCAATCTCTTGCTCGAAGTACAGGCGGTGCTCCGGCGAACTCTGCTGCAGCCGCTTCACGGCCACCAGCTCCCCAGTGCTGTCGCCCAGAGGGTCATAGCGGCAAAGCTCCACGCTCCCGAAGTTCCCCTGGCAACGAAACCGGGTGCGTTTTGAGAACAACAACAAAAAATCGAGGGGAGAGCTCCTTCTATCATCCATCCCCCTTTTATCATTCTGAGTCAGGGACACGGCAAAAGCCCTGCTGGAGCAGGCCCGCGTGAGTCCTTCTGGTCTAAGCTCCTGCGTCCAATGGTGGCCAACCGTATGTCCATCTGCTGAAGCTGGAGGGTGAGAGATTCAAAACAGATAAAAGGTAGTGTTTCTTCACACAACGCGTAGTTAAACTGTGGAACTCCCTGACCCAAGATGTGGTGATGGCTGCCAACATGGAAGGCTTGAAGAGGGGAGTGGACATGTTCATGGAGGAGAGGGCTATCCAGGGCTACTAGTCCAAATGGATACTAGTCAGGAACATACCTATTCTCTCCAACATCAGAGGAGCAGGCCTAATTATGGTAGGTGCTATGGAACACAGGCAGGATAATGCTGCTGCAGTCGTCTTACTTATGGGCTTCCTAGAGGCACCTGGTTGGCCACTGTGTCAACAGACTGCTAAACTTTATGGACCTTGGTCTGATCCAGCACAACCTTTCTTATGTTCTTATGTCCCAATAGGATGCCCAGAACCAAGGCATGAAGTCAACTTGCTCTTGTGTCCCTGTCATTCAAAGGCGGACTGCCTCTGAACATGGCAGTTCCATCGAGCTGTTAAACCTAACTGATGGACCCTTTCATCCATGAATTTGTCAAAGCCTTTAAAAAAAAAACCCTCTCCACTAATGGCACATCGCTCTAGCTGGCAACAGTGACTTCCATAAGTTAATTATGTGCCGTGTGAAGAAACTGCTTCTGCTTTTGTCTGTTGTGAATCAACTGCCCTTCGAAAGATCGGGTACTACAGAAGTGGACACAAATGTTTTTCTTTATCTACCTTTCCCACCTCTTGTATAATTTTATAAACCTCTAACACATGCCTCCCAATTTATCTTTTTTCTCTAAACTCCCAAATTTATCAGCCTTTTTTCATAGGGACGATGAAGACGAAGAGTTGGTTTTTATACCCTGCTTTTCTCTACCTTTAAGGAGACTCAAAGATTCTTACAATCACCTTCCCTTCCCCTCTGCACAACAGGCACCTTGTGAGGTAGGTGGGATTGAGAGAGAACTGTGACTGGCTCAAGATCACACAGCAAGCTTCATGTGGAGGTGTGGGGAATCAAACCCGGTTCTCCAGATTAGAGTTTGCCACTCATGTGGAGGAGTGGGGAATCAAACCCTGTTCACCAGATTAGAGTCCACCACTCACGTGGAGGAGTGGGGAATCAAACCCAGTTCTCCAGATTAGCGTCCGCCACTCTTAACCACTACATCACACTGTCTGGAAGGTGGTCCAACCCCTTTCCTGGCTCTGTGATCGCCTTTCTGAGACAGGGCGACCCGGGTTGTTCCCTGGAAGTCGACCTAGGCCTTGGATCTCCCCCATTATTTCTAGTTAGGGAGAAAGAACTCCACGCACCTTCCCCAACACTGAGATGTATTTTAGGTGGCGTTCTTCAAAGAGGGTGGGATCGTGGCACATAGAAATGTCCACGTACCCTCCAAAGCTGTCGATGGCTTGGAGGTCCGAAAGAAGTTCATAATCTGGGAAGTACAGGAAAAGGATGGATGAGGGTTGATGAGGAAAGAAAGCAAAAGGTTATTTGCCCTGGGCCATTTATGCAGGGCTGTAAGCAAGAAAGGGACATCCCCCCAGTGCTTCAGCGAGGGAAGTGTCACAATCCAGCATTGGTTGTAGGTCCTTAATAATACGTTGGACTGGTTTTAGTTGGGAGCTATAAGTGACAATTAATACCCCCAGCTATGTCCGAGACACCACAGACTTCCTAAGGAAACTGCAGTCCATCAACTGTCTCCCAGAAAACAGCATTCTAGTCACCATGGATGTGGAGTCTCTATACACCAGCATCCCCCATGACGACGGGCTACAAGCCATTAGAAATACCATCCCTGACAACAACACTGCAGGTTTGTTCTCACTCACAACTATTTCCGGTTTGGTAAGGGCTTATACCTTCAAATCAATGGCACTGCCATGGGCACTCGCATGGCTCCACAATATGCCAACATTTTCATGGCAGATCTAGAACAACGTTTTCTGAACTCATACCCACTGGCACCTCTCCTTTACTTGAGATTCATTGATGACATTTTCTTTGTCTGGACTCATGGCAAAGAAGCCCTTGAAAGATTTCACCAGGCTTTCAACGACTTCCACCCCACCATCAATCTAACTATGAATTATTCCGAACAAGAAATCAACTTCCTAGACACCACAGTACGGATCCATGGGGGACACACAAGCACCACATTGTACCGGAAGCCGACAGATCGGCAAACGTATTTACATGCGTCCAGCCACCACCCCAACCATATCAGACAATCCATTGTCTATAGCCAAGCCCTACGCTATAGTCGCATCTGCTCCAATCCTTCAGACAGAGATACACACTTGAGAGACCTACAGTAAACATTTTTGCAACTACAATATCCTCCAGATATGGTGCGAAAGATGATTGAGAAGGCTAGAATGATACCCAGGCACAACTTACTACAAGATAAGCCCAGAGAGAATGACAACAGAACACTTTTGGTTGTCACTTATAGCTCCCAACTAAAACCAGTCCAACGTATTATTAAGGACCTACAACCAATGCTGGATTGTGACACTTCCCTCGCTGAAGCACTGGGGGGATGTCCCTTTCTTGCTTACAGACAACCGGCTAACCTAAAACAAATTCTCACCCATGATAATAAACTACTTAACAAGAACATGGACTCTGGCACCAAGGCCTGCAACAAACCAAGGTGCCAACTTTGCCCTCATATAGATTCTAGGAACACCATCTCTGGATCCACCAATGTCAGCCATACTATCTCAGGTTCATATTCCTGCTCATCCTCTAATGTGATTTATGCCATCACATGCCAGCAATGCCCTTCCACAATCTACATTGGACAAACAGGTCAGTCTCTTAGACAAAGATTAAATGGACATAAGTCTGACATCAGAAACCACAATATTCAAAAACCAGTGGGTGAACATTTCAACCTTCCAGGACATTCTGTTGCAGATTTAAGAGTAGCAGTTCTCTTACAAAGGATTTTTAAAGGGAGATTGGAAAGAGAAACTGCTGAATTACAGTTGATATTCAAACTAAAGTCAATGCATTTACCTGGGCTGAATAAAGACCTTGCATTCATGGCCCATTACCAATGCTGATTTCTCCATATCCATCTCTCCCCTGGACATCACAGACTCTTCTGCATATCACATCTAATCCCATCAAGCCTGCTATTCACATTTACATACTGTTCCTCTACTTAAAGACCGATGGATTCACATTCTAGCTGTATCTGAAGAAGTGAGCTGTGGCTCACGAAAGCTCATACCCTACCAGAAAATATTTTTGTTAGTCTTTAAGGTGCTACTGGACTCTTGCCCTTTTTGACTGTTGTTGTTCATCTTCATCATGTTTTCATCCATTGTATCACCTTTTTGTATAAGTGTATAGCACCATAACGTTTTTTGCACTTTGTTTAATCTTTTCACATCTATGCTGAATTCCAAACTCAGGTACTAGCACAGAGGTGCCTTTTCCCCACAGCCTCCAGGTACTAGCTGGAGATCTCCTGCTATTACAACTGATCTCCAGGTGATATATGCACACCTTGTATGGAAGGCTGACACAGCCCAGAAAAGAACAAGCAGAAAGTATTGCACGGCAGTGAGCTCTTTATTTTTATAAATTTTATAGAATATATTGGGCACAGAGTTAAATTGGAATACATCCCTACATATATGCCTGGGTCATTGTTATTATTATTCTGCTATAATACTATTATCCTGACCTGGATGGCCCAGGCTAGCCTGATCGTGTCAGATCTCAGAAGCTAAGCAGGGTCAGCCCTGGTTAGTGTTTGGATGGGAGACCACCAAGGAATACCAGGGTTGCTGTGCAGAGGAAGGCACTGGCAAACCACCTCTGTTAGTCTCTTGCCATGAAAACCCCCAAAGGGGTCGCCATAAGTCGGCTGCGACTTGACGGCACTTTACACACACACATAATACTGTTATACATGTTTTATCATGTATTGGCATGCAAAATAAATGATGTTATTAGACCAATGATGAAGGCCAGGGGGCCAAAACACGTTTGGAATGTTGTTTTAGTTTATCAACCTGTATTAGTTGCCATTTGTGCTTTCTTTTAATATAATTTTAATGCTTTTAATATAGATATCAAGGAGCCCCATGGCGCAGAGTGGTAAGCTGCAGTACTGCAGTCAAAAGCTCTGCTCACGACCTGTGTTCGATCCCGATGGAAGTCGGTTTCAGGTAGCCGGCTCAAGGTTGACTCAGCTTTCCATCCTTCTGAGGTCGGTAAAATGAGTACCCAGCTTGCTGGGGGTAAAGGGAAGATTACTGGGGAAGGCGCTGGCAAACCACCCCGTAAACAAAGTCTGCCTAGGAAACGTCAGGATGTGACATCACCCCATGGGTCAGGAATGACCGGGTGCTTGCACAGGGGACCTTTACCTTTTTTAATATAGATATCAGCACCTTAAAATAAATATATTTCTATACATACTTGATTCTTTCCCCACCCAACCTTTGGGTACCCAGCTTTGGTTTTAGGTTGGGTCTTCCCTTCCCCCTTTTGGTTTTTGTCAAGTCCATATCCTACCAGGGTTCAAGGGACAGCTAGCAGCGGGGGGGAGGGGGCTGGTTTAACAACCAGCAGCCAGAGCCCCCGTCCCACCATCAGGGGTGGAGAGGTAATATTACCAGAAGTGATGAGGCTGTTGAGGTCCCGGATGATGGAGCGAAAAGCTGGCCGCTGCCGAGGGTTGTAATCCATGCACTGGCCTACCAGGTTGGCTAGCTCCATCCATTTGAGAGGGGGGAGAACATGGTGGTCTTGGTAGAACTTAAGTTTCTGTAAAAGAGGCAGAAGAGAAAGGATTGGGGATGAAAATGGCCTCAACTTACAGGTGTTCCCTTCCCAATGTCCAGTAACAAATGGAGTAACAAATGTTAAATTTCTGCCTGCTTGGATATCTGCAGCATGAAGAGGGCAGTGGTCAAACAAAGATGTAGAATCTTTCTCCTAAAATCGTCCCTTTTTGCTGGTGGATAGAGATCCAAGAACAACATTGGTGGTGGCCAAGTATCTCTCCACCATATTTTCCTTAAAGAAATAAAGGCCCCCCATTTACTGCTCAAGATCTTTGGGTCATGGGAGCTTGAAAAAGAAAAGGAAGGACTCTTTCTCCTCTTTGCCAAGAGTAGGCATATGGCTGATCCGGTGTCGACTTCTTTGCCAAGGCTTCCCCTGTCATGGTTCTGGCAAGGAAGAGGAGGCCCTGCCCCCAATCATCAAGAGTCATTATTGCCAGGAGGTTTTGCAAGAGCCGTTGTCACAGCTAAGATAAGCTATGCAGGAGGCCAGCTGCACATTGGCTTGGAACAGAAGTTGCACAGAGAACAAAACAAAGAGGTCGTGGGGTGGGGAAGCTGTCTTGATTTTGTTTCTACCTTGTGCAAATAGAGCCTCTGATTCTTTGGTCTTTTATGCATGGCTGTTTCCCTCGCACGGTCACCCCTCCTATGACTTCAGTTCTTTGTTCTGATTATGTATGTTGTTTCTGACAGTCAGAGGTCGCCTCGCTGTCCCCCTGCGGTTCCCCGTGTTTTCAGGGACCTGTTTTATCTCAAATTTGAAAATGTGGGCAAGACATGGGGAAACGCAGGGGGAGAGCGAGGCGACCTCTGACAGTCGGAAACGGGCATGCATAATCAAAACAAAGACCCAAACTTGTCGGAGGTAGGGCTGTTGAAAAAATAATTCGGTAAAATTCGGATTTGGCAAAATTTGGCCCGTTTTTATTCGGGAAATGCCAAAGTCCGAACTCCCCCTATTCGGATCCATGGAATTTGGCATGAAAATTGGCGTTCCCGAATAAATTTGGCCGAATAAAGCCATTTAAAGCACGTTTGTGGCTTTCTGTGGCTTTGGGGGGGGAGCATTTTTGAGGTAGAAGTCCCAAACTTTCAGGGTAGCTTGGAGGAACCCTACTTGCAAGAACCCCCAAGTTTGGTGAAGATTGGGTCAGGGAGTCCCAAGTTATGGGGTCTGGAAGGGGTCCCCCCATCCACCCATTGGAACGAATGGGAGCAGGCAATCCTTAATGTGCATCTAGAGAGCGGCAAATCCAAGGCAAAACCTCCCATTGTAGGTCTGTTGAAAAAAAAAATTCGGTATAGTTCAGATTCGGCCGAATTCGGCCCATCTGGATTCGGGATATGCCGAAGTCCGAACTCCCCCACTTTGGGTCCGTGCAATTCGGCGCGAATTCAAAGTTCGGGGAAAAAATTCGGACGAATAAAGCCATTAAAAACAAAATCGCGCCTTTCCGCGGCTCCAGGGGGGGCATTTTGGGGGGTAGAGGTCCCAAACTTTCAGCGGAGCTTCAAAGGACCCTTCTTGCAAGACCCCCCAAGTTTTGTAAAGATTGGGTCAGGGGAGGCTGAGATATGGGCCCCGAAAGGGGTCCTCCCACCCTTAATGTGCATCTCTGAGCAGAGCTTGCTGCCCACATACAAAGCTCCCAGCCCCGACAAACAGCTGAGAGCAAGGGCGGGGCAGGTGCTAAGAAGTTTGCAAAGCAACAGAACTGCAAAGCAACACTGCTGTGCTGGCCCACTAGGGCGGGGTGCTCCGGTAGCAGCACGGTGCTCTGAAGAGGCCTGCAGCAGGCGGGGCAACAGGCTGGGGTTTCTGAAGCCGAGGCTTCTACAGCTGGCAGCTGTATTAATTGGGAATGGGAGTAATCACGCAGTCCAGTAACAGTCCAAGGTCAGTCAGGGTGAAAGGAAATCCGTCAGAACGAAAGGCAGAGTCAAGGTCGGGCCGGTCCAAGGTCAGGCAGGGAGTCCAGAAGAATTCAGGGTCAAGAAAGCAGTCCGAGTCGATACAGCGTCAGCCAGAGTGGATTGCCGCAGGTTCGCCATGCGTTGCTTCCACAGATTCTGCTGGCTCAGCCTTCCTAAATACTTGCAGCTGTCTGGGGGAGGCAGCTTCTGTAAAGACTCACTCACTATCTTCATGGCTGTCTCGGTTCCTTCTTTGTTGTTTCAACCTGGCTGAACGCCGGCGTTGTTCTGCCAGGACCCGGCCCATTTTCCGTCGACGAGTCCCAGGAGACATCTGTTCCTCATGGTCTCCCGACTCCCTGGGCAGCTTCCTTGATGTTCCTAGGTCGGCCGGCGTCTGGTCTTCTTTAGGCTGCTCTGTAGCTGGTGACTTTAAGGTATGTCTTGGCAATACATCGTCATCAGCTGTTTTCTCTGTCAGCGTGGGTGGGGAAGGAGGACTCTGTCCCTGGATCTGGTCTCCGTCAGAGTCTGAATCTGTTGTCAGGCAGCCTCTGACAACTGCAAAGCAACACAACTGCAAAGCAACACCCACAACTGCAAAGCAACACCTTTGCAACCATGCAAAGCAACACCTGACACCTGGGAGTTTGCAAACCATGGAAAGGGACAGAGGCAGCTAGCTATGCATAATGAGCAGGAGGGGGTGGAATTTCCCCTTTTGCATCGGACCCGGGACCAGGCAAATGCATTCTTCAAGTAACCATTTGAAAACCAGTTTTGAGCAAGCATCAAAATAGACCTAACCGATCTTATGAATGAGGGAAAACCTGAGGACACACAACTGAAGCCCCCCCTCAAACCAGGGAGAGAGAGACTCGAGGGGGCACACACACCCCAGGCAGAACGGGCGAAAGCCCCCTTTGGCTTCCCCCCTCCACAGAAACTGCTCCCTCCCCCCACACACACAGACTCTGCTTCCCCCCCCCACACACACAGAGGAGAAAAATTATAGATTAAAGCCCGCAAAGGGGTCTTACTGTGGCTGTCTTCTGTTCCATCAGGAGGGGCTGGGAGGACTGGGTAATCCAATATGATTCCATTTAAGCACGGAAGGTTTTGCCGCTCTGGAGATGCATACAGTATCGGGTGATCCATTCATCCCAATAGGGAAAAGGGGAAAGCCCATATCTCGGGACCCCCTGACCCAATGTTTACAAAACTTGGGGGGTCTCTTAAGAAGGCTCATCTGAAGCTCCGCTGAAAGTTTGGGGTCTCTACCCCCAAAAATGTACCCCCTGCAGCCACGGAAAGGAGCGAATGTGCACAAGCACCCCCCCATGAGGATTTCTCTCACTCTCTCTCTCTCCCCGGCCCGGGCGCGCAGCAGCTGATTCCTCCAGTACTCAATCCTGACTGATTGGCCAGAAGAAGACCCAGCTTGGCCACCGATTGGCCGGGGGAGGAGAATGCTGCTTACTGACGGTTATGCTGCTTACTGAAGCCCCGAATTTGCCGAATTTATTCGTGAACTCCCGAACTCGCTGAATTTGGCTCCCCCGGTTTCCCGCCATTTTTGAGTTCAGTTCATCCAGAACTAAAAACCGCCGAATCAGGGGAAATTTGGCTGTTTTTCAGTTAGGGCCAAACTGAATCGACAGCCCTATCCCATTGTTTCTGGGGCAGCCAGAGAGAGACTCACTGACCCACACTGACCTCCAGGCGAAAGTGGCAACCAGTGAAAACAGCAACAATCACACTCACAAAGAGGAGATCAAGCCATCCCCCCACCAGGACAGGTCACCCCCCCCCTTTGGCTTCCCCCCACACACACAGTAGAAGCCAGCCTGTGGCTTCTAAGAGCCGATGTAACTACGCGGAAAGTGCATCCCGCTCAAAGCGTAAGTAAACAGCGTAACTAGCATGGGTAACGTATCTTTTCATTTCAACACAGCCAAAATGCATCTTATAAGGCTACTAGCAGAAGTGTGACCTGTGCAAATTGAGTATCTTAAGGATTGATAGATTTCATGCTGCTGGATTCAAATCTTCCACAGCAACAATCACACTCTCAAAGAGGAGATCAGCCCCCCAGGACAGGTAACCCCCCCAAATCACACTCGCAAAGAGGAGATCAAGCCCCTCCCAGCAGAACAGACCTCCCTCCCAACCAGAAGACGCAAATTCCAAACAAAGGAGAAGAACGGGCCAGCCAGAGAGAGACTCACTGGCATGGGATGTACTAAAACGAATGACAGGCTAGCCCATTGGAAACAACAGAAGCGGCTGCACAGCCCATTGGGAACAATAGGAGCCAGCCAGAGAGAGACTCACTGACCCACAGTTAACTCCACACGAAGTTGGCAACAGGTGAAAACAGCAGAAAGCCCAGTCCCACACAGAGGCAACCAAGTCCACCCTCCAGCAGAACAGGTAAACCCACCCCCTTGGGCTTCCCCCCTCTCTCTCTCACACACACACACACTCACACAATCTGCTTTCCCCCCCACCACACACACAGGAAAAAGTTATAGAGAAAAGCCCCAAAATGGGTCAAACTGTGGATGTCTTCTCTTCCAGCAGAAGCAGGGGTCAGGAGGAGTAATCTATACTGATTCCAGCAAGCAGCAGCAGGTCAGCTCAGCTCAGGATCTCTCACGATCAGCACAGGAGCAGCACAGGAGCAGCAGCAATGGAAGGAATACAGACTCACACACACAGACTCTCTGGCCATTTATGCACGGGAGGTTTTGCCTTGGATTTGCCCCTCTCTAGATGCACATTTTCCCCATCCAGATTCTCAAAACTCTGCATGGGGGCTTATTGTTGAGTTTTGAGAATTTGGATGGGGAAAATGTGTATCTAGAGAGTGGCAAATCCAAAGCAAAACCTCCCATGCATAAATGGCTTCTCTCTCTCTCCCTGCCCCCCGGGTCGCGCAGCAAACCGGGACCACGCACACACCCCCACGGGGATCTCTCTCTCTCACACACACACACAGACACTCTCTCTTTCTCTCCCCAGGAAGCACAGCAGCCAGGCTCACGCACTCATCCGTGACTGATTGGCCAGAAGAAGACCCAGCTTGGCCACCTATTGGCTGCGGGAGAATGCTGATTCAGGTGCACCGAATTTGTACGAATTTATCCGACATCCACCTGAACTCGCTGAGTTCGGCTCGTCATTTTCCCACCTTTTTTGACTTCGGTTCTATCCGAACTAGAAACCACCGAATAGGGGCAAATTTGGCTGTTTTTCAGTTCAGATGGAACCGAATCGACAGTCCTAGTCGGAGGGGTGACCGCGAGGGAAACAGCCATCCATAAAAGACCTCTATCTTCATACTGCTTTCTGTTTCCCCATAAGAAGCACACATTTTCCAACACTATGTGTGTCCATAAATCAGCATTCTACGGAGAAATAATTTACAAGTTGCATTTTGAAATGGCATAATATTCAACACAAACAAATCTCCAAAACCAAAAGTGGAAATGGGAGAACCAAAATTCTTGACAGAAATAAGAAAACAGGGATTGTGTGTGCATCTCTTCTTTTGACTCGGATTGTAAGGACACATTCCAGGTTGGAGAAAACGTCCAAGTGCTGTGCTACTCTCTGCTGGCAAATGCTAAAATTGCACCTATATTTTCTGTGGTTCATATTTTACTCCCTTCTTCCAGCGTGCCCCATCTTTTAGGGCTGTGCATTCATTTGAAGCTGAATGGAAAACTATCAAGGGTTATGATGAATGAATAAATGCCAGAATGGTAGGAAAACCAGCATAAGCATTTGAAATTAAAATTTGAGGGGGTGAGGCGTTCCTGGAATTTTGTACCTCTGGTGCCCCGTCTCAGCTGCTTTGCGCACAAATTCTGTAATTGGAACAAGCACTGCACAGCCATCTGAAGACCATTCTGCTTTCCTCACCTTTATCAAACATGGTGATTCCAGTAGTTTCCGCCAAAGCGGAAATGGGAAGCAGGAAAACTCTCCCCTTTAATCGTACAAGGAGACTCACCAAACCAGGCTCTATGGCAGTCAAGGGCATGTTCCCGCCGTTGAAGATCTCCCATAAAGTGGCGCCGAAACTCCACTTGTCTGATTCCAGTGCCAGGTTCTTGGGGTCCTCCAGGCACTCTGGGGCCACCCATGGGATACGGTCCATTAACACTGTGATGCGGGGCAAAGGAGAAGAAGAGACAGATCAGCGGGTGTGTGTAAGGTGGGAGGATGAAAGATACACTCTCGAGGTGTCTGAATTGGGCCTTCTTTGTCGGAATGAGTGGCCTGTTGCTATGGTTTCACCAAATAACCTTGATGGGGGATCAGGGGATCAGCAAAAGGATCTGGACGGTTTTTAATGGGCCGAAATGTCCATTGAGCCTTTGGAATGTGACACATTTTTGTCAGAATGACGGCAGGAATGACTTTGGACACTTTGCATTTGATCAGATAAAGAGCAGTGTGTTGTTTGAGGAAGGGAAGGCATTGACACTTAATGACTGTCTTTGGAAACCTGATGTAGGATTAGTGGGCATGCTACCCGACTACAGGGGTAGGTTTGCTTCTTGTATGTACTTGGATGCCTCTGAGTTCATCTCTCTAGAGGAAGAGTCAGCACGGAGTGTTGCTGATAGGTGGGCATATATTGGGGGGGGTACGGTCCTTCAGATACGTGGGGTTAAGCCTCAATATAAGGCCATTTCAGTTGTAATGTAATCAGTGGTTCCCAACAACTTTTGAGATCTTTGCTGGAGAAAATGTGCTCAGCAAAACTGCATCCTCTGCAATCATTCCAGTTGTTCTGGAGATACCTCTCCATGTGAAATTTATCGGGGAATCATCTATTTAACTCACAATTCCATCTCAATAGTCTTGCCATTTGTAGTTTCCTTGTTGATGTATAGGGTTGCCAGCTCCAAGTTGGGAAATACCTGGAGATTTTGGAGGTGGAGCCTGAGGAGGGTGGGGTTTGGGGAGGGGAGGGACTTCAATGGGGTATAATGCCATAGAGTCCACCTTCCAAAGTGGCCATTTTCTCCAGGTGAACTGATCTCTGTTGCCTAGAGATCAGTTGTAATAGCGGGGGATCTCCAGCCACCACCTGGAGGTTGGCAGCCCTAGCTCCACCTCACTAGAGGCTGAGGAGGATAGGAGTAGCTTCCTGCCTTCCTTCACTGCCTTACTGTGGTCTGGGAGGTGGCAGGGAAGGCAGGTGCGGCTTCCTGCCATGGTGCAGGTGGTGAGGATGAGCTGCCGCTCCCCTCCTAGGGTACTAAAAGTCCTTGGATTGGCCCTGCTTGGAGGTGAACATGATAGCCATACAAAGAAGAACTCCACAAACTCACAATCTTTGGCCAGGAGCGCACTGCTGACTCCTGGGTCGCTGAGTTTGATGAACGGGGGCATTCCTTTCACGGCATCCCCCTCCCGGGCTAGCAGCACCTTCTTGGCAGAGATGTTGCCATGGATAATCTTCTTGTCCTCCTAAGGAAGGAACATTTATCAGTGTTTGCCCTGAAAATTCAGTGCTCAGCTGACGCTGCTGGTATATGCGGTCATCTCTGCAGAATGTGAGCTGAGTTCTCCCTGAGTTCTCACTGCTGACATGGGGCCTTTCTGGAGTCTTATTTCTGAAATTTGTGTGCCCGTATTGCGCCATTTTCTTTCTTTTCTGTGTGTGTTTTGCTCCCTCTAGTGGCTGCTTCGATATTTCGTCACTGTGCAAGGAAATAAACTGGTGATACAGCAATGTAATATCGAAGCTACTGCTATCCTCCTCAGCCTCTAGTGAGGGGGCAAAATAAGAACATAAGATGAAAACAAGAGTCCGGAAAAAGCCCATGGTCAGTGTTCGATTGGTTTAGCACTAGGGGAGGATTTGAGCAGCTCTGGTGAAACCAGGAGGGAACCTACCAAGAAGTTGAGCACGTAGGCTAACTGCTTCGCAATCTGAAGTTTCCAGGTAGGTGTCACCTTGCCAGTGGCATTATTCCTCCTCAGATAGGTGTCCAGGGCTCCATGTCTGATGTATTCCTGTACCATGATGTCTGCAAAGGGGAGGAAGCTGAATCTCTTAGAAGTGTTAGTAGCCTCATCCGTCCATCCATCTATGCCCATGTTATTTTGGACCAATAAAGTCCTTTGTGGCCAGAGGCCAGAATGCGTCTATAAATACCCAATTATTAAGATACTTGCTGCACCTCTGGCCTTGGGTGCTCCTACCTTCCAAGGTGAACTGGGTATCCTCTGGCAATAGGGTGGGGAGGGGCTGTGGCTCAGTGGTAGAGCCTCTGCTTGGTATGCAGAAGATCCCAGGTTCAATCCCCGGCATCTCCAGTTAAAGGGACTAGGCAAGTAGGTGATGTGAAAGACCTCTGCCTGAGACACTGGAGAACTGCTGCTGGTCTGAGTAGACAATACTGACTTTGATGGACCAAGGGACTGATTCAGTATAAGGCAGCTTTATGTGTCCTTCTTGGTGATGGTACTGTCTCTTCCCCTGATGATGTTTGGTACCTACCTTGATGGGTTTTATTTGCCCCGGGAAAAGGTTCACTGGATCATTTTAATAATTTATTGTTGGTTTTTTCCCCCAAAGCTTTATTTAACTACATTATACAGCCAAGTCTTGTTTGATTATGGAATAGTGTAAAAGCATCCTGATCTCCTCTATGTGATCCCTGATTGGCTGGGAGCATGCATGGATTTAAGGACTGAAGCAGCTGCAAAAATGGGGAAGACAGGATTTTAAAAAAGAAGACAGGTGAACGTTTTCACAGTTAAGGGGTTCTGGGAAAACATTTCCACCTCTCCAAAGCACTAATTCCGAGAGAATGAAAACTGGGGATGCTTTAATGTGCTTCATCCTGTCTGTCTGTCTGTCTGTCTAGTACTGCTACTGAACAGAAAATAAAGGAATAAAAAATGCCTTACTTAGTGTTATCCTTTTTAGTATTTAATTATTGCCCCTATACATTTTGTCACAGACAGAGTAACAGAATCATTTGTATCTGAGAGCATCCACGTCACCTGCGCCCTCGAACTGCGAGATGCCTTGTTGGGCCTTTCCATATTTATAAATAAAGGATTAATTAAAACTGGCCCTCAGTTCATTAAATATAGGACACCCCATGATAGTATGTTCAATAGTTTCAACTTTATCATGTGAGCATCTACAGGGACTATTTGAGTATGGCACTTTTTAATATCTGCCCTCCAAAACCATTGAAGTTAAAGCCCTTCTGAGTTATGTGCTTCCGTCTACACTCTTTAGTAACCAGGCGAACAGCCTCTATATTCTGAAAAATCCATTCTCTTCCAAGGCCTAGATGAACCTCTGGGGTTCTGGCTTGACACCCCCCCCCCCCCATTCTCTAATGCCCAAAGCTAGGATCAGGACCCCCATCTTCCGATGTTTCCCTTTTTTTAAGGACTTTGGGAGGGGTACAGAAAAGGATGCCAATGAAAGTCGGAAGGACTTACTTTCTGCTCCCACGCAGACTCCGTAAAGCAGGATGAGGTGCTTATGCGACAGCTGACCGATCATGCTGGCAGCTTCTAGGAAGGGCTGCAAGGAGGACACCGACAGGTTAAATAGAGACCAGAATGGAGGGGCCAGGGCCGAGGGTGAGGGGTTGTGAAGTGCGGTGAGATTCAGGTAGGATATTAGGTGCTTTGGAGCTAGTCTCTCTAGCTGCTGGACCAGCCGTCTTTAACCTTTCCAGACCCAGGACTGTGACTTGACAGTGCTGTGCCAAGCATTCCTGCCCTGATTGCTTGGGGAGGGGCCGTGGCTCAGTGGTAGAGCATCTGCTTGGCATGCAGAAGGCCAAGGTTCAATCCCCAGCATCTCCAGTTAAAGGGACCAGGCAAGTAGGTGATGTGAAAGACCCCTGCCTGAGACCCTGGAAGGCTGCTGCTGGTCTGAGCAGACAATACTGACTTTGATGGACTCGGGGTCTGATTTAGTGTAAGGCAGATTCATGTGTGTTCATGTATGTGTGTTCATGCCTTTTCATCATATATAGGGTTGGCAGCTCTGAGTTGGGGAATACTTGGAGATTTTGGGGGTGGAGCCTGGGGACCATGGGGTTTGGGGAGGGAGGGACTTCAGCAGGGTACAATGCCCTAGAGTCCACCCTCTAAAGCAGCCATTTTCTCCAGGGGAATGGATCTCTTTAGTCTGGAGGTCAATTGTAATAGCAGGAGATCTCCAGGCCCCACCAGGAGGTTGACAACCCTACCCATATGCCTGAGCTGCAAGGATTTGACATCATACCCATGTGACAGGAAGAAGGGGGGCTGCTGTTATGTTCTCCCTGGTGTCAAGGCCAGCAGGAGATTGGCTCACCTCCACCCAGTTACAGTGACTAAGGTCCAAGACTTTCATCACGACGTCTGTCACGTGCTTCCCGGCATCTCCTTCCTCTTCCTCCTCCTTGGTCTGCTCCCTTTGGATGCCCCGGTAGATTCTGGTGAAAGTCCCTTGACCCAAGTTCTCACACTGTGCACATGAATGGGAAGGAAGACTGTCAATTGCTGAGGACCAAGGAGGGTTGTTGCCTTCTGAGGGTTGAGCCAGCGTGGTGTAGTGGTTAAGAGAGGTGGTTAGGAGCGGTAGACTCTGATCTGGAGAGCCGGGTTTGATTCCCTACTCCTCCACATGAGTGATGGACGCTAATCTGGTGAACAGGATTTGTTTCCCCTCTCCTACACATGAAGCCAAGAGCCCTGTGGCGCAGAGTGGTAAGCTGCAGTACTGATGTCCAAACTCTGCTCACGACCTGAGTTCGATCCCAACAGAAGTTGGTTTCAGGTAGCCGGCTAGAGGTTGACTCAGCCTTCCATCCTTCCGAGGTTGGTAAAATGGGTACCTAGCTTGCTGGAGGTAAAGGGAAGATGACTGGGGAAGGCAGTGGCAAACCACCCCGTAAACAAAATCTGCTTAGAAAATGTTGGGATGTGACGTCACCCCAAGGGTCAGGAATGACCCAGTGCTTGCACAGGGGACCTTTACCTTGTTTACAGATGAAGCCAGCTGGGTGAACTTGGGCTAGGCACACTCTCTCAGCCCCACCTACCTGACAGGGTGTCTATTGTGGGGAGGGGAAGAGAAGGTGACTGTAAGTCGGTTTGATTCTTCCTTAAGTGGTAGAGAAAGTCGGCATATAAAAACTAGCTCTTCTTCTTACCTTGCTTATGGGGGGCACATGGCAGATAATTCATGGTGAACTGGAACAGGCTCACTTTGGGCCTGATCCAGCACCTTTTGTATTTCAGCACACGGCAAATGGCCGTGTATGGCTACTACACGCAAACCCCAGGCATTCGGCAAAGATCTCAGCCATCAAGTATGGCCGGAGCATAGCCCCACACTTTCCAGCAGGGGCAGCAGCCCCATCGTCACCCCGTGAGTCACTCTTATTCTCTCTCTTACCTGGACCAGGTTTTCTGCCTGGATTTTGTGGAACATCATCTGGTTGACGACCCGGCGTGGAGCAGATGGAGAAGAGGGAAGCCGGTGGCAGCTGCCGCCCCGGGCTATCAGTAGGTTTGTTTTTTCTGGGGTGAGGGGGAGAAGAAAAGGAAAGAAACGTGCAAAGCTGGTATGAATCAGTGAGGGGAAAATTCCATGGCAAAGGGAATATCTTGGCTGGATCAGGCCTTCTCATTCAACATCCTGCAGGGGCCAACCAGGTGCTTCTGGGAAAGCTCAGAAGTAGGGCCCTCCCCTGTTTCTTCCCCATCTGAAATTCAGAGGTAGACTGCCTCTCCTTATGGAGGAGCCATTTGGCTATCATTGCTAACAGCCATTGATAGATCTGCTTCCTCCCTCCCTCCCATGAATGTATCTTATTCTCCTGTAATAGCCTCAAAAAAAGGCCAGTTGGATCAAATTAAGGGTGGTTCTATCTTAGGGTCGCCAGCTCTGGATTGGGAAATTCCTGGAGATTTTGGGGATGGAGCCTGGGGAGGGTGCAGTTTGGAGAGGGGAGGGACTTAAATGCCATAGAGTCCAATAGATGCCAATGTGGCCATTTTTTCCAGGGGAACTGATCTCTGTTGCCTGGAGTCAGTTGTAGTAGTGGGAGATCTCCAGCCACAACCTGGAGGTTGGCAACCCTAGTCTATCTAGTCCCTCATCCTGAGGCAGCCAGTTGTTCCGGTGGAAAGCCTACAGCCTACAGGCAACATGAAGCTTCATTTAGATATCAGGGCTCATCATTATAAAACAGTGTGAGCTCTGCTGAATCAGACAAAGGATCTAAGTTGCCAACCTCCAGGTAGTGGCTGATGATCTCCCGGGATTACAACTGATCCAGGCAACAGAGCTCAGTTCACCTGGAGAAAATGGCCGCATTGGAAGATGGACTCTATGGCATTGAAGTCCCTCCCCTCCCTAACCCCGCCCTCCTCAGGCTCCACCCCACAAATCTCCAGGTATTTCCCAACCCAGAGCTGGCAACCCTATGCAGGTGAGTCTTGGCACTCCTTGGTTCTGGACTTACCTTTGGGTTGTGGGGGGCAGTGCGTGCCCAGCTGGACGATCATTCTGTCTACCTGGAGGCTGAACTGCCGACACACTCCCAGCAGCTCCCTTAAACTGCAGAATTTCTTGTGAACACCAGCGATCGAGAAGGTCTCGTCTTTGTTTTTCTGGATCAGCAGGCTTTTGAAGTCCTTCCCGATCGGCATCTGTGGGGGGTAGGGGCAGTGTGGAAGCAGCCGAGGAGAGAACAACCAAGGCAAATTAGGATGGGAGAATGGGGCTTATCACCCTACCAGGTTGGGCACATTGATTTCAGCCCGGCCCAGATCCTGGAATCCATTCCAGATTCATGTTATAAGATAAGACCAGCCCTCGCCCATCTTTTTTCAGGTTTGTAAAAATAGAGGTTATGCCACTCATCCCTCTCACCACTGGTCATCTTGCCCACTGGTTTGATATTCAGGACATATGACTGAATGCCAGCACCCGTTTTATGACTGCAGCATTGCCTGGCACCTCTAAAAAGAGCCACCCCCATTCTGATTCCTGCCTCCCCATCACATAAAGCTGCCTTATACTGAGTCAGACCCCGGGTCCATCAAAGTCAGTATTGTCTAGTCAGATCAGCAGTGGCTCTCCAGGGTCTCAGGCAGAGGTCTTTCCCATCACCTACTTGCCTGGTCCCTTTAACTGGAGACACTGAGCATTGAACCTGGGACCTCTGACATGCCAAGCAGATGTTCTACCACTGAGCCACAGCCCCTTCCCCAAAACCAGTGGCATGAACACACATGAAGCTGCCTTCTACTGTATCAGGCCCTTAGTCCATCAAAGTCAGTACTGACTACTCAGACCGGCAGCAGTTCTCCAAGGTCTCAGGCAGAGGTCTTTCACATCACCTACTTGCCTGGTCCCTTTAATTAAAGATGCCAGGGATTGAACCTGGGATCTTCTGCAAACCAAGCAGATGCTCTACCACTGAGCCACAGCCCCTCCCCTACCGTCACTAATCTGTTCCCTCCCTTCAGAATTAACTCTACTGTTGATGTTTAAATCTGCTCTCGTTGCCCCATCCCTTCACAGTAAGACCAAAATTTGGGTTCCCAGACCCCTTCCATCACCTCGATACAGATGGTGAGCAGGTAGCTGTCGAAATCTTCTGGGTTTCGTCGAAGCAAGTAGGATCCTGCCCAGTGGCCCGTCGTCTTCAGTTTGTTGACTGCAAATTCTGGCCTGCGGATAGATGGAACGAGAGCAGATATTTGGTAAAAAGTTTCCTGGCACAGACTTTGGTACCCTGTGGCTGGATGATGCAAGAATTCCTCATGGTGGGGGTTTACATAAGTGGGTGTCCCCCAAAAGGCCTTTTTACAGGGTCCTCCCAGCGCCTTTTTTACTGTGACCATTAATGCACGGCTGTTTCCTCACGGTCACCCCACCAACTACTTCGGGGCTTTACTTTGATTATACTTGCATTTTCCGACTGTCAGAGGTCGCCTCACTCTCCCCCCGCGTTTCCTCCATGTTTTCTGGATGCTGGCTAAACATGAATACAGAAAACGAGGGCAAAACATGGAGGAAACGCGTGGGGAGAGCAAGGCGACCTCTGACGGTCGGAAAATGCAAGCTTAATCAAAGCAAAGCCCTGAAGTAGTCAGCGGGGTGACTGCAAGGAAACAGCCATGCATAAATGGCCTGTACCGCCCACTTTCTCATGTACACAGATGCATTTTCTCCCAAAATTATTCTCTAATCTATTGTAGACCCAAATTTCAGGCAACAGAGACCACCTGGAGAAAATGGCTGCTTTGGAGGGTTGACTTTATGGCACGGTACCCTGTTGAGGTCCCTCCCCTCCCCAAACCCCGCCCTCCCCAGGCTCCACTCCCCAAATCTCCAGGTATTTCCCAACCCAGATCTGGCAACTCTACTTTAGAACCAGTTTAGAGTCAGTTTAAATTAATATGGATCTCCTTTGAATCTGTGTGCAGCATTTCCACTTACAGATCCATTTTGGGTTTAAAAGTCTTTTGAAAGATAGGGTGTAAGTGCTAGATTTTATTAACATTTTTTTATACTCTGCTTTTTTTCACTGAGACTCAAGGCGAATTACACAGTGTAGATCAGGACGCTCAACAGGGTGGGACATCAAATAAACAACGTGAGGCAGTAGTCCACATCAAGGTTTGCGGTTGTTGTTAATTGCCTGAAGTAAAATGGGGGCCTTTGAGGGAATTTGAAGAAGAAGAGTTGGTTTTTATATGCCGACTTTCTCTACCACTTAAGGAAGACTCAAACCGGCTTACAATCTCCTTCCCTTCCCCTCCCCACAACAGACACCCTGTGAGATAGGTGGGGCTGAGAGAGTGTGACTTGCCCAAGGTCACCCAGCTGGCTTCATGTGTAGGAGTGGGGAAACCAACCCGGTTCACCAGATTAGCCTCCGCAGCTCATGTGGAGGAGTGGGGAATCAAGCCCGGTTCTCCAGATCAGACTCCACCGCCCCAAACCACCGCTCTTAACCACCACACCATGCTGGTGGATTGTTTGATGCCCGGGGTTTTTATTGTTTTCCGAATGGTAACGGCCGAATTAATGGTCGCCTCGGTTTTCTTCGTGGTGGTGGTGTGTGGTTCTTTGCTCACATGATGGGCCCGTGGCACTGGTTCTCCAGGTTTTCCAGGAGGCTGGGAGGAGCCACCTCTTTGCAAAAGTAGTGCTGGGTGTCGACCGTCAGCCGGTAGTAGCCATCGACCAGTGAGACGAAAGACAAGGCCTCCTGCAGGGTGAGGAACTCCAGCTCCTGTTGGAGGAGGAGGAGGAGAAGGAGAAGGAGAAGGAGAAGAAGGAGGAGGAGGAGGAGGAGGAGAAGAAGAAGAAGAGTTGGTTGTTATATGCCGACTTTCTCTACCACTCAAGGGAGACTCAAACTGGCTTACAATCACCTTCCCTTCCCCTCCCCACAACAGACACCCTGTGAGGTGGGTGAGGCTGAGAGAGCTGTGACTTGCCCAAGGTCACCCAGCTGGCTTCAACCGGAGGAGCAGGGAAACAAATCCAGTTCTCCAGATCAGACTCCACTGCTTCAAACCACTGCTGTTAACCACTACATCACACTGGCTGTCAGAGAAGCAACCCGCTGGAGAGGAACATCAAGCGTGGCTTGCAGAGGTCCCTTCCTGCAGCCACTTTTGAGTTCTAGATAGGTGTGATGAGAGGAGGAATCTCTCCCTCGTCTCCTACTTCGTTTTACCTCAGATAATTGAGTTGCCAGAGGCTTTATTCAGTTGAACAGTAAAAATGACATAATTTTATTATACTTCACAGGGAGAGGTATTGGAGGAAAAACTAGTATTAAGGAAAGGTACAAATTTCCTATATAAATAATGAGTTGCTCAACAAGTACAGAAACATGTTATTTTACTTAGCCCAGGTTTCCAGCTATTTAAGGTAACTTTGGGCGAAAATGCACGGTTGCTTTAGCCTCCTTTATTCCCTGTTTCAGCCAGGATTCAGCCAGGATCGAACACATGCGTTTTTGCCGAACGTGCATTCGATCCTGGCTGGATCCTTGCTGAAACGGGGGAAAAGGAGGCTAAAGCGACCGTGCGTTTTCGCCCTTTGTCCCAGAACCTGCACACAGAGGTCCATGTGAATACTCCGGTGCCTAAAACTAGGAAGTATGGAGATTCTGCCTTCTTCCTTCCTTTTCCTCACCGTGGAATTACTTCACAGCGCTTAAAGTAATTCTCCCACAACACTTGGGCCAGGAATACCTCTTTCCTCAGAGACTATTCCTCCCCCCTGTGACTAGAGTAGGGACCTTTTTTTCCTCCCAAACCCTCTCTTTCGACACCCTTCTGGTTTTGTTCCTTGTCACACTAGGCAAAACCCGTTACAACAGAACCCAGAGTAAAAAAAAAACAGCAACCTTTCTTTTCCAGCAGCTCAGAATCTTCTCTCTTAGGACAAAAACGCATGGGAGGTTTTGCCTTGGGTTTGCCGCTCTCTAGATGCACATTTTCCGAATTCGAAAAACTCTGAATTCTCAAAACTCTTCATGGGGGCTTGTTTTTGAGTTTTGAGAATTTGGCTGGGGAAAACGTGCATTTAGAGCAGTGGTTCCCAACCTTTTTTTGACCAGGGACCACTAGGACCTTTTTGTTCGGTGCAGGGACCCCAAGGTTCAAAATAAAAATGCCGAGAATTTGAAAATAAACTTTAATCATAACTGTTAGTTAAACATTAAACTGAGAATAAAATTTGAATATATATTTTTATAAAAGAGAACTTTTAATTGAAAATATTAATGTGTTATGGGTTTATAACTTTGTTTCGTGGACCTTAATTTAGTTCTCGCGGACCCCTGGGGGTCCACGGACCCCTGGTTGGGAACCAGTGATTTAGAGCGCAGCAAATCCAAAGCAAAACCTCCCATGCGTTTTCGCCCTTAAGCTCTGCCCACTATGTCCCTCTCACATAGTCACTGATAGACATTAAACCCTTCATCCATCACAGTAGGCAACAGGGTGGGGAAGTTTTACTCCATGCGTAGAGGGTCAGAGTGTGCGACTTGCGAGGTCAGAGGAGGAGCTACTGTCTCCAGCTACCCTTGGGATTAGAGGGTGACATGGGAAATGGAACAAGCAGGATGTACATTATTTATTGGTTCTCAAATGTGTATGTGTATGTACGTGCTGTCATATCCCAACCAACTCATGGCGACCCCAGCAAAGAGCTTTCAAGGTAAGTGAGAAGCAGAGGTAGTTTGCCATTGCCTTCCTCTGCAGAGTCTTCCTTGGTGGTCTTCCATCCAAGTCAAGATCCTGTGTGGTGTAGAGAGCCAGCGTGATGCAGTGGTTAAGGTACTGGACTTCAAATCCCTGCTCGCGCCATGGAAGCTTGCTGGTTGACCTTGGGACACACCCTCAGCCATGACCCTGGCTAGTATTTGGATGGGAGACCTCCAAGGAATATCAGGATCATGACACAGGCTGGCAATGGCAAACCATTACCCTACATCACTTGGCTTATAAACCCTACAGAATTGCCATAAATCAGCTGTGACTTGACGGCCTAAACCCCCCACCAAAAACAAAACCCTGCTTAACTTCTGAGATCTGACAAGATGGGGTTATACCATACATGCCCATAAAATACTTTCAGGGGATTAAGGTGTCCATTAAAAACATTTTAAACAGTGAAAAATAAGTGAGAATTAATAGTGTCGAATTTGGTACAAAATAGTTTGAGATCATTAATAAAAGTGGCGAGAGAAGACAGAGGACAATGTTGAAAAGCAGCAATACTCTGATTTTTTTTAAAAAGAGTATATACATAGCATTAAACCCAGCAATAAAAAAGACGAGGGCCGTACATGTGTTTGAGCTTGATAGTTTTGGATGACGGAAGGACCAGCAAGATAATATGAAGCAGGTGGATACTTTGACCAAAGGCTTGACAAAATAAATCATGTGCTTCTAAAATGAGCCAACATCAGAAGACTTTCTTGGTGCCACAACAGAAAAGACCCTGTCCCTGGTGCTCAGCCATTTAGGAGAGATTTGGAAGCTGAAGCAAGGTTCAAATTGCGGCATCGTTCCTCTGCGTCTTATTACTTTTAATGGGGATGGGATTAACATTTGATTGTATATCCCAGCGTGAGGAAACATTCTGGCTACCTTGACAGCAGGGATGCATTCCCCCCTCTTGTCAGGACCAGCTTGGCCTGAGAATGAAGTACTATGGTTTAGCCAGGTGCTAACCCGAGGTTGCAACTGTTATGCTTTCACACTAGTGTTTTGGGAACTGTATGTGTAGTCTAACTTCTGTGGGAACTGAAGGGTTGCCCTAACAACCGGAGGTGGCCTGACTTTGCAGCCTTTCTCCCATATATACGATCCTCTGTAGCTATCACCCCCATTAGAGTCCTTCTAGTTTTCTGGCTTCTGCAACTTGTTGTATATTTTCTAATAAACCAGCTTTCTTAGGATTTCCTGCCTATGGAGTCTGTTTATGGATTTGTCAACGATCACAGAGCTTACACCTCTCCCCATTCGAACAGATTTTCACACAATCTTGCGAAGGTGTGTGAAAACTTGCCAAAACAGGAGGCTTGTGTTGCAGGAGGCTGAAAATGTTTGTGGAATTCCTCCCCTCTCCCTGATCACAGCTCAGCACTTTTTCAGACATTGAGTGACTGCACAGAGAAACTGCAATGACTCAATAGGGTTGCCAACCTTCAGGTACTAGCTGGAGATCTCCCGCTATTACAGCTGATCTCCAGACAATAGAGATCAGTTCACCAGGATAAAATGGCCACTTTGGCAATCGGACTCTATGGCATTGAAGTCCCTCCCCTCCCCAATCCCTGCCCTCCTTAGGCTCCACCCCCAAAACCTCCCACCGGTGACGAAGAGGGACCGACTCGGGGAGGAATGGGGGGGGGGAAATGGGATATCAAAGATCCCCATGGCCCTCCCCAACTCACTAGGACTCGGCTGTCCGTCTTGGTTATGCTGACAACGCGGTTCTCCACTGGCATACCGTCTCGGCTGGCTTGCTTGATGCTAATATCAGTGATCTCGGGGAAGTCACAAAATGGCTGGCAGGTCTAGAGGGTTGGGAAAGAAGAAAATGACAAGAAATAGATCTAGTCAGGCCTAAAATTGGATAGAAGTAGAAGGCATAAATGGATTCCTGACAATCGCAATGGAAATGGGATTTTGCTACTTGCTGTCAACGCATCATTCCACTGGAAAAAAAGATAAATAAGAAAAAAAAATCTACACCTTGTTGGCCTTAGGATTGCCAGCCTCCAGGTGGGGCCTGGAGATCTCTGGAATTACAACTGATCTCCATGCTACAGAGATGAGTTCCCCTGGAGAAAAATCGTTGCTTTGGAGGTAGGGTTGCCAACTTCTAGGTACTAGCTGGAGATCTGCTATTACAACTGATATCCAGCTGATAGAGATCAGTTCACCTGGAGAAAATGGCTGCTTTGGTAATGGGACTCCCCTCCCCAAAGCCTGCCCTCCTCAGGCTCTGCCCCTAAAATCTCCCGCTGGTTGCGAAGAGGGACCTGGCAACCATATTTGGAGGGCAAGCTGTATGGCATTATACCCTGCTGAAGTCCCTCCCCTCTCCAAACCCCACCCTCTTCAGGCTCCACTCCCAAATCTCTAGGAATTTCCCAACCTGGAGCTGGCAACCCTAGAACTTGGCTTCTCCCTGCAATCCAACTTTTAATTTAATGTCATATTCCATATTTCACCTTCTACCAAAGCTAATTGTCCCCAGACCTATTCAAATTAGGATAGTATGCTTGTGAGATTTGTTTTATCCCCAAATTACCTTCTGTTAACTCCCCCCGCCCCCCCCACACACACACAGTTACCCTGGTACCTTCATAAGCTGAACCTGGAAATAGATTCAACCCTAATCTTCTCACCTCGTTGTCACAGTGGCTCGTCGATATCCCTCTTTCCCCAGAGACTTGGATCACCCACGTCGCCTCCTTTGCCCCTGGGGCCCAGGTCAGAAAGGCCTCCTGTTTCGGGGCTGCCCGCAGACTCTCCAGCTCCATCAGGTACTTCAGCTTAAGAGAGCGGCCCTCCGTCTGAAGGACGCTGATCTTGCGGAGGGAACGGCCCACATGGTGACGGATACGTTTGCGAGTGAAGAAATTTTGCGTCCGCAGCTGGCTGCGCAACTTCTCCGGAAGACATGACTTGTAGCTGGACAGGAGAAATGAGGCGACACCATCAGAAATTAGCTTACTTGCTTGTGTTGGGAGAAGGCGCCACACATAGCTGAGCCAGGTGATAGCATTACAACTAGGGTTGCCAACCTCCAGGCACTAAAGGTAGCAAACAAGAGTTAGCCTGCTGTAAGTTAGTTAGTAATCAGAGACAGCAGCATAAAATGCAGAAACACTATGATTTTTAACAGTAGTGGTATTATTGAAGCATATCCACTCAAGGTTACACACAAACAAAAGATATTGTCGAAGGCTTTCACTGTCAGAGTTCATTGGTTCTTGTGGGTTATCCGGGCTGTGTAACTGTGGTCTTGGTATTTTCTTTCCTGACGTTTCGCCAGCAGCTGTGGCAGGCATCTTCAGAGGAGTAACACTGAGACACTGTCCTTCAGTGTTACTGCTCTGAAGATGCCTGCCACAACTGCTGGCGAAACGTCAGGAAAGAAAATACCAAGACCACGGTTACACAGCCCGGATAACCCACAAGAACCAAACAAAAGATACTTTCAAAGTAGTATATACATTGATATACATGGGTCAATTTGAAAGCAAATTTACTTGTACATTGACAAGATTAAATAAACCAAATATACTGATTATTCAGCGTCTTGTGGTTCTTCCATTCAAGAGGTGTAGTTCTTTACAGAGGTCCAGGCTATCTCTCTGTTTCGGCTAAGAAGCCTTCCTCAGGGACCACTAAATACATAATTATGCCATATAATAAACAACAATAGAACAAAGCATCAGGGCATAAAACAGGTCAGATTTTGCTTATATACAATGTAGTATTAAACATATACTCACACGCTGGCAGTTCGTTACTTGCTTAGCATTGGCCAAAGAGCCATGTCATCACTGATTTTTTTAAACAGTGTAATCACATGAGTAATTGGAAACAGGTATCAACTGAGCCCGTCAGAAAATTTACAAATAGCAAGACAAATCCAAAGCTATATTTAATCCATTAGGACATACAGTGTTAAAGAGGTGGATATATTTAGATTCCTAACGTCTCAACAATGATTCTATGTCAGTTTTGTCATGACCGTGTTGAACATACCGCCATAGCACAAAAAAAAGACAAATCTTCATCTGAGTGATTTTTTTCTAAGAAGTGCTGAGTAAGGGGCGCTTCTACCACGCGATTCCTTATCCTGGATCGATGTTCACTAATACGATATTTGATCTGTCTAATCGTTTTGCAATGTACCAGTATTGGCATGCGCATTTAATGGCATAAATAAGGTATTTCGAGTCACAATTATTAAAGCTATTGATTACAAAGTTGCGACTTGTCACTGGGTTAGTGATCTCACGGACAGGTAGCATAAACTTACAGCTTTGGCATGACCCACATTTAAAGTTCTCTTTGGGTAGGGTTGAAGTAACAGCTGAACGTGGCATACTGCTTACCAAGATGTCATTAAAGGAACGGGTGCGTTTGTGCGCAATGCGTGGAAATCATTGGCAACCCGGTAAGTGCTGGACTACATGCCAGTGTCTATGCAAAATCTGCCTAATGCAAGGGGACATTGACGTGTGTTGCAGTGCAAAGGTAAGTTGAGACGGCGGTTGTGTAGAGGTCGATGAAAGTAATTTGCTTCTAGGTTTGAGTTTAGCTTTTCTTCCTGCCTGTTTAATAATCTCTCTAGGATACCCCCATTGTGTAAGTTCGGTAGTAAATCGGAGGGCTGCCCGTGAAAAGTCAGGCTCCTGGGTGGTGTTCCTCAAGGTGGAGTAACTGACTATAAGGGAGCTTGTTTTTGAGATGTAGTGGATGGGACGACCTGTAGTGTAGAAGTGTGTTACGAGCCATGCTCTTCTTATAGGGACGGACTCCTAAGGTACCGTATTGTAACATCCAAGAATGGAATCTCCATGGAATTACATTCACCAGTTAGCTTAATGTGTGGATGACATCCATTGATCCAATTGTTAAATTTAATAAAACTCTGGTGATTACGCATGGCCAGAAAAATATCATCAACATACCTAACATAAAGAAAAATATTGTCACTATAAGGATTATTGTTCAAAATGTGAGCGTGTTCAAACGCCACCATATATATATTGGCGACGGATGGCGTGCAGGTGCTGCCCATCGCAACCCCATTTGTTTGCAGGTAGAAATCTTCATTGAAAATAAAGTAGTTCTTTTCCATAACAATGTCAAGAAGACTTAACAGAAAGCTAGTCAGAGGTTGTAAGACTGAACGAGAGTCTAAAAGTTCCTCTATTATATTACGTACTGCATCCGTAGGGACGTTAGTATAGAGGGCATTGACATCCAACATGCAAAGCACTGAATTTAAGGGGACAGAAAAATTCTCCATATTTAGCAAGGGGGTCTAAAGCAGATGAGATCCCTGCTACTATAGGTCTACCTAGAGGAGGACGGGTCGGTTTATGAATCTTAGGCAAAACATAAAATTTCAGAATTTTAGGGAATTCATTATATAGAAAGTCTGCAGTGTCTTTAGATATATAATCAAGGGCTAGCGCCTCATTGACTACTGTCCGAATAATGAGTAGTATTTCATCAGTAGGGTCATATGGTAACCGTTGGTAAAAGTGAGTGTCATTTAATTGACACGTGACCTCATCGTCGTAGTCTTTTCTACAGAGAACAATGATAGCCCCGCCCTTATCGGCAAACTTGATAACAATATCAGAACGTTGTGACAATTTATGTATAATATCAAGATCATCTTTTGCCAGATTGCTATTCATGTGCATCTTCCATCTTTCCATATGCGCAATGTCATGACTAACCACGTTGTGGGAGGCAGCTATAAAATGATTATTAGAGGGGGGTACATATTTAGATTTAGGCTTGAACCTATTTATTACACATGTGATCCACACACACACATATATAAAGGACACCCGACATTTTATTACATATATAAAGGACACCCGACACTTTATTACAGGGGTGGAGAATTTTTCTGTAATCAATAGCTTTAATAATTGCGACTCGAAATACCTTATTTATGCCATTAAATGCGCATGCCAATACTGGTACATTGGCAAAACGATTAGACAGATCAAATATCGTATTAGTGAACATCGATCCAGGATAAGGAATCGCGTGGTAGAAGCGCCCCTTACTCAGCACTTCTTAGAAAAAAATCACTCAGATGAAGATTTGTCTTTTTTTGTGCTATGGCGGTATGTTCAACAGGGTCATGACAAAACTGACAAAGAATCATTGTTGAGACATCAGGAATCTAAGTATATCCACCTCTTTGACATTGTATGTCCTAATGGATTAAATATAGCTTTGGATTTGTCTTGCTATTTGTAAATTTTCTGACATGTGTATGTACCTTTAAGAATTAGGCTCAGTTGATGCCTGTTTCCAATTACTCACGTGATTACACTGTTTAAAAATAAATAAATCCAAACTGGGAAAAATATTAATAAAGGGAAATAAAGGATTGATAGGAAGAATATATAAACTATTAATTGAAACTAATTTAGAACAAGAAAGAATTAAACCAGTAATGGTGAAGTGGATGAAAGAGTTAGGATTTAATATTGATTTGGAAACATGGGAAAACTTATGGAAGAGAGAATTTAAATTTACAATAACTAATGAAATTAGAGAAAAATTATATAAAATGTTTTATAGATGGTATATAACACCTGTGTTGATATCTAAAATGAAAAAAGGAGATTTGGATTTATGTTGGAAATGCAGAACTGAAAGAGGTACCTTTATGCATGTACGGTGGATATGTAAAAAAATTAAGAATTTTTGGAAAAAAGTTATTAGGGAAACTACTAATTTGATTAATGGTAGAGTAAAAAGAAAACCTGCATTTTGTTTATTAGGAATCCCACAAAAAAAAATATGAGTAACAATGATAGAGTTATTTGTCAATATAGTTTTGCTGCTGCAAGAATTGTAATAGCTAAAGTTTGGAAGCAAGTGAATAAACCTTCAATTCGGGACTGGAGAGAGAAATTATGGCTGTATATGAGGATGGCCAAATTAACCGAATTCCTACATGGAAAAGATATGGAATAATTTTAAAAAAACATGGGCAAAGGCCTTCACATATTGGGATAAACTGGCAAAAATGGATTTTACTACTTTAATTAGTGAGTTATAGAAACTAGTTTTAAGTTTTTTATATTTTATTGTTGATAGATATTTTTAAAACTTTTAGGACACTTCTTCGGAAGTCGGGTGATGGGTCACATTTGTACGGTGGGTGGAGGGTTGAAGAGGTATCTTTTTGATCTTAAAAACTTGGTAATTATGGATGTATTAAGAAGTATTGGATACTCTATTGTATTATCTTTTGGGTTTTTTGGTTTTTGTATTACTTATTGTATTTGTTTGTTTTTATGTTTTGTTTTATGTTTTATGTTATAAAAATTAATAAAAATTTATATTAAAAAAATCAGTGATGACATGGCTCTTTGGCCAACACTAAGCAAGTAACGAACTGCCAGTGTGTGAGTATATGTTTAATACTACATTATATATAAGCAAAATCTGACCTGTTTTATGCCCTGATGCTTTGTTCTATTGTTGTTTATTATATGGCATAATTATGTATTTAGTGGTCCCTGAGGAAGGCTTCTTAGCCGAAACAGAGAGATAGCCTGGACCTCTGTAAAGAACTACACCTCTTGAATGGAAGAACCACAAGACGCTGAATAATCAGTATATTTGGTTTATTTAATCTTGTCAATGTACAAGTAAATTTGCTTTCAAATTGACCCATGTATATCAATGCATATACTACTTTGAAAGTATCTTTTGTTTGTATGTAACCTTGAGTGGATATGCTTCAATAATACCACTACTGTTACAAATCATAGGGGCATTTTTCACGGTAGATTTTGCTTCTCTTTTGCAACGGACCAAAAAACCCCCCGATTTAAATGTTTTTTTCACGGCTGTGATTTATCCCCTTCAATCTCGATGTAGTTTTGGTTTTTCATGGGAACAAAGCACGCTGTATTTGACAACGGTTTGGCCTGTCCCTTTTTCAGGAGGCCTCCCCTTCCAACAAGCTCTTTGTTTATGCCTGCCCCCAACTCCGCCCCAACTCCGCTCAGCAGATTACCTTGTGCGGTTCACCAGCCCCAGCGCAAAAAACAACCACCAGTCCCTCTGGTCTCCTCCATTTTTCTTCCACCCTCGCTCTGTTCTGCTTTTGGAACAGTCAGATTCCAAATTGGGGGGGGGGGGGCAAGGCAGCGCTTTCCTCAAAGCTTCCCTCTATTTTCTATAGGTGTGGAACCCTAATGACAGACAGGATTGGGGGGGGGGGGCAGGAATTGCATCCATGTGCCCAGAGAAGTGTTTAGCTGAAAGTGGGAATGGAGCAGCTCCAACCTGTGCCACTTCAAGAGGTGTGCCTTGGATTTGCCGCTCTCTAGATGCACATTTTCCCCATCCTAATTCTCAAAACTCTTCTTGGGGGCTGATTGTTGAGTTTTGAGAATTTGGATGGGAAAAGGGTGCATCTAGAGAGCGGCAAATCCAAGGAAAAACATCCCATGCATAAATGGCCACTGTAAACCTCTTGCATTAAAGCAATTTCCAACAGTATGTTCCCCCCAGAAGGCCCCTGGCTTGCGCGCTGGCCTTGATCTGACCCCAGTGCATCGTGAGAGAGAGGAGGGCTCCTGGCTTGCGTGCCAGCCCCGATCCAGCCAGTGTGCATGGCGGGGGGGGGGGGGGGGAGAGGAAAGAAGGCCCCTGGCTTGCGCGCCGGCCCTGATCCGGCCCCAGTGCATCGTGTGAGAGAGGAGGGCTCCTGGCTTGCGCGCCGGCCCTGATCCAGCCAGTGTGCATGGCGGGGGGGGGGGGAGAGGAAAGAAAGCCCCTGGCTTGCGCACTGGCCCTGATCCAGCCCCAGTGCATTGAGAGAGAGAAGGGAGACCCAGAGCAGACTGGCAGCCCCTCTTCAGAAGAGTGATGGGAGGGAGTTTTGCTTTGGGTTTTCCGCTCTCAGGATGCACATTTTTGCCATCCGAATTACAACCCAGTATGTTTAAGAACCAACAATGGCGGGGGGTTGCCAACCTCCAGGGGAGCCCTGGATATCTCCAGAGATCAGTTCCCTTGGAGACAACGGCAGCTTTAGAAGGTGGACTTTCAGGCATTATATCCTGCTGAGCATTATACCTAGGGTTGCCTGGTCTCTCTTTGCCACCAGCGGGAGGTTTTGGGGGCGGAGCCAGAGGAGGGCTGGGTTTGAGGAGGGGAGGGATTCAATGCCATAGAGTCCAATAGCCAAAGCGGCCATTTTCTCCAGGGGAACTGATCTCTATTGGCTGGAGATCAGTTGTAATAGCAGGAGCTCTCCAGCTAGTACCTGGAGGTTATTCAGAAAAAAGAAACAACACCTCTATACCTTAACAAGTTTACAGAAATTAGTATAGGATACAACAAAATCACTTATGGCATATTGTTGATTGTGTGGAGGAGTGGGGAATCAAACCCAGTTCTCCAGATTAGTGTCCACTGCTCTTAACCACTACACCACGCTGGCTCTCCAGTCACTGAGGGGTCTGTTATGTTTTTCCCAGTGAAAGGTTGCAGCCACCAGTGACCAGATGGTTGGGCCTTAATAATCCCCTGTCTCACACAGCACTGTGCTTTTGAGTAGTCCTGTCCATTATAGCCTTCCCATTTCTTGGAGAATGCCTCCCCTCACAAATGATATTCTTACCTGATCGTTCTGAGGGTCTCCTCCAGCTTCTCTTTCCTCTCCTTTGAGATTCGAAGCATGTCAAGCACAGCTAGGCCAAGACACGTCTCTTGGGACTCCAGAGTTAAAGACACATCCATCTGTCCACTGATGAAATCACTGCGGGACTGAGAAAGAATGGTTTCCTTCACATATTGGCATATTCCAACAGTAGGAACAGTTGTACAGCTGTCCATATTGGTCCACGCAGAATCCAAACAGAAGAACAAAATCCATGTACTACCTTTAATTAGGACCAACCAAACTGACACACAAAATTGTGCAAGCTTGTAAGCTCACCCTGTTTTTTAGGGACTGTCCCAGTTTCCTGGTAACTCTGTGTCCCCGTTTTGGGGATGCCTACTTAAAATTCTGTGAATGTGTGAAGATGGTTCAGCTCCCTCTTCAAGACTCAATAAGTTGAAACTGAGTATGAAATGGATGCATCTCATTTATGGCCAACCAATAAAGGCATCCCATTACAGTTGACAGATGCCTGTTAATTGTGGGCAATTTGCCGCCAATTAACAGGCCTGCCCACTACCCCTCAGCAGGCCGGCAGGGGAAACAGGCTAGCTAAAAGGGGGGACAATCTCCACATGCAGGAAGTGTGGGTGGCACAATAATGTCCCTTCCAAGGTAAAACCAGAAGTGACGGGGATGCTCTAGCACAGTGATGGTGAACCTTTTAGAGACCGAGTGCCCAAACTGCAACCCCAAACCCACTTATTTATCGCCGAGTGCCAATGTGGCAATTTAACCTGAATACTGAGGTTTTAGTTTAGAAAAAACAACTCATACGTTAACATCTTTTGCCTTAAAAGAAAAACACAATAACAGAGCTTTCAATGATACAAACAACTTTTTATCGAAAGACATGCTTTTGAACAATTAATGTGATTTTTGTTGTTGTGTGCATGCTGATAATTTGTCTACCCTTGGCTCATACTTTGTAAATTTGAGAGCAACACATGCAGCACTCAGGTCATCTGTTAGTTGTTTCTGGTGTAAGATTTGATATAATTCAAAGCTGAAAACAGCTGCTCACAAGCATAAGATGATCCAAACAAAGTGAGGAAAGCAATCCCAAGTGCTTTCATTGACTTAAAATTATTTGGCAGAAAATTCTACACTTTTAACGAATTCTGAGTGGCAAATCCAAGGCAAAATCTCCCATTCACAAATGGCCAATAAACCCCCCCCCCCAATGCAGAGTTTTGAGAATCTGGATGGGGGAAATGTGCATCTGAGTGGCAAATCCAAGGCAAACCTCCCATTCACAAATGGCCAATTACCCCCCATGCAGAGTTTTGAGAATCTGGATGGGGAAAATGTGCGAGGGGCCAGCTTGCCCCAGCAACGGGGTGTATTGGGGGGGGGGGAGAGAGAGACACACACACACACACACACACACCCCGAGCAAAGGTTGAGTTGTCCGCAGGCTTGCATGAAAACCCGCAAGGTGAACTTTTGCAACTCGCCCCCCAACGATGCAAAGACACAAACACACGCAAAAAAGCCTCCCGTGTTGCAGAGAAAGAGGCGCCTTTGCATCGCACCCCGGGTAAGGGGGGGGGCAAGCTCGCGCGCTTCCCACACCAGCAGCAAAAGCCGTGCGGGTGCAAAGGGCGGCAAGTTTGCAAAAGTGGGTTGGGGGGGGGGGGCTTTCCCACTCTGTTCCTCTGGTCTGGCTCCCTGGCTCCCCTCCGCCGCCTGCAGCAAAATGCAAACCCCGGGCGGGACGAGGAGGTGGAAATCAGCTCCGGAGCTCTGCTGTCGCCCTCCTGCATACGGTATCCATTGGCCTGGGGGAGAAGCCGGCTGCTGCCGCCGCTGCTCTCCCCTTCACACGCTCTTGCGCACCAGGAAGCTGCCGTCACGGCAGGCCCGGGCCAGCAGCTACCCGGCCAGCCGCACCGCTACGCCTGCCGCCTCGCCTCCGCCCCAGCCCCGTGACAAAGTTGGCTGCGGCGCGGCGGAAACTTGCGTCGAGGCCGCGAGGAGGGGCGGAGGAGGGGGCAGACGCGACGGCTCCGCGCGTGCCCACAGAGAGGGCTCGGCGTGCCGCTTATGGCACGCGTGCCATAGGTTCGCCAACACGGCTCTAGCACGTCCTTCCCCAAAAACCAAAATCCTCTATGGAAACAATAGAGTTTTGGGAGGAATATACCAGACCATCCCCCTCACTTCCGGGTATGACGGGGACACTCTAGCACATTCCTCCAAAACTCCATGGTTTCCAGAGAGTTTCCAAGGGTTTCCATAAAGTCTTTTGATAGAAGTGCTAGAGCACCCTGTCACTTCTGGGTTCGCCCCGGAAGGGACATTATTCTGTCCCCTCCCTCCACCGAAGCTCCTGCTGATGGCAAGGGGGCACCTGGCAACCCTACACCCCACAGAGTTGGAGATGGGGACTCGCAGCTCTGATATGGGGACTCGTGTAAAACATAACAGGTGGCTTGTCTGTAAGATATTATTGTGGAAGCACCTTTCATGATAGGCTGTTTAAATAAACCATATCTAAGGGAATTAGCGGACCCATCTTCTTTTGCTGACAAGTCACATTTGACTTATGGTGACCCTGTAGGATTTTCAAGGCAAGAGACATACGCAGGTGGTTTGCCATTGCCTGCCTCTGCGTCACAACCCTTGTATTCCTTGGAGGTCTCCCATCTAAATACTAGCCAGGGTGAGGGCTGAGAGTGTGTGACTGGCTCAAGGTCACCCAGAAAGCTTCCATGGCGTGAGTGGGGATTTGGACCTGGGTTTCCCAGATCCTAGTCCGACACCTTAACCACTACACCACACTGGCATTTCCTATAGAGGGTAATTACGATTTTGGAAATCTGGAGCTCATTATGAATATTTGAATGGTATCAGTTCTGAGTCAGGTTTGGAGGTTGGGTAGTTGGCATTTAGTTGTGTGAACTGCTCTGACCCACGGGAAGTCAAATGTTGAATTTAGAAATTGATGACACAATTGTAATCCTTACACTTGAAAATCAGACTTGTTCTGGGGTGTGTGCTTTCTTTCGAGCACACTTAAATGATTGATTGTTTGCAATTTAATATGAGCCATATTTCAAGTGTCTGTATAACTGTAATATTCATTATTGTGTAAGCAGTCAGGTATCATAGAATCATAGAGTTGGAAGGGACCACCAGGGTCATCTAGTCCAACCCCCTGCACAATGCAGCAAATTCACAACTACCCTCCACACCCCCAGTGACCCCTACGCCATGCCCAGAAGATGGCCAAGGTGCCCTCCCTCTCATGATCTACCTAAGGTCATAGAATCAGCATTGCTGACAGATGGCCATCTAGCCTCTTCTTAGTAGCTACTGTTTGGTGCATGCTACTAGATTGCTTGGGATGATGGGAATTTTAGTTTTCTTGGCCCGATTAATTTCAGAAGGCCATGAAAGCTCCCACCCAGCTCATCAGGAAGTCATTCTGGACAAAAGAAATACACAGCAAAGATGGTGCCCAATGACAACCGTTTGAGAGGCATTAATTGAAAGTGACGTACTCACTTGGGCAAAGAGATAATCCAGCATCGGGTAATCCAGTACAGGTTTCTCTTGGTCGTTTGCTGGCCCAAAGCGGTATGACTTTTGTGGCCCAAACCAGTTGGGGAAGAAAAACCTGCCAAAGATAAAAGATCCACGTTGCTTGAAATGAAGGCTTTCTAAAGAATTAGTGGCTTAAAACAGAGAGAGCGCTTTCTCATGGAGTTGGAGGACAGTGGGACTGATCTACATAATATAAGAACTACATTTTGATCTACATATCATGAGAACATAAGAAAAGCCATGCTGGATCAGACCAAGGCCCTGCAAGTCCAGCAGTCTGTTCACACAGTGACCAGTAGGGTTGCCAGGTCCCTCTTTGCCGCCGGCGGGAGGTTTTTGGGGTGGAGTTTGAGGAAGATGGGGTTTGGGGAGGGGAGGGACTTCAATGTCATACAGTCCAATTGCCCATTTTTTCCAGGGGAACTGATCTCTATCGGCTGGACATCAGTTGTAATAGTAGGAGATCTCCAGCTAGTACCTGGAGGTTGGCAACCCTAGTGGCCATCTGTGTTGAGAAAAGCAGAATGTGAAATGGTGAGGAACTATTCCTCACACAAGATGGAGGGGTGTGCCAGAGAGGGGACAAATCTTAGGGAGCGGGTCTCAGCCTGGAGACATCCATATTACCTGATTCTGTAGACCACCACTTTGCTGCACGACTCGTCCACGTGAAAGACATGGTTGGGCGGATACCAGCACAACAGATCTTCCGTGGCCAGGGAGAACAAAGGATGGCAGACAGGAAGAATCCCTGGAAGAAATGCGAAGAGGCATCTCAGTTTCCAGCTGTCACTAGGCATTCAGAGGGAAGGGAGAAATGTGGCCAGGTACCCCTCCATCATGCCTAGTTCCTGCTCAGGAACTCAGGTGTGCCCTTTCCCCTGGGACCCTCAGAGGGAAGGGAGACATCATCCATGCGTAGGGATGCCAGGTCCCTCTTCGCCACTGGCAGGAGGTTTTTGGGGTGGAGCCTGCAGAAGGTGAGGTTTGGGAAGGGAGGGACTTCAATGCACAGGCTCTCCAGGCAGCCTCCTCCTCATGCTTCTTCCCAGAAGCAAGTTGCGCCGGCTGAAGGAGAGCATGCTGGGCCAGGGTAGTATGTGTAGCAGCAGGGGGCAGCCACAGGCTCTGACCAGTGGCTGCCATGGCAGCCTGTCCCGCCCCTCTCTGCCGGTGCCCCTTTCTTCCCCCGCCCAGGGCAGCTGCCCCCCTCGCCCCCTAGATCCAGCCCTGCATGGTGTTCACAGCCTTTGCATCAGGCAGACAAGTCACCATGCAGTCAGCCACAGACCCTGCTAGGGTTGCCAGGTCCCCCTGGACACAAGCGATGGATGAGGGGGTAAGGTTACCAGATCCAAGTTGGAAAACTACTGGAGATGTGGGGATGGAGCCTGGGTAGGACAGGGACTTCAGTGGGGTTCAATGCCATAGAGTCCACCCTCCAAACCATCCATTTTCTCCAGGGAAAATGATCTCTGTAGTCGGGAGATGATATGTAATTCTGGGGGATCCCCTGGTCTCACCTGGAGGCTGGCATCCCTGTGGTGAATCACATCCCATTAAGCCTCTACTAAATGGACAGAACTTTTTTTCTCCAGGCAGTTAGCAGCGGAAGAAGAGTTGGTTTTTATATGCCGACTTTCTCTACCACTTAAGGGAGACTCAAACTGGCTTACAATCACCTTCCCTTCTCCTCCCCACAACAGACATCCTGTGAGGTAGGTGGGGCTGAGAGAGCTCTAAGAGAGCTGTAACTTGCCCAAGGACACCCAGCAAAGATCTCCAGCTGGCTTTGTGTGTAGGAGTGGGGAAACAAGTTCAGTTCGCCAGATTAGCTTCCGGAGCTCATGTGGAGGAGTGGGGAATCAAACCCAGTTCTCCTGATCAGAGTCCACCGCTCCAAACCACCGCTCTTAACCACTACACCACACTGGTTAGCAACCCTAGACACATGGGATAGGTCTGCTTCCTAAATATGGTTGCCAACCTCCAGGTGATGAATAGTTATTTTATGTGGGCTTTGGTTTAATTATTTTTTAGAGGTCTTTGTACCCGTATGAACTGTGAATCAACTGAAGAAGCCTTTGGCGAAACGCACTCAAATCCGGAGGTGGCATTTTGGACTGTGGGAGGAACGTTTTGGACTCTGGGAGGAACGTTTGAAGAAGCCTGATTATTGTTGGATTATTTTGGAACTTGGACTTTGTAACATTGACCACGAAAGATGGACATTTGATTTGAATCATTAATTTTGGATTATCAATTGGATCTGGTTTGAGGCTTGTATGCCTTTATTACTGGTGAAGTAACCATATATACTTTCTCTGCTTTGATTGCATGTAAATTGATTGTACATTTATTAGGTGTGCTTCTTTTGTTTGAATTGTTTCACTCTTATCTTGTTAAACTTCCCAGTGGTGGATAATACATATATTTGTTAAGATTGTAGAGCTGGTGCTGTTGTTCTCTTCAACTAGTGTTCATTCAGCATACGTAACTTTTGTTTAGACTTAACCTCCAGGTGGTGGCTGGAAATCTCTTGGGATTACAACTGATCTCCAGGTGACAGAGATTAGTTCCCCTGGAGAAAATGGCCGCTTGGGAAGGTGGACTCTATGGCATTATACCTCATTGAAGTCCCTCCCCTCATCAAACTTCCCCCTCCTCAGGTGCCGCTCCCAAAATCTCCAAATATTTCCCAACCCAGAGCTGGTAACCCTATTCCCAAATTGTGGTTGGAGACAGCAACGAGAGGTACCCCCTCTTTCCAGATGGGAATTATTGTTTTGGATGCAGGGTATGCACAGGGCAACTGCTGAAACCCCTGAAGGAGAGGTGGAGTCAGGCCCATCATCCTTCTCCTTCTAAACACTGCCTCCCTCACCCTAGGGTTGCCAACTTCCAGGTGACCCCAGGAGATCTCCCGCTATTACAACTGATCACCAGGCGATCAATAGGGTTGCCAGCCTCCAGGTCCTAGTTGGAAATCTCCTGCTATCACAAGTGATCTCTAGCCAATAGAGATCAGTTCACCTGGAGAAAATGGCCGCTTTGGCCATTGGACTCTATGGCATTGAAGTCCCTCCCCTCCCCAAACCCCGCTCTCCTCAGGCTCCACCCCAAAAACCTCCTGCTGGTAGCGAAGAGGGGCCTGGCAACCCTAGATCAAGATCAGTGCCCATGGAGAAAATGGCTGCTTTGGAGGGTAGACTCTATGGCATTATATCCTTCAGAGGTCCCTGCCCTTCCCAAACCCCACCCTCCCCAGGCTCCACCCCTCCAAATCTCAAGGTATTTTCCAACCCAGACTTGGCAACCCTACCTCATCCCCCCACCCCCAGTCTCCTTGAGTTTCCCACAGACTGCTGCTCTCGCTGTCTCTCAAAGGTCGTGGCTGCCACAGAGAAATGGGCTGACAATGAAAAGTTCAACTTACCACAGGCTTTGGCGGCAGCAACACAGAGCTGCTCGGCAGTATGGTCCCCGTACGTGAAGGTCAGGCTTCCGGCTGAATCTGGGGCCAGCTGGAAGGAGTTTGGGTGGTGGTAAAGATGGACACAGAGGGATCCTGAGCCGGCGGAGGACAGGCTGTCGGATCTGTCGGCGATCAAGGGGGAGTCTTCGCTGGTGGGAGGCATCATTCTGACCAGCAGGGAGGCATCAATGCCTATCCTTAGAGGACTGAGGAGTTGAGGCGCAATTGTTTATGGTTGTTTATGCATGGGAGTTTATGCATTGGTCACTTGACCCACACTTTTCTGTTGAGAATCTTTGCACCAGCAGTCGCCAAGCTCAAATCAGGAAGCATTTGAGTCCCTGCCCCTTAAAACACTGTTTTGTAATTGGCTGTAGTGCTCTCTGTGAGAGAAATGTTCCATCTCCCCTCTCCCTCCCGTGGGAAACCCAATTGCCTTTTAACAAAACTTTTCAAAAAACAGAGCTCTCTAAAAGGAAGGGGGGGAAGCCAAGCGCCTTTTAAAAATCCTTTCTTGTGTGAGTCTGCTCAGAAAGAACTCAGAGAAAGCAGGAAACATTTGAGTCCCTGCCCCTTGAAATGCTGCTTTGTAATTGGCTGTAGTGCTTTCTGTGAGAGAAACCTCATCCCCCCCAACTCCCCTGTCACACGCTTTGGCTTATGCATGGAGATTTCACCCAGGCTGATCTCAAGGAGATCGACGAATCAGGTTATTACAGGAATGGGAAGACCCAGGATTTATCAAAGATAGGTCATCTCTAATGGATGGAAAACTCATGCATAACTCCAAGGAACAACTGAGTCAGACCAGGGGTGCACATGAAAGTACCCATGTATAAACGCCCTGTGTCTCAGAGGTATCAACGGTTATTAATACTTTGAAATGTTTGTTATGCATAGGCTGAAGTGAGGGAAGAAGGGAAGGATTCTTCCTTCTGAATTTAAAAAAAAGATGGTAGGGTCTCACACTCTGGGGGGGGTTCACAATGAGTAAGGTACTCACACAACAGAGAGTGAGTTTACATGTCCAGTATACCTTGATTACGATCATGGTCTGCAAACACGGTCTTATCTTCTCTCAAAATCTACAACGTGATGAACATTGCAGCAGCAACCAGCCCTTCACCACTCAGCATTAGGGTTGCCAACTCTGGGTTAAGAAATTCCTGGAGATTTTGGAGGTGGAACCTCAGGGGTTTGGGGAAGGAAGGGAGCTCGGCAGGGTACAATGCTGTAGAATCCACACTCCAAAGCAGCCATTTTTTCCAGGGAAACTGATCCCCGTGGTCTCAAAATCAGCTGAAATTCCAGGAGCATCTCTAGGCTCCTCCTGGAGGTTGGGAAACCTAATCCACAAGGACTTTGTATCATGAGAATCAGCCCTGAACAGAAGAAGGGGCAGTGCTGGGCAGGAGGACACTGACTTACATAAGAACATCAGAACATAAGAAAAGCCATGCTGGATCAGACCAAGGTCCATCAAGTCCAGCAGTCCGTTCACACAGTGGCCAACCAAGTCTAGGAAGCCCACAAACAAGACGACTGCAGCAGCACCATCCTGCCTGTGTCCCACAGCACCTAATATATCCGGCATGCTCCTCTGATCCTGGAGCGAATAGGTATGCATCATGACTAGTATCCATTTTTACTAGTAGCCATGAATACTCCTCTCTTCCATGAACATGTCCACTCCCCTCTTAAAGCCTTCCAAGTTGGCAGCCATCACTACATCCTGGGGCAGGGAGTTCCACAATTTAACTATGCATTGTGTAAAGAAATATTTCCTTTTATCAATTTTGAATGTCTCACCCTCCAGCTTCAGCAGATGACCCCACGTTCTATTATCATGAGAGAGGGAGAAAAGCTTCTCCCTGTCCAGTCTCTCCATACCATGCATAATTTTATAGACCCCTATCATGTCTCCCTTTAACCTCCTTCTTTCCAGGCTAAACAGCCCTAAGTGTTTTAACCGCTCCTCATAGCTAGGACTAGTTAGTGTGGCCTTATCCCCGCCAGGGACACTTTGGGCCTCCAGTTGGCTGGCAGGGGTCTTACCAGGGTCACAATGAGGCCTAGGCCACATGTTGTCGGCAACATTTCAACATCACTTCCAGCGCACACTGGAAGTGGCATTATCCTGGTGCCAACAACATGGGGAAGCTCTGGTTTGTGGGCAAAAACTTGATAGTAAAAACAGCTTCTACCATAGAATTTTTGCCCAAATACCGGAGTGTCCTCCTCCACGTCATCGGCGCCATGATGACGTCACTTCCGGTGAATGCCGGACGTGATGTCAATGCATTGCCAACAACATGGGGGCTGGGCCTCAGTGCAATGATGGTAAGCTTCCCCCCCCCCCGTTTGCCAGGGAGTACCAGGCAGCCCTATTTGTAGTTGAAGGCAGGAAAGCAACTAAGGGGCTTACACTGGGGGCGAGGGGAGATGTCTATTATATTTAAAGCAGACGTCCATTTATAGTGGTTAGCTATGGTATGAATTTATATACTTAATTGGTACTCTGCTAGTGCTGCCAGGTCCCTCTTTGCCACCAGAGGAAAATTTTTGGAGCGGAGCCTGAGGAGGGTGGGGTTTGGGGAGGGGAGGGACTTCAATGCCATAGAGTCCAATTGCCAAAGCGGCCATTTTCTCTAGGAGAACTGATCTCTATCAGCTGGAGATCAGTTGTAATAGCAGGAGATCTCCAGCTACCACCTGGAGGCTGGCAACCTTATACTCTGCCTTTCTCCCCAAGGAGGACCCCAAGATGCTTACATTGTTCTCCTCACCTGCATTTTATCCTCATGACAACCCTGTGAAGTAGGTTAGGCTGAGTGCATGTGATTGGCCCAAGGTCACCCATTGAGCTTCCATGGGAGAGTGGGGATTTGAACTTGGGTCTCCTGGATCCTGGTCTGATACTTTAATCACTGCACCACATTGGCTTTTTGTGAGAAATGGTGAATGTATGCCCTTTCTCATAACTGTCTCATAACATTTGCAGTTATGGCATGAGACAGAAATGTTGAAAACAAGTGGATTCGTGGGGAAGACAAAGCAAAGAAATATATTATGGTTATTTCCAGAGTGTCTCTATTGCGAATTTTCTGGCAGTCTTTTCTTAAAGGTTAAATTTTTCTAGAGGTGTGTGTCCCAGATCCGCAATTCAATCTGCATGAACTTTCCCCTTCCATAATATGCCCCTTTCCTTTTTTGTTTTATTAATTATCTATGCATTTAATTATCCATACATTTTTATCCCACCCTCCCTGCAAGGATCTCAGGGTGGTGAATGTGGTTCCCTCTCGTTTTACTTATTTAGGAATTTTAACCTTGCTTTTGTCACCAGCGGGGACCCAAAGCATCTTCCAAAATACAATTTAAGTATATACAACAGATGGTCACATATACCACATCCTGGGCTTGTTCTCTGTCTGCTAGCCTGGTATACTGTCACAGTCAACAAACCGTATGCTAAGAGCCAAGGGCCAAGATCCCTTTGAGACTCTGTACCTGAAACAGAGGAGGAATTAGAAGTCCAGCCCAGATCTAAAGTGGGATATGGGGTGATTCATCAGACACGTTTTTAATTTAAGCAACGCTGTAGCCCCTTCAATTGCGGTCCCAGTATATCAGGTCCATGTACATGCTACTTATATCAGAGAGTCCGAGCCAGAACAACCCTGAGCTGAAGATCAGACTGAGAAAGAGCCCCTGCTCAGTTCTGCTGTGATACAGTTGTCAACCTCCAGGTGGGGCCTGGAGATTTCCCAGAATTACAACGGATCCCCAGATGATAAAGATCAGTTCCCCTGGAGAAAACGGCTGTTTTGGAACTTCCTGTCTGAGTGGTACAAATGCACCCTCTCCGTTGTTCCTTTTTCACCAGCTTGCCAAACTGACGAGTGTCGCCCACCAGGGTTTCCTTCTGCGCAGTTGGTCTTCTGTTTTTCATAGCTTTTCGAGGAGGGAGGAGACAACCCCCTCCAGTTCCCATCTGAGCCCCCCAACCCCTTCCTTCCCCCTGAGAGCAAAGCAAACTCATTTACCTTGCCGGGTCTCTCCTCCTCCCCCGAAACCTTTAGGTGATGACCTGTCCGAACGGGGATGGGACCCGAAGCCCCGAGCCTGGCGCCAGCTGCTATCAGGGGGGCCAGAGCTTCTGAGACTGTGTAGGTGGGTGGCTAGAAGATGCTGCCGTGGATAATAATAATAAAAAAAACCCTATCTTTGTTTCCTGTCTCACTTCTGAGAACTTTGAGGTCTCTGACAGATTTCCTGTTGCTTACTGAAACGGCAGCCCGGGTGAGCTGTCTTTGCCCACAATGGGCAGAAGTACAATGCGCACACATAGAGATGGACGCTTTACCTTTTGAACAAGTTTTTTTTGGGGTGGTGGTAGTGGTTTATAGAGAACAATTATGCTAGATCATGAGTGTCCCTTTTATTTTTCAGAAATCAATAACTGTTGGATCCTACTATGTAATCTTGCATCGTTTAATGTATCATGTTAACACTTCTGCTTTGCTTCAATTCCGTTTTTAAAAAAAAAGATTTCTGGTTAGTTCTACAACCAGTAGTGAACGGGTTAAAAATCTAAATAGATAAATAAATACACTCCTCTCGGGAGGTAACCATTCAAGTAGCCAAATTTTGCCTCCGGTCTAGTGGGATTCTTAAACGGCTAATTGAAAGCCTTTCCCCATAGAAGATCTTTCCTCCTCCTCTTCAAATCATCCCTCCCCAGAATCATCAACTTTTAATATTTTATTTTATTATTTTAACCTAACTTATAAATACGAATGAAGGGCTATCGGGAAACACAACAGTGGGTATCACATCCCTCCTCCAGACAATACATTGGGGATTAATGTTCTAAATGTTCTCATCCTTCCTTTTTTGACCCTAAAAATCCCCATTTGGATTTTATATCTCCCCTCTGTAAATCAAGCACATGGCTATTTATTTCTGTACCTTTTTTGGGTTCCACACAACTAATTTCTCCTGTAAAATGTAAGCACTTTCCAACAGTATTTTTGTGCTTCAGTAAGCCAGCCCCTATACATTATTAGGGTTGCCAGGTCCCTCTTCACTACTAGTGGAAGGTTTTTGGGGTGGAGCCTGAGGAGGGGAGGGTTTGGGGAGGGAAGGGACTTCAATGCCATAGAGTCCAATTGCCAAAGCAGTTGTAATAGCGGGAGATCTCCAGCTACTACCTGGAGGATGACAACCCTATACATTATAGGTTCGCAATTCAGGAGAGACTTCCCTAGTTTCCATCAATTCCCTTGTTTCACTGCAGACTCCTCCTACCTTTGCCCCCTATGTTGTTTGGGGGGATTTGGGGAAGGGTCAGTGGGATGGAATTGGAAAAGTGGGAAAGGCCTTCTACATGGGGTCCTCAGATGATTGGACTCATGCTATAATGTATATAAATAATATATAATGTGTGTATAAATAGTCATTTTAATTATACGGTTTTAATATGGTATTTATGGCCATGTGCGTACACAGTAGAAGCGACTCTACGAAACCAGCAGCATAGATTTGAAATGTCTGACGACTGAAATGAATATGGAAAGAAATGATGTAGGGGGGCTTTTCACTCACCCTGACTAGATAACCAATGAATAATATTATTTGGGAAACCCGACTTTGCAAAGAAACTTCGTACAGTTTGCTCGCCAAGGACAGAAATCTGCCAGGAGGAAGAGTTGGTTTTTATAGCCCAATTTTCTCTACCTTTAAGGAGACTCAAACAGGCTTTGAAAACAACGTTTTTGAAGCCGTTCAGTTTTGGAAAGTGACAGGACCCTAATGTTCTAATACATTTCTGAGGAGCTCCCTCCCTGATGCCTCCTTTCAGCAGCAAATCCATCCCTTTCAGAAAACTATCACGGGAATGTTGTTGGGTTGGTACGAAAAATGTGAACACTGCAAGGACACAACTTGCCCAGTCACACAAGCAGAATCTTTGGAAAAGAAGCAAATTCGGAAAAGCCACCAGAACATTCAGACTGCAAATAATGAAAGAGCTTTAATAGTCCAGTTAATTTTGCTAGGTCTTTCCCCCCCCCCCAATTTCAGATGCAAATTTAGTAGCTTCCATCCCGAAATGATGTGATTTAAGAAGGAATTCTGATTTGTCACTAAGATGCATGGGTACTTTGACTCACGTTCGCCCCCTGTCTGACTCAGTTGTTCCTTGGAGTTCTGCATGAGTTTTCCATCCATTAGAAATGACCTCGCTGCCAGCCCTTGCAATATCTGGGTCTTCCCATTCCTCTGTTAACCCGACTCTTCCCTCTCCCCTGAGCTCAACCTGGCTGAAATCTCCGTGTAGAAGGCAAAGCACTGGCCACAGAAGCTTGGCCTCTCTCACAGCCAATCACAAAGCAGTGTGTAAAGAGGCGGGGATTCAAAAGCTTCCTGTTTCTTCGGAGCTCTTTCTGAGCAAAAGAAAGGCTTTCTAAAACCGAGGCTTGGATTTCTCCCCCACCCTTTTCTTTCAGATTGCTCCGTTTTTTGTTCTTAAAGTGCTTTTTTATGTGGCAATTGGGTTTTGGGGGGCAACTTTCACAGTGAGCACTGCAAAGTTGTGTGCATGTGTTAAGTGCCGTCAAGTCGCTTCCGACTCATGGCGACCCTATGAATCAGTGTCCTACAAAATCTCCTATCTTTGACAGCCTTACTCAGATCTTGCAAATTGAGGGCTGTTGCTTCCTTTGTAGAGTCCATCCATCACATGTTGGGTCTTCCTCTTTTCCTGCTGCCTCAACTTTTCCTAGCATGACTGTCTTTTCTAGTGACTCTTGTCTTCTCATAATGTGATCAAAATACGATAGCTTCAGTTTAGTCATTTTAGCTTCTAGGGTCAGTTCAGGCTTGATTTGATCTATAACCCACTGATTTGGGTTTTTTTTGGTGGTCCAGGGTATCCGTAACACTCTCCTCCAACACCACATTTCAAAGGAATCTACTTTCTTCTTATCCGCTTTCTTCATTGTCCAGCTTTCACACCCATACATAGTAACAGGGAATACAATGGCATGAATTAACTTAATCTTGGTGGCCAGTGACACTGCGAACTTAGCCAATTGCAAAGCAGCATTTCAAGGGGCGGGGACTTGATTTGAGCTTGGAGACTGCTGGTGCAGAGATTCCCAAGAGGAAAGTGTGGGTCCAGCCGGCAACGAACCTCAGGTAAAACTCCCATGCATAAATGACCTAAGAGGCTTCAAATTGAATCCCCGTGTTGTAAAGGCTGAGGCCTCTAGGTGGTGTTATCTCCACCACATGCAAACTTCTGAACGGAGAACATCTGAAGTAGCTTGTTTTGGGCTACCTCAAGACTCAGGAGATCACCAGGAGCTGCTTTATTGCTCAACCTATTTTTTAAAAATGGTTTAAGCTGTCGTTGCAGGACAGCATTGACTAGATGGATACTTGACAGACATTGGGCAAAAACGCATGGTGGCTTTAGCCTCCTTTATTCCTTGTTTCAGCCAGGATTCAGCCAGGATCAAACGCATGTTCAGCGAAAACACATGCGTTCGATCCTGGCTGAATCCTGGCTGAAACGGGGAATAAAGGAGGCTAAAGCCACCATGCGTTTTCGCCCATTGTTGCACAGAGCTGGATGGGGGAAAGAAGCCAAATTAAATTTTTGCAAGAAATAAAGGGGATCTTGCTAGCTGGCCATAGTAAGGCCTACCTCTGGCCAGGGGCATCAGCCAAAGGTAAAGTTGCCAGCTCCAGGTTGGGAAATACCTGGATATTTTGGGGGTGGAGCCTGAGGAAGGCAGGGTTTGGAGAGGGGAGGGACTTCAATGCCATAGAGTCCAATTGCCAAAGCAGCCATTTTCTCCAGGGGAACTGATCTCTGTCGCCTGGAGATCAGTTGTAATAGCGGGAAATCTCCAGCCACCACCTGGAGGTTGACAACCCTAGCCAAAGGGCAACAGCCAAACACCTTTGGCTCTTAGTCTGAAGGTCATAAAATCTTAGAGCTGCTGTTGTGTGTTGGGTGTGTGTGTGGAATCTATTTGCAGGGATAAAGGGGTAGATTTGCTCTGCATTTAGAAACCATTTGTTCCCCCTTCTGTTTGTTGTATGTGTCGGCTTCTATTTTTTGTCTGTTTCTGTTGTTTATTTTTGTACTATAAGGTGCTTTGGGAGTCCCCATTTGGCAAAAAAAGTGGGACAGAAATATTAAATAAATAAGAGCACGGCCCCCTTAGAGAATATAAACACCATTTGAAACAAAACAAAGCCCTGCTTCCTTGGGTACTCCGATCATGTCATCTATTGCGTTAAAGGGCAATTTAAGAATCATAACAGCATCCATGCTGGATCAGGCCAATGTACTTGGGATTGTCAGCTCCAGGCTGGGAAATACCTGGAAATTTTGGGGGTGGAGTCTGAGGAGGGCTGGGTTTGAGGAGACAAGCGTCTTTCAATCTCCTTCCCTTCCTGCCCCCCACAACAGACACCTTGTGAGTAGGGTTGCCAGGTCCCTCTTTTTCTCTGGCGGGAGGCTTTTGTGTCTAAGCATGCGCGTGCGTGCATCGGTGCATGTGCGGCACTTCCAGTTTAGAACCAGAAGTGATGCCTCGCAAAGGGCATTTACCTCTTAGTTTGAGTGGTAAAGTGGCTGTTTACCACTCAAACTAAGAGGTAAAGGCCCCTCGCAAGGCAGAACTTCCAGTTCCAAACCGGAAGTGCTGAGCATGGTATGCACACGCTCGTGCACATTTGCCCACCAACCCTCAGGTGGTCGGCGGGCAGAGGGGGCAATTGCCGGGGGTTTGCCCACCACCAGCGGGCACCTGGCAACCCTACTTGTGAGGTAGGTAAGGCTGAGAGGGTTTGGAGAGAACTGTGACTAGCCCAAGGTCACCCAGCTGGCTTCATGTGGAGGAGTGGGGAATCAAACCCGGTTCGCCAGATTGGAGTCCACCGCTCATGTGGAGGAGTGGGGAATCAAACCTGGTTATCCAGATTAGAGTCCACCGCTCTTAACCACTAACGAGAGAATGAAACCAACACTGTGGTGGCAGCTGCCACTGAAACAATGTTATTTTAATCTGCTCAGACTATCAGATATCCAATGGCTAATCAGAATCTCTGCTGGGTAGGAGCCCCACCTGGCCCAACCCACTCTCTAAAAACACTTGGCAGACATCAGGAGAGGAGTTGGTGGGCACCAAGGTGCCCGTGGGCATCATATGGGAACCCCTGGTCTTTTAAAACAATTCCCTATGGACAAGCAGCAGCACAGCAATGGGGGTAGTAGTACTGAATCATGCTGTGTGCTAACGGGCATGCGCAAAAAGCAAGTTGCGCTATAGTGTACTGTTAGGAATATAGTAGAGCAGCTTGCTGAACAACTACGAACTGGGCTGGTGGTCTGTTGAAAAATCAGCTTCGTTTTCGGGACTGGTGGACAGGACATGTGACTCAGCAGAGAGTCAAGCTTCCCTAGTTTGAACCTTATCTGCAGCTAGACAAATACTCACAGTGTCAGACAGGACGCTTGTCTCTGCCTTGGGCTTTTCGTCAATCACAGCAATATAGGTTAATCTCTCTGGAAGACAAACGTGCAGGGTAGACTTATCTTGGAGGAAACCCGAACAGAGATTTGCAAATCCAATACAATTCAAAACATGTTTTTTAAAAAGAATGCAGCCCCTAAACCTTCCTCTACACTTTGGGCGAAAACACGCGGTCGCTTTAGCCTCCTTTATTCCCTGTTTCAGCCAGGATTGAACGCATGTTCGGCGAAACGCATGCGTTCGATCCTGGCTGAATCCTGGCTGAAATAGGGAATAAAGGAGGCTAAAGCGACCATGCATTTTCGCCCTTTCAGCCCCATAATTTCTGCCGAGCACGCAGAAACAAAGGAAGTAGGTCAGTTATATGAATGGCGACCATAATCTAGGGCACAGTTTAGGGAAGATGCTTCACAGCACTTGATAAGCCATTGAATGAGGGTTGCCAACTCCGGGTTGGGAAATACCTGGAGATTTTGGGGGCGGAGCCTGAGGAGGGTGGGGTTTGGGGAGGGGAGGGACTTCAGTGCCAGAGAGTCCAATTGCCAAAGCGGCCGTTTTCTCCAGGGCACCTGATTTCTATCACCTGGAGATCAGTTGTAATAGCGGGAGATCTCCAGCCACCACTTGGAGGTTGGCAACCCTAAACTGAACATTCATTGTTTTGTGGTCAGATTGCCTGCACAGAATACCCTCTTCAACCACCTGAATGTTTTAAGGGGCTCTTGGAATTGGCTTGGAAGCAAAGCTATAACTACAGGCTTTGAATTTCCCTTCTGCCAGTGTGGTGTACACAGAACACAGATGGAGAACACAGACGAAGCTGCCTTCTACTGAATCAGCCCCTTGGTCCATCAAAGTCCGTATTGTCTACTCAGACTGGCAGCGGCTCTCCAGGGTCTCAGGCAGAGGTCTTTTACATCTCCTACTTGCCTAGTCCCTTTAACTGGAGATGCTGGGGATTGAACCGAGGACCTTCTGCATGTCAAGCAGAAGCTCTACCACTGAGCCACGGCCCCTCCCCTAGTGGTTAAGAGCAATGGACTCTAATCTGGTGAATCGGGGAGGGGAAGGACTTCAATGCCAGAGAGTCCAATTGCCAAAGCGGCCGTTTTCTCCAAGTGAACTGATCTCTATCGGCTGGAGGTCAGTTGTAACAGCAGGAGATCTCCGGCTACTTCCTGGAGGTTGGCAACCCTAGGCGACATTTGAAGACATTTGAAGACATTTCAAAGTTTCCCTCCTCTAGTTGGCAGAGCAGTCTTAGTCAGATCCTCCTGGAGTTCTCATACAGCTGATTCATGCTTATTTCTTTGTTTGGCCCTGTCTTATAGTTCTCCTGCCCGTGTGTTTTTAATTACAAATGCTCCTGTTTGTTTTGGCTAATCTCCTTGGCGTCCCGCCACTTCATAACTTCACCCAGGGAAGGAGAGCGTGGTTCGCATGCTCTAGCTTCTGGTGTTAGCAATCATCAGCTCCTCAGCTGACTGGGGGAGCCGCGTGACTTCCCTTTGCGTACCGCTCGATTTACAAAGGAGGCTCACATTGAAAAAATCAGCTAGTGGTTCTCAACCTTTTTTGCTCCGTTCCCCTCTTTTCACCATTGTTCAGAATATAATTCCCCCCTTCCCAAAATAGTCTAACTCAAAAAACAAAAACAAAAAAAAAACACTACAATTTTACAGATTGTACATAATCTACACGACATCACACTTTGCTGAATAGTGGTCCAAATTCCCCCCCTGGAACCCTAAAATCCCCCCCTGGGGGGGAATTCCCCCCTTGTTGAGAACCCCTGAGCTAGGTGGACAAAGAGGCCCTTTTGAACCCCTGGAAAGGGTAGGGCCCTCCCTCATGCAGCTTTCGCTGTTGACTTTTCACAGTTGAAGATTGTTGAAAGTACGCCTGGCGGTTTAGCAAAGTCTGGCTGCTGCTGATAAAGAGGGGGCCTATCCCGACGGGCTGTGCCCCACGGCTGGCCTCTGCCACTTTCCGTAGCGTGTCCTGCATCGTGACCAGCGTGTCCTGTATCGTGACCAGTGGGGCCACAGGTGGTGACCTGTGACTGCAGCTGGGCAGGGAGTACCACGTGGCTGGGATCTTGCCTGGCCCGCACATACTGGAAACTGCCTGCTCAACAATCAGTTCTCAGCCCTTTCCCAACCCTCTCTGGGAGCTTTTCTGGCTCCTTTGGCAATGCACAGAGGATGTCAAAGAGAAATTCTTCACAGAGGAGTAGGGTTGCCAGGTCCTTCTTTGCCACCGGTCTTCCTGAGACCTACAAAGAAGTATTTCTGGTCCATTGTGAAAAGATACCTATTGCGGTTTATAAGACTATTCTTCTTTTGAATGTGTAGCTGATGAAGTCCGTAACAAAACGTGGTCACATGATCTAGACAACACGTCTCTGGAACATCTCTTGTGGCTATGGATCATTTGCCAGTTTGCTTCCAGCCCACATATTGACTCCTGTTGAAAAGATAATAATAACCTATTAATTTAATACTTCAGGACTTTTTAGTCTTATCAAGAAAAAAACTTACCTGTTGTATTAGGATTTGCCATTTGATAACGTGGTATTACTTGCTGGAACAACCTATTTGTCTACATTGTGCATTTTCTATTTGTATATTTTGTATATAGTCATTTTGTCCTCTGTCACTTTATTTGCACTTATTGTCACTTTATATAAATTCCCTATTTGTAATTGTGTGCTGTTTTTGCTTACCAGTACCTGGAGGTTGGCAACCCTAGTTGGTTAAGTGGAACCTGCATGGCCAGAGGCAGTATACCTCTGAACATCAGTTGCCAGGGGTGAGCAAGAGAGGGTTTTATGCCCTGGCTTGTGGCTTTCCAGAGGTATCTGGATGGTCACTGTTGTTGGACTTCCAGAGGATCTGATTGGCCCCTGTGTGAGACAGGATGCTATGTTGGATGGACCCACGGTCTGATCCAGCAGGGCTCTTCTTATGTTCTTATGTCCCTCTGGAAACTTATGTCCTTCTTATATTCTTATGTCCCTCTGGAAACTGGATGCCGTCTTAAAAGGAAGTATTTTTTCACACATAGTTTCACACACAACACATAGTGAAATTGTGGAACTCCCTGCCCCAGGATGTGGTGATGGCTGCTAACTTGGAAGGCTTTAAGAGGGGAGTGGACATGTTCATGGAGGAGAGGGCTATCCATGGCGACTAATAAAAATGGATAGTAGTCATGACGCATCCCTATTCTCTCCAGGATCAGAGGAGCATGCCTATTATCTTGGGTGCTGTGGAGCACAGGCAGGACGATGCTGCTGTAGTTGTTTGTGGGCTTCCTAGAGGCACCTGGTTGGCCACTGTGTGAGCAGACTGCTGGACTCGATGGGCCTTGGTCTGATCCAGCAGGGCTTTTCTTATGTTCTTATCCTCTTTGGTCTGATTCTTTTGGTCTGATCCTGTCAGGCTTCAGCAAATGCACGGTGTTTCAGGCAATAGCACTCAAATCCAGATGGAGCAGTGATTCAAGGATTTATTCCGAAATTCAGTGATTTCAGTAAGGAGATGAGCAAGGCTGAAATACATGACTGGGGGAGTGTGGATACATATATAGGACTGATACAATAGGGTTACAGGAACAAAGAGACAATGTAGTCGTTTCCTGCCGGTAACGACTTAAGTAAAACTGAAACAGAAACAATTATGAGCAATCAGTGGAGGAGATGGCCGAGCTCTCGGCTTTGTGCGCGGGACCTGATATCAGATCGGAGATTTACACGGGCGGGTCCCAATACAATTGTAAATCCCTAGCCGGAGCTCGTGTACAAAACGGGGGGGGGGGAAGGAGTGCATGGAGAACTCCATCTTGTTTGCTGGGAAACCATCTTGTTTTGGAAAAGAGCTGTCAGAAGCCCTATCTGACAGATCTTAGGCTTGCCAATTGCCCTATGGAGGTGGGCAAAAGCCAGCCAATCCACTGGGTTGCCAGCCGACCAATTGCAGGTCAGTGGGCAAAAAAGAGCCAGATAGAGGAGGAGGTGCGCAATGCTCAAGACGCTCTGTTGTTGCTTCCGTGTTTATTTGTAATTGATGTGGATGCTCTAGCAATCTCTGGTGAAACTCTATGAAAACCAGCTGCAGGCAGCACGGGAGTCCAGGGAAGGGGGGCTTTGAACAGCTCCGCGCTCCCTTCAAAGCCCCTTCTGCCCCTGCACATGCCCACAGAGAGGGCTCCGCGTACCGGACTTTGCACGTGTGCCATAGATTCGCCAACACAGGCCTAAAGGGAAGACTGACCAAGTTTGTCATGGTGGTTAAAAGAACTTCCATATACAGTAGCTGTATACCTCTAAATACCACATACTAGGGGGCGAAGAAGAGTTGGTTTTTATATGCCGACTTTCTCTACCACTTAAGGAAGACTCAAACCAGCTTACAATCACCTTCCCCTCCCCTGCCTACAACATACACCTTGTGACGTAGGTTGGGCTGAGAGAGCTCTAAGAGGACTGGCGGTTCACCAGATTAGAGTCCGCTGCTCAAATGGAGCAGTGGGGAATCAAACCCGGTTCTCCAGATTAGAGTTTGCCGCTCATGTGGAGGAGAGGGGGATCAAACCCGGTTCTCCAGATTAGAGTCCGCCGCTGAAGTGGAGGAGTGGGGAATCAAACCTGGTTCTACAGATTAGAGTGCACTGCTGTTAACCACCACTCTTAACCACTACGCCATGCTGGCTCCCCCCGATTTAAGGACAAGGACTGCTTTCTTGATCCTGCTTGTGAGCTTCCAAACTGGCCACAGTTGGAAACAGGAAACTGGGCTATAAAGACCCTTGGTCTGATCCAACAGCAGGACACAATTCTGGCCTTCTTTCTCAGCCACTGCCCCTAGGGTCTTAGGAAAGAGTGCACTTTGCTGAACCATTTGTATATCTTCAGAGGACTTCCTTCTATTCAGATCTCAGGGACATTGCACTGGAGTCCCGAGAAGGTGTTCTGCGCATCACGTCACTGTAATTTTCCCTCTTTCTAATCATAACCTTTGCGCCACCTTCCAATATTAATTTAACTGGGCGAGGGGTGCCTCCCATAGGGTGCATCTGTACTGGAATCTTTGTGTACAGTGTGTGAAAGGTGAGAGGTGGGACGCTATGTGCTCCGTGCTGGATTGCATCACTTATTATGTTCCTTATCCTGGGTGTTGTGGGGGGGGGGGGGAATTGCACATAATTGTTGAAAAATAGCATATAAACGTTTACACCATAGACCTGGAGAGAAATACTGTTTCCCCCGCTTTTTTTCTTTATGCCTGACCTGAGGAGGGTGCTGAGTTGTTTTCTGTTGCCCCAGAAGGTCGGACCAGAACCAAGGGGTTGAAATTAAATCAAAAGAGTTTCCATCTAGACATTAGGAAGTATTTTCTAACCATTAGAGCGGTTCCTCAGTGGAACAGGCTTCCTCGGGAGGTGGTGAGCGCTCCTTCCCTGGAGGTTTTTAAGAAGAGGTTAGATGGCCATCTGTCAGCAATGCTGATTCTATGACCTTAGGCAGATGATGAGAGGGAGGGCATCTTGGCCATCTTCTGGACATGGAGTAGGGGTCACTGGGGGTGTAGGGGGGAGATAGTTGTGAGTTTCCTGCATTGTGCAGAGGGTTGGACTAGATGACCCTGGTGGTACCTTCCAACTATATGATTTTATGATTCTATTAATAGCCCAGGCTAGCTTAATTTTGTCAGATCTTGGAAGCTAAGCAAGGTTGCCCCTGATCCGTATTTGGATGGGAGACCATTAGGGTTGCCAACCTCCAGGTGCTGGCTGGGGATCTCCTGCTATTACAACTGATCTCCAGCCGAAAGAGATGGTTTCACCTGGAGAAAATGGCTGCTTTGGAAATTGGACTCATATGGCATTGAAGTCCCTTCACTTCCCGCTGGTGGCAAAGAGTGACCTGGCAAGCCTAGAGACCATCAAGGAAGTCCAGGGTCACTGCGCAGAAGCAGGCAATGGCAAACCACCGCTGTAAGTCTCTTACCTTGAAAACCTTATGGGGATGCCATGTTAGGGATGGGACTTGATGGCAATTTCCATCACCCCATCATTTATTATAGCCTTTTAATATTTTGGTTCAAATGTTTATCATTAATGAAAGTAATGATTTCTGTACAAGTCATAACATTAGTAGGGTTACCAGGTCCCCCTTTTCCACTGGTGGGAACTTTCTGGGGCGGGGCGGGGGGCAGTGATCCCGCACACATGGACACGCGCGACATTATTACAACACTTCTGGATTTATCCCGGAAGCGCCACATCGCACTGGACACTCTAGCACTCCCCCCCCCAACTCTATGGAAATCATAGAGTTTTGGGCAGGGGACATGCTAGAGAACCCCCAACTTAACCTTTTGTTTTAGAGTGAAAGCTTGAAAAACTCAACCGAGTGACCTGGAAGATCCCAGAGTAGGCCGGGCCTCTGCAGCTCACTCCCCTCCTTACAACCACCCCATTAAAACCCTTCTGGGCCTCAAAAACTGAGGAAACTAAGGTTGCCCACCTCCAGGTACTAGCTGGAGATCTCCTGCTATTACAACTGATCTCCAGCCGATAGAGATCAGTTCACCTGGAGAAAATGGCCGCTTTGGCCATTGGACTCTATGGCATTGAAGTCCCTCCCCTCCTCAAACCCCACCCTCCTCAGGCTGCGCCCCAAAAACCTCCCACCAGTGGTGAAGAGGGACCTGGCAACCCTAGAGGAAACACAAAAACATTTGGACCCCATATACTGTGTTTTTAGGGTTATCAGGTCCCTCTTCACCACCGGCGGGAGGTTTTTGGGGTGGAGCCTGACGAGGGCAGGGTTTGAGGAGGGGAGGGACTTCAATGCCATAGAGTCCAATTGCCAAAGCGGCCATTTTTCTCCAGGTGAACTGATCTCTATTGGCTGGAGATCAGTTGAATTAGCAGGAGATCTCCTGCTACTACCTGGCAGTTGGCAACCCTATGTGTTTTGTGTTCTGCAACCAAAGAGAATGCTCCTCATCTGTCAAAGAGCAATTTGAAGCCAATTGTGTGTGTGTGTGTGTGTGTGTGTGTGTGCCAAGACTGCATTTTTGACCAGTTGGATTTCCCTCACAGTGTGTGTTGGGGAAGGAGAAGAGGGCAGATTCCTCCCGTCCAGCTGGAGTGCCACCGTACCAAAAGCAAACCCATCGGCCTGTTCGTTTCTTTCAATAGTTATTAATTACCTCAGCCTGGAGGGGGAGAGAAAGACATATTTGGGAAAATCTCATCCCTGGTTGAAGAGTGATGGTTCTGGCTGCCTGGAGAGAGGCTTCATTGTTTTGTGTGAAAGCTGAGACATCTGTGAGGAACTTCTGTGGCTGGCAAGGGGATGCAGCCAATCTGAGCCTTGTGGTTCTGCTCTAAGCCTCACCTTTTTGTTACCTGTGTGCTTGCGAGCTGAGCAAGGAAGTGTATTGGATTTTGGTGTGGCCTCTAGATAGGGTTGCTAACCTCCAGGTACTAGCTGGAGATCTGCTATTACCACTGATCTCCAGCCGATAGAGATCAGTTCCCTTGGAGAAAAGGGCTGCTTTGGCAATTGGACTCTATGGCATTGAAGTCCCTCCACCAAACCCGTCCTCCTCAGGCTCCGCCCTAAAAACCTCCTGCCTGTGGTGAAGAGGGACCTGGCAACCCTGCTTCTAGAACTGCTTCCAAAATTCTCCCTATCCAAATTCCCCCCCTGAATTTTGTAGATCTGGATTTTCCCCTCCGAAGTGGAATCAAAATATTAGGAATCCTCTGCTACTCTGTCTTGTATTTCTGAACTATTCTGCAGGCATCACACTTGTGCTGTTTGGCACAAAATTCAGGCCCAGGAGTCATCCTCTCCCCCGCTTCAGATGTCACGTGGAGAGATGCGCACTGATAAAGCCCTGCAAAAAAGCCCTCTGGATATGCTTGTAAATATTACTGCATGAAGATTCTTTTTGTGTGGTGTTTCACTCATGCACATCAGTAAAACAGTCTTGGTCCTAGAACTGGAGGGACTTTATGGGCCAGCTAGTCCAACTCCCCACTCAGGAAATCCATAGCTCGAGAACATTCCCAACAAATGGTTGCCCAGCTATGCTAATTTTCCCTGATTTTGCATGCTTCCTTGAGGGGATTCTTTATGGTGGGGGTGGAGCAAACAGCAAAGGTCACGTTAAAGGGGCCCTTAAGAAATGTGAAGCAAGTATGTGCCGGCTTTGCAGTCACTTCCTGAATGATGGTTTAGCGTGAAAAACTCAAAAAAATATGCGAGGCAATTCAGCCTGGAACGCGCTGCTAATTACCAAGCATAAATGGCCATTGTTTTTTAATTTCCACAAATAGGTCTAGAACTTCATCTCTCATCACTTCAATCTGACGCAGTTCTTCAGACTCCATGAAAATAGTAGCTGTGGCATAGGTACATGCCATTCTTCTTCTTCTTCTTCTTCTTCTTCTTCTTCTTCTTCTTCTTCTTCTTCTTCTTCTTCTTCTTCCTCCTCCTCCTCCTCCTCCTCCTCCTCCTCCTCCTCTCCTGTCTGACTTAGTAAGGTTCAGGGAATATAAGTGGTAGAGAAAGTTGGCATATAAAAACCAACTCTTCTTCCTCCTCCTCCTCCTCCTCCTCCTCCTCTCCTGTCTGACTTAGTAAGGTTCAGGGAATATAAGTGGTAGAGAAAGTTGGCATATAAAAACCAACTCTTCTTCTTCTTCTTCCTCCTCCTCCTCCTCCTCCTCCTCCTCTTCCGTCTGACTTAGTAAGGTTCAGGGAATATCGCTGAGGTCTCCTGGCATGGGGAAGACAAAAAAAGAAGGCCTTGGCCTTATTTTTTTTAATCTCCTAGTGACTGGTGTGGTTCTTTTATTTCTCCATTTACTGGGGGAGCCCAGCACACCTTGTTTATTGGATGTCCCATCTGGTTGACTGTATTGACTTTCTCCGTGTAATCTGATTATTCCCAGTGATAAAGGTGGCCTATAAGAAATGTAAATAAATAAGGAATTGCTTTTTTTTTTTTTTTTTGCTCCGTGCTTTCTCAACGGTCACATGCTTTTGAGGGGATCGGTAAGGTGTGCGTGGGAAAGACGGAAACCAAGGGAAGGGAATGAAATCTGCCACACAATCCGAAGGGGCTTATGCCGAGTCCCTAAGGCATCTGCACCTCCATGAAATCAAGACCTGGTGAACGGCAACCCAAGAATCCAGACAGGAATTTAGAGGGGGAGAAACTTATAAAAATTCTTCTGCGGACCAGAGGAACAGTGTACCTATGGCAATGTTGCTTCCCAAGAAAGGCTTTTGTGGGGACCAGAAGGGTTGGATGGAAAGATGGAGCAGAAGCGGAGGAGGGAAGTTTCGCACAAGTTTCAAAAGGTGACAAAATCTTTTTTCGGTGTGTGTGTGTGTGTGTACAGGGGGAGGAGTGTGTTTCCAACTGGCATTCAAGGGGGTACAAAAATGTTTGCAGAGAGATGAAGACTCAGCCCCCTCCCCAAAGACCTGGAGTACTAGATAGGGTTGCCAGCTCCGGGTTGAAAGATACCTGGAAATTTGGGAAGTGGAGCCTAAGGGGGGCAGGTTTGGGGAAGGATTTCTGTGCAGTACAACCCCATAAAGTCTACCTTCCAAAGCGGCCATTTTCTCCAGGAGAACGGATCTCGGTCACCTGGAGATCAGCTGTAATACTGGGAGATCTCCAGCCACCACCCGGAGGGGGGAAGCCCTAGTACTAGATCTCCAGAGGGCTCAGACCATTTTGGGTTGCAACCGGTATGATGTGCTTTCTTCTTGTTCATGAGAATTAGGGCCAGACTAGACGTTACATGTGACATGAATCAGGTTGAGGGTGGCCAACACTAGTTGTAGTCACACGTATGAACTGTGAAGTTTGCCTTAAAAGCGCTTCATTGCTGCGGGGTGGGGGCTTCAGGGAGTGTTGCCAGCTCTGAGTTCAGAAATGCCTGGAGGTTTTTGGGACAGAGCCTGAGGAGGGCGGGGTTGGGGAGGGGAGGGTCTTCAATGCCATAGAGTCCAATTGCCAAAGCGGCCATTTTCTCCAGGTGAACTGATCTCTATCGACTGGAGATCAGTAGTAATAGCACGATATCTCCAGCTAGTACCTGGGGGTTGGCAACCCTTGCTTCAGGCCTCCTCACCACATCATTTTTGCCTGAAGCCTCTCCTCCCCTCGCTACAGTTGCCAAACTCCATGTGGGGCCTGGAGATCTCCTGCAATTACAAACGATCTCCAGACTACAGAGATCAGTTCCCTGGGAGAAAATGGCTGCTTTACAGGGCATTATGTCACCAAAATCAGCATAGGAAGCCAAAAATGGAAGCCAAAAATGGAAACAATATCCCACTTATACAAAAACAAACCAGGAAGTGGTCTTGCAAGATGTAATAACTGAAACAATGCAAACTTCCAAATGTTACATGAAACAAAATGAATAGATATTCGTGTCAATTCAGATTTGTTGCTTTGCCAAATCTGAATTGAGACATATATCTATTCATTTTGATTTATGTAATGTTTGGGACTTTGAATTGTTTCAGTTATTACATCTTGCAAGACCAATTCCTGCTGTGTTTTTGTATAAGTTGGATATTGTTTCCAATTACATTTTTGGCTGCCTATGCTGATTTTGGTGACATTGTCTATTGAGCATAGAAATGTTCTTTTTGTATTATTACAGGGCATTATGGCATTATATCCCCCTGAGATCAACCCTCTCCCTAAACCCTGCCCTCCCCAGGCTTCCTCCACCCCAATTTCTAGAAACTTCCCAACCTGGATATTGTCGAAGGCTTTCACGGTCAGAGTTCATTGGTTCTTGTAGATTATCCGGGCTGTGTAACCGTGGTCTTGGAATTTTCTTTCCTGACGTTTCGCCAGCAACTGTGGCAGGCATCTTCAGAGTAGTAACACTGAAGTGTTACTACTCTGAAGATGCCTGCCACAGTTGCTGGCGAAACGTCAGGAAAGAAAATTCCAAGACCACGGTTACACAGCCCGGATAATCTACAAGAACCAATTCCCAACCTGGAGTTGGCAACCCTATCCCCTTGCAGAGTTCTGTAGCACCCCTGACTCCTGTCCCACTTAAACAGTGTTGCACTGATGTAGTGTTGTTCATTGAGTGGTCTTGTGTGTGGGCACGTACGTGAGACTTAGGGTTGCCAGGTCCCTCTTTGCCACTGGCGGGAGGTTTTTGAGGGTGGAGCCTGAGGAGGGCGGGGTTTGGGGAGGGGAGGGACTTCAATGCCATAGAGTCCAACTGCCAAAGCGGCCATTTTTCTCCAGGTGAACTGATCTCTGTCGGCTGGAGATCAGTTGTAATTAGGGTTGCCAACCTCCAAGTAATAGCAGATCTCCTGCTGTTACAACTGATCTCCAGCCGATAGAGATCAGTTCAGCGGGAGAAAATGGCCGCTTTGGCAATTGGAGTGTATGGCATTTAAGTCCCCCCTCCCAAACCCCACCCTCCTCAGCCTCCGCCCCAAAAATCTCTTGCCGGTTGCAAAGAGGGACCTGGGAACCCTAGGTGTAATCCCAGGAGATCTCCAGCTAGTTCCTGGAAGTTGGCAACTCTAGTGGGACTGTATGGGGTTACACAGAAGCCATGAAGATGAACATCTAGTTGGGCCCTCAGAAACATCACAAGCGTTGTTAGGCCTGTAAATTTTCAAGGACCTCCTCATTTTAAAGCAAAAATAAGCAGAGCACCAGGAGGCATGAGCCATGGTAACCCTTGGTGGGTTGGATCATGCAGAATATGTCTGTGACCCTAGAGGTGGGTCTAATGGAGCAGGGAGGGGAGCTGATAGCAAAAGACCTTTGGCCAGTGCCAGCGCTGTCAGAATTTCTGGAGCACCTCTCTGTGTTTGACACTGGTGCTGAAACGCTGACAGAACTGCTCTGCACTCTCTTTGGGCCGATGCGGAGTTTGTAACAGAGACTCAAGGCTAATGCAACCGGCTCTGGCTCTTGGAGTCTAAACACAGATAAACTTGGGGCACCCTCCATCCGCCAAGGCCTCATGAACTAGAATTGGCCTGTTAGCCAGGTCGGTCTGTAGATCGGTGCGCACAAAAGAGCCACGTTCAGAACCTCTTTGAACACTCTGGATGTGGCCTCTGCAGTCTTTCCCTGCCCTGCAAGGTATAGAATGTACGTTATTTCCAGTAAGAGTCTACAATGACACAATCCTCTTGGGCATTTCCACACTAGGTTATTTTTGTAAATCACTGTGTGCAGGAACAGCTGTGTGGAGCAGTGGTTAGAGCTCAAACCCCCACCTAGCCATGATGCTTACTGCTTTTCAAATCAACATCCTCCAAAACACCCTCTCGTTAACAGCCTTGCTCAGGTCTTGCAAACTGAGGGCCGTGGCTTCCTTTATAGAGTCAACTCATCTCTTTTCGGGTCTTCCTCTTCTCCTGGTGCCTTCAACTATTGTCTTTTCTAGTGACTCTTGTCTTCTCATAATGTGACCAAAGTATGATAGCCTCAGTTTAGCCATTTTAGCTTCTAGAGAGAGTTCAGGCTTGATTTGATCTATAACCCACTGATTTGGTTTTTTTTTGGTGGTCCAGGGTATCCGTAACACTCTCCTCCAACACCACATTTCAAAGGAATCTACTTTCTTCTTATCCGCTTTCTTCATTGTCCAGTTTTCACACCCATAGATAGAAATAGGGAATACGATGGCATGAATTAATCTAATCTTGGTGGCCGGTGACACATCCTTACACTAAGAATCTTTTCTAACTCTTTCATGGCTGCCCTTCCCAGTCTCAATCTCCTTCTGATTTTTCTCATAGCCAGCTTAAAAACAAAAACATTACACTTTCCATTAGAAGCTCACAACCGCCAGGGTTCAGGAAACAATTCCTGTGAGCATGCACAGAGTGTCTTTGGGCTGTGACAGCAGTCAATTCATCTGCCTGGGTGTTAACTATCAAAAGGGTAGGGAATGGTACATTTTTTGTCTGGGATCTGCCACAACATAAAAAAAATAGTGATTTGATCTCCCCCCTCCCCATTTTGGGACTTAAAACCCAGTGCCTCTGAGCACATCAGAGAGTCTCTTGGTTGTGACAGTGATCCCTTCCAGAAATGGGTTTCTGTCAGCCCGGTCATGTGCAAGGAGTCCATGAGAACTCTCCAGTCCTTGTTTACGTGAGCAGGAAAAATGATCCGTATTTTGCAACCGGTACTTCCAATGATAGTTCTTTAGAAACATAGAGTTGGAAGGGACCACCAGGGTCATCTAGTCCAACCCCCTGCACAAGGCAGGAAATTCACAACTACCCCCCCACACCCCCAGTGACCCCCACGATATGCCCAGAAGATGGCCAAGATGCCCTCCCTCTCATCATCTGCTTAAGCTTATAGAATCAGCATTGCTGACAGATAGCCATCTAACCTCTTCTTAAAAACATCCAGGGAAGGAGAGCTTACCACCTCCTGAGGAAGCCTGTTCCACTGAGGAACTGCTCTGTTAGAAAATTCGTCCTAACGTCTAGACGAAAACCCTTTTGATTTAATTTCAACCCGTTATTTCTGGTCCAACCTTCTGGGGCAACAGAAAGCAACTCAGCACCCTTCTCTATGTGACAGCCCTTGGAGATGGTTATCATATCCCCTCTCAGTCTTCTTCTCTTCAGGCTAACATACCCAGCTCCTTCAACCTTTCCTCATAAGATTTGGTCTCCAGACCCCTCACCATCTTTGTTGCCCTCCTCTGGACACATTCCAGCTTGTCTACATCTTTCTTAAATGGTGGTGCCCCAAACTAAACACAGTACTCTCGTTGAGGTCTAACCAGAGCAGAGTAAAGTGATACCAGCACTTCGCGTGATCTGGATACTATACTTCTGTTGATATGACCTTTGCGCAAGGTCATATTGCATGTCTTGCACTGGGGTTTACCCAATCTCCTCTATGCTGCAGCAAAGTATGTCCTGTTGGCACTGACTCAGTCTGCCCAACAAATGATCTGTGGGTATATCAGTGGGCACAGCGGCAGAGCTTTCCAAGAAGTCCTCCTAGCAAGCTCATAATGCGGAAAGTATCCTGACCAAAATAAATTATGTCAATTAGGGTTTTTTTTGGGGGGGGATGTCTGATGGTTTGGAAGATGTTTGCTCAAGGACAAAAGAAGCTACCTGATGATGGGGGAGCTGGACCAAAATGGGGGTGGAACAAGGGAGGGGCTGTGGCTCAGTGGTAGAGCCTCTGCTTGGCATGCAGAAGGTCCCAGGTTCAATCCCTAGGTGATGTGAAAGACCTCAGCCTGAGACCCTGGAGAGCCGCTGCCGGTCTGAGTAAATACTGACTTTGATGGATGAAGGGTCTGATTCAGTAGAAGGCAGCTTCATGTGTTCCTGTGTTCAGCCTGAGGATGCATTTTGGACATTGTCCTGTGGGGGAGATTGGAAAGGTGTCCTGGTGCAGCTGATAAAGGCTGAGAGTGAAGCTGCAGGATCTTGGGGGCATCAATGTAAAGGATGGGTGGTAAATTCAGGAGAGGCAAAAAAAGTACTCCTTCACATAATTCGTAATTAACTTGTACAACAGCCACAGGAACAGGCTTCCTTGGGAGGTGGTGGGCTCTCCTCCTTTGGAGGTTTTAGGCAGAGGCTAGATGGCCATCTGACAGCAATGCTGATTCTGTGAACTTAGACTGATCATGAAAGGGAGGGCAGGAAGGGTTGCATCAGTGTTTGGCTCTCGTGGCCCTTTCTTACATGCCCAGGGAAATGCTAATTGCCACTTTGGGGTCAGGAATTTTTTTCCCTCCAGACCAGATTGGCCAAGGATCCTGGAGGAGGTTTTTTGGCCATCTTCTGGACATGGAGAAGGGGTCACTGGGGGTGTGGAGGGAAAGGTAGTTGTGAATTTCCTGCATTATGCAGGGGGTTGGACTAGATGACCCTGGTGGTCCCTTCCATCTCTATGATTTTTTGCTTTATTGGATGACTGCACAAATGTACAGCCCATTAATGGCTGATAGGCACCATGGCTAAATGGAACCTCCATGTTCAGAGGCAGTGTCCCTCAATGCCAGTAGCTGGGGGGGGGGGTGTCACTGAAATGACCTATGTCCTATGAGGAAAGGTTGAAGGAGCTGGGTATGTTTAGCCTGAAGAGGAGAAGACTGAGAGGGGACATGATAACCATCTTCAAATAGTTGAAAGGCTGTCACATAGAGGAGGGTGCTGAGTTGTTTTCTGTTGCCCAAGAAGGTCGGACCAGAACCAATGGGTTGAAATTAAATCAAAAGAGTTTCCATCTAGACATTAGGAAGAATTTTCTAACAGAGGGGATCCTCAGTGAAACAGGCTTCCTCGGGAGGTGGTAAGCTCTCCTTCCCTGGAGGGTTTTAAGCAGAGGCTAGATAGCCATCTGTCAGCAATGCTGATTCTATGACCTTAGGCCAGGGGTGGGAAACCTTTTTTCCACCGAGGGCCATTTGGATATTTATAACATCATTCGCGGGCCATACAAAATTATCAGTTTAAAAATTAGCCGACCAAGCCCAGAGCAGGCAGCTGCCCCAGATGACACTGCCCACCCCACACATGGGCAAGCAGGCAGGCAGCCAACCGGTGGCGCACTCGCCCACCTGGTGGCACAGGATGGACTGCTGCACCAGCCGGGCGTAGCCATCCAGCCACACGCCGGAGTTGCTCCTGTTCTGCATGGTCGGGGCCGGATCCTACTGCCGGCTCCTGCTACCTCTGCCTGCAGGAATGAAATGAGGACACACTGGCTAAGAACTGCCCCCCCCCGTGCATTCTGCCCCTGCCCCCTTTAACCCCTCCATTGTCGCCACTTCCGCCCCCAGCCCTCTTGTAGTACAGAGGGAATACGTTTCTCCATGGCTGGGGTGGGAAAGGGTTAACACAATTTCTTGGGCTATCCTAGCAGCTCCATAGCTAATGACTCTTTTCTGCGAGGGGGGGAAAAGGTTCCTTTTCTGGGCAAAACAAACTCACATCTGCCTTGAATAGAGGCTATTCCTGTCCGTAGGAGAGGGCGGATTGCCAGTCTTAGATCCTTCTGAACTAGAGATCTGCCAGGACCCACAAAGGGCTAGACCAAATGCTTTCATGGGCCTTAAACGGCCCCTGGGCCTGATGTTCCCCACCCCTGCCTTAGGCAGTTCATGAGAGGGAGGGCATCTTGGCCATTTTCTGGGCATGGAGTAGGGAGTTACTGGGTGTGTGTGTGGGGGGAGGTAGCGGTGAATTTCCTGTCTTGTGCAGGGGGTTGGACTAGATGGCCCTGGTGGTCCCTTCCAACTCTATGATTCTGTGATTCAATGAATAAGCTGTCTTTGATTCTGCACTTCTGTGACTGGCTGTTTGGGGAAGGGGGGATGCTGAACTAGATAGACCTATCATCATGCATCATATTAAAAATTTACAGTAAAGTGAGGGGAGGGGATTAATGTTTGATTTTTGAAATCTTCTCTGCAGCCTAGGCACGACTGAAGAGGAGTCCCTTGCTCTGCCTGAACCACTGTGGGCAAAAATCACGTTTTATGGTATGAGCACAGCCCTCATGCTTATTTTCTCATTTCTGCTGCCTGCCCCAAAGGGAATACGCAAGCAAGCATGTTCTCTATCTGATTCAGGGCTGCCTGTGAAATGTGTTTTGCAGCTTTATGGCAGCTTTATGGCATTTTTGCTACACTGCAAATCAGGAAGAGGAATACTGCTTTTCAGATAACCAGTTGCTGTTTAAATGAAAAGGACACAGGAAGAGCCAGTGTTTTGCATGGTAAGCTCTCCCCTCCATCTTCTTCCAGATAGTTTTGGAAATCAATTGTTAAGCCCAGGAGCATCTAATCTTTGTTGCCACTGGGCTATTTATATCCAGCAAGAGTCTACAATGACACAATCCTCTTGGGCAGGGAGCGAGGGGGGTATACTTTCTAAGAGCCAGAGTGGTGTAGTGGTAAGAGAGGTGGTTTGGAGCAGTGGACTCTGATCTGGAGAACCGGGTTTGGTTCCCCACTCCTCCACATGAGGGCGGAGGCTAATCTGGTGAACTTGATTTGAACTTTCTTCTTCTTCTTCTTCTTCGAAGCTGGCAAATGAATGCAAGCAAGGAATTATGCATGTCTATCTCTAGCTGCTTTATGAGGAGTCAGTCCATCTTGCTCTGCCTTGTCTCCTCTGACTGACAGATGTCTTTCAAAGTGTCAGGCCTGGGACAGCTGCTTCCCAGCCCTGAGATCCTTGCTCTGGGGGTTCCCCAGAAATTGATCATATGGGATCTTTCACATGCAGACCAAGGTCTCCATCTCTGAGCTGAATGTCTGCTGTCTGAGGTCCTTTGAGGTCGAGAATGAACCCGAGTCCTTCTGCGTGCAAAGCTGAGCCTTTCCCACTACAGGCAGTTCCGTTCTTTGCGTACATTCTATAACTGTAACTGGAACAAAATACAGCAGACCAGATTCTAGATTTAGGGCAATAGCTGGCCCGCTTGAGATGTATGTGCACACTGGGGAAGCCCCGGATTTACATTGGAGCAAAAGTGAGGGCATCTTTGGCCATACGAGTGGCTGAGAATGCCACTGGCACTGAGCATGCCACTAAGGTCATTTATGCATGGGTACTTCCACTCAAGTTCACCCCCTGTCTGTCTCAGTTGTTCCTTGGAGTCATGCATGAGTTTTCTGTCCATTAGAGATGACCTCACTGCCAACTCTCACAAATTACGGGACTTCCTGTGCCTCTGTTAACCCGATTCTTCCCTCTCCCCTGAGCTCAGCCTGGGTGAAATCCCTGTGCATAAGGCAAAGCACGGGACACACAAGCTTGGTTTCTCTCACAGCCTATTACAAAGCAGCATGTAAAGAGGTAGGGATTCAAATGCTTCCTGCTTCCTTGTAGCTTTTTTTAAAACCGAGGCTTGGATTCTCCCCCCCTCCTTTCAGATTGCTTCGTTTTTTGTTTTTGTTTTGTCCTTAAAATGCTTTTTTAATGCGGCAATTGGATTTGGGGGGGGGGGATTTTCTCTCACAGTAAGCTCTACAAAGTAAGCCAATTCAAAGCAGCACTCAAGGGGCGGGGACTTGATTTGAGCTTGGAGACTGCTAGTGCATAGATTCCCAACAAGAAAATGTGGGTCCAGCCAGCAATGAACCTCTGGTAAAACTCCCATGCATAAACGACCTAAGTTGGCATCGGTAGGCACACACTTGCAGGAGAGACGGTGCTTTGCCTGGCATTCCACGGCGGCATTGGCAACCCCTGAAAGAGGACACATGATGTTCTCAGTGTGCCAACAGCGGGAGCATGACTGTGGTCCGGTGCCAGCTCAGGGTGCCAAGGAGTCTGGGCCCCTGGCACCTGCATTCATTCCCTCCTCTCCTGTCCCCCCTGCAGGATAAAGTGCAATGCCCCCCTTCCCCATCCCCAATGGTGAAACCAGGAAACTTGTATCTTAAAATGCTCCTCCTTCAAGATACCACTGCTGACCTGGTCCATCACTGTCTACCACTCCCTTCTCCTGGGCCAATTCCCCTCCTGACAAAAACCCATATTCTTCTAGCTGCTTCCTCATCTCAGAGCTGAAAGGCTGTTTGGCCCGAGACACACACACAGCCTACGGAAGAGATAACCGGAGGCAGGCTTGACTTACCATCCCAAAGACATACGCCCCTCTGAGAATCAGGCACCGCCTTCTTCCACTTCTAGGGGTGGCCGGCTTCATAAGGAGGCATTAAACTTGTACAGGTGGAGAACTGGTCTCTGCCAGCTTTGCAAGCAGCTGAGCTTTCTCCTCTCTCTCCCTCTCTCTCTGCATTCTGTTAGTGGGGCAAGATAAGGGGTTTGTGTGAGCTCAGAGCAGTTATCAACCTGTTCCTTAATTTCTCACTGGTCCTTTAGCTGATTTTTACAGAAAACCTTTTCCATCAGAATCTTCTCTTGCTGCAGCAGAAAAAAATTGGCATAACCTTGGGGATTTCCTTTTTACTATCTGCCCCAGTTGTTGGGGTAGACAGAAGTAGCGTTGGCTTTGGGTACCTTTGTAAGCTACCTGGTGGGCAATTTGGTTTCGGTTTCCAAACTGTCTTGGTCTTGATTGCGTTTTTAATCTCTGGAATTGATGCCGAGCGATTCTTTTTTCATTATTTGCTTCACATTGGTGTTTGTATTTTTTCTGCCTGCCGCATAGAAACTGGGGAAGGGTTCATTTCATTGCCACTTTCCAGGCTTGGAACTTCAGCCTGTGAAATATTTTGATTTCTCTTTGATTAAATCGTGTGTTTTCTCTGAGCCTCTGTCTCTTCTCCCCTGGGGGGTGGGGTTTGCTAGTTTTACTACTATGTTGTTTGTCTGAGAGCAGCCTGCGTATCCCCATCAGTTTATGCCCCTCCAAACTTGGCTCTGCTATTTGTAAATTGTAATTCACTGTGGCTTTTCTGAGTCTGTCACAAAGGATAACATTTCTGCAGTCTAGAGTGAGAAGGTATTGGGTTTAACACTTGTCTTGTCCTCTTATTATTTGTGAATCATCAACTGGTTCTTTCCCCAGTTAATTCCCCCTATCAGTGTTAAGTGTGACCAGTTTGACAATTGGCTGGTGGGTCACCTCCTTTTCCTTCCAGCTCGCTTATCTTGCAAAGAGGTGCATATTTGTAGGGCTTTGACTTGGGGCGAAACAGAAGAACCCCTTGCAAGATGTCCCAAGAAGGTCAGTTGGAAGTTTTCAGGGGAGAGATGATGACCTTCAGTTTATGGGACTACGGGGTCTTTGGCCTCATGCTGTTGATCTCGACCAGCATTGGCCTCTTCCACGCCCTCAAAAAAGGCGGGCAGAAGACCTCAGACGACTTCTTCACGGGGGGACGGCAGATGTCGGCAGTCCCCGTGGGCCTCTCGCTCTCGGCCAGCTTCATGTCAGCCATCCAGGTGCTGGGGGTCCCGGCGGAAGCGTACCGGTATGGCATGAAGTTCTTGTGGATGTGCCTGGGGCAAGTCCTGAACACCCTTTTGACGGCCTACCTGTTCCTGCCGGTGTTTTATCGTCTGCGGCTCACCAGCACTTATGAGGTAAGAGAGCCGTGACTGGGGAAGGATTTGGAAAGGGATGGGCAGGAATTTGTTCTCGTGACCTTCTTTCATTCCCCTGTAACAAACACCCTTGTTGGGCTTAGGGTTACCAGGTCCCTCTTCGCTACCGGCAGAAGATTTTTGGGGCAGAGCCTGAGGAGGACGGGGTTTGGGAGGGGATAGACTTCAATGCCATAGAGTCCAATTACCAAAGTGGCCATTTTCTCCAGGTGAACTGATCTCTATCGGCTAGAGATCCATTGTAATAGGAGGAGGTCTCCAGCTACTACCTGGAGGTTGGCAACCCTAGTCAGGCTATGTAGCCTTATTGTGGAGTTGAGAATGCTATGAACTAGGCTGGCCTTGAGATTTGGTGACCTTGAACATCAATGCATTGAGATATGAGAATTGTCCCCAATGATCTAACCCAGCATTACCATGTCGAGAACCCGGACCTCAAAAAAGGTTCTGCATATGAAGTGAGCCTCTGGTTTACGTGTTGTAAGGTTATTACTGACATTTTCCAAATAGCAATTTCAATGTTAAAAAACGTTATCGTAGTCATCTTTGCACATCCCTGCAAGGTAGGCCAGTCTTATCCCCATTCTGATGACAGGGGAACTGAGATTGAGAGAGAATGAGTTTGAGGCAGAAGCACAATTCGAACCAGGGACTTCCTGATTTGTACCTCCCTCTTTTAGCCTCTGCACTGTGCCCAATGACATTTCTTCTTTAGCCTGGTGACCTAATTGTCACTGTCATGCTAAGATGGAATCTGGGACAACGCGGGCTGGATTCACAAACCACAGTGTTAGTTTTTAAAGATATACACCTTGAATCATCATGAAAATGCAAAATGTTAGCAACTTAAGATAACTGTCTTTTCCCCCACATCTATCTATGGTGAGTTTGTTCTTGCTGCAGATCCGGAACAACAACCAAAGGGGGGGGGGGAACTCAACGAAAATGTTGAATCCAAACCGAAAAGGTTGAGCTAAAAAATTCTAAAATTACAAATATATAAATTTTAATATGGTGCCCAGTAAAGTTAAAAACATAAGGGGTTTGAGGGGTCTGGAGACCAAGTCCTGTGAGGAAAGGTTGAACGAGCTGGGTATGTTTAGCCTGAAGAGGAGAAGACTGAGAGGGGATATGATAACCACCTTCAAGTACTTGAAGGGCTGTCATGGAGAGGATGGTGCCGAGTTGTTTTCTGTTGCCCCAGAAGGTTGGACCAGAATCAACGGGTTGAAATTAAATCAGAAAAATTTCCATCTGGACATTAGGAAGAATTTTCTAATAGTTAGAGCGGTTCCTCAGTGGAATAGGCTTCCTTGGGAGGTGGTAAGCTCTCCTTCCCTGGAGGTTTTTAAGCAGAGGCTAGATGGCCATCTGTGATCTGTCAGCAATGCTGATTCTATGAACCTGGACCGTTCATGGGAGGGGGGGCATCTTGGCCATCTTCTGGGCACTGTGTGTGTGTGGGGGAGGTAGTTGCGAGTTTCCTGCATTGTGCAGGGGGTTGGACTAGATGACCCTGGTGGTACCTTCCAAGTCTATGATTCTATGATAAGGCCTGCAGATCCACCATAGTCCATGACTGTTCCTAGAGTGTGCACTCTAGGGTAAAGTTATGCATGAGGCTCAAAGGCCATGATTGGGTCTCCCTACATGTAATTTAGCTCTAAAAGGCCGCTGAAGGAAGGTCCGTATGGATCAGGCCTGTGGTGCTGGGTTAATAGGGTTGCCAACCTCCAGGTAGTAATTCCCTAAGGAAATAATCTCAGTACACAGCCACCAATCGTTTCAACATATGCAACTTTACTTAAATACTATTCTAATATGCACGTTGTGTATGCGTAACACTCTATTCAATAAAGTTCTGAACTGACAATAGTCTAAACGTGATGTTAACAATAGGCTTTAACCTTCTACATATATACACACTTATTCTCCTTATCTTACAAACATTCCAGAACATAAACCCCCGGGGGAATATTTCTTACGACCAGCAGTAAGGTCCACAAAGTCCCCAAGGTCCTTGCATAAGAAGGTCATAAGAATGACTGAGACTATGGGTCATTCTTATGAACTGCAAGTCTGCAGTCAGAGATATTGCACAGTCTGAAGAAGCAAATTGCACTTTTATGCGAAACAAGGATAAAAAACCGGGAACTTGTTACTTTTCTATGTGCCATAAAACATCATAACAACAACTAACGCATAGCTGTGGATGCTAGCGTTTACAACCGGCTCAACCAGCAGTAACGAGAATTGAATTGCTTGATTGGGCTACGCATGATCAGCTGACCGCAACTGAGAACGAAGTTGATTTGTACTGCCTGATTCGTGGCGGAGTTTAATACCTGCAAGGACCTTGGGGACTTTGTGGACCTTACTGCTGGTCGTAAGAAATATTCCCCCGGGGGTTTATGTTCTGGAATGTTTGTAAGATAAGGAGAATAAGTGTGTATATATGTAGAAGGTTAAAGCCTATTGTTAACATCACGTTTAGACTATTGTCAGTTCAGAACTTTATTGAATAGAGTGTTACGCATACACAACGTGCATATTAGAATAGTATTTAAGTAAAGTTGCATATGTTGAAACGATTGGTGGCTGTGTACTGAGATTATTTCCTTAGGGAATTACTAGCCATATATCAGTACACCTCCAGTTTATAGTATTTACAAATGGCCACTTGGATAGAAACCTCCAGGTAGTAGCTGGAGATCTCCTGCTATTACAACTGATCTCCAGCTGATAGAGATCAGTTCACCTGGAGAAAATGGCCGCGTTGGCAATTGGACTCTATGGCATTGACGTCCCTCCCCTCCCCAAACCTCACCCTCCTCAGGCTCCGTCCCAAAAACCTCCCGCTGATGGTGAAGAGGGACCTGGCAACCCTATGAGTTAACTTATGAACATATGAAGCTGCCTTATACTGAATCAGACCAATGGTCCATCAAGGTCAGTATTGTCTACTCAGACCGGCAGCGGCCCTCCGGAGTCTCTGGTAGAAGTCTTTCACACCACCTTCTACCTCACCCTTTAAACTGGAGATGCCAGGGATTGAACTTGGGACCTTCGGCTTGCGTTAATGGTTGGTGGTTTTCATAGTGAGAACTTATTCTTTTAATGGTAAGTCACCTCGAGCAGGACTCTGATGAGGCGGCACACAAATTCCCTAAACAAATAACCCCCCCCCCCATTGCACAGTTTCCCAGATTGAAAATGCCCCCCTGCATCTGCTTTTCAGTCTAAGATTGTCAACTTCCAGGTGGGGTTCTGGAGAGCTCCTGGAATTGTAGAAGAAAAAAGAGGGGAATAGAACCCAACCTAGAAAACGGAAGTTGGTTCTCAAGGTTGGGTGAGATGATTTTTTTAAAATAAATAATGAAAATATAGGGGTTGTGTGACCGTGGTCTTGGTATTTTCTTTCCTGACGTTTCGCCAGCAGCTGGTGAAACGTCAGGAAAGAAAATACCAAGACCACGGTCACAAAGCCCGGATAACCTACGAGAACTGATGAACTCTGACCTTGAAAGCCTTCAACAATATAATGAAAATATAATTTATTAGAAGAGCTATATAAGAATTGCCCTGACCTGGATGGCCCAGGCTAGCCTGATCTCGTCAGATCTCAGAAGCTAAGCAGGGTCGGCCCCGGTTAGTATTTGGATGGGAGACCACCAAGGAAGTCCAGGGTTGCTGTGCAGAGGAAGGCACTGGCAAACCACCTCTGTTAGTCTCTTGCCATGAAAACCCCCCAAAGGGGTCACCATAAGTCGGCTGTGACTTGACGGCACTTTACACACATACACACATATAAGAATTAAAATTATTTAAAAACCGTTAAAATAGCACAAAGGCATTTGTTAAGGCTGATGTCTATCACCACAAGCCAAACGCGTTTCAGCCTATATGGCCTTCCTCAGTGGTCTATTTAAATCATATATAAAACATGCACACACATTACAAATATATTTACATATATAAGCAATATACAAAAAACCAGGCATGTGATAGGTTGTATATATTACCAATTATAACACCATCTGGTAGGATGGTCTTAGGTTTTTATGCTGGGCTGTATATGTCTCCTCATAAGTTGTGTGCAAGTATCAACCTATTAAAACAGTGTCGATCTCCTGGAATTACCACTGATCTCCAGACTACAGGTATCAGTACCCCTGGAAAAAATGACAGCTTTGGAGGGTGGACTTTATGCAGTATACCCTGCTGAGGTCCCTCCCCTCCCCAAAACCCTCCCTCCTCAGGCTTCATCCCCAAATATCCAGAAATTTCCCAACCTGGAGTTGTCAACCCTATTTAAGTCCCAGTTGGGGAAACAAGATGGGGAACTTGGGGTATAGACCGTAACTGGGCATGGCATTTTCCATTGGGAGGAAGGGCTTGTTAAGTCTTCATTTCCCCTTCCAAGCAAACCCATCCCTTTCCTGCATCATGTATGAAGAGACCTTTTCCCCACTGGGTGCTCACTCCAGCCACTTGTTATGATTTTTTTTACTATGGATGCCAAGAAGGTTGTGACTAGCCCAAGGTCACCCAGCTGGCTTTGTGTGCAGGAGTGAGGAAACAAATCCAGTTCACTAGATTAGCCTCTGCTGCTCATGTGGAGGAGTGGGGAATCAAACCCGGTTCTCCAGATCAGACTCCACCGCTCCAAACCACCGCTCTTAACCACTACACCACGCTGGCTCAAAGCTGAGGGACCTCAGCAGAGTATAATGCCGTACAGGCCACTCTCCAAAGCAGTCATCTAAGATATCTACCAGTCATCTGTGGTCTGGAGATAGGGTTATCAGCTCTGGGTTGCGATATACCTGGAGATTTCGGAGGTGGGACCTGAAGAAGGTGGGGTTTGAGGAGGGGAGGGACCTCAGCAGGGGATAACGCCATAGAGCTCACCCTCAAAGCAGCCATTTTCTCCAGGGAAACTGATCTTTTTTTTTAATTTTTATTGATTTTATATAGTAAAACATACAAAAAAAGGAAAAAATAACAATAAAAACAAAAATATATGTATAAAAAAACCAACAACATATAAAGCGCACTATTACGACCTAAACTAATACATTGATTTTGCTATCTATTCTTTTTTTTTTTTAAAGGCCTATAGTGCCCTATACCCAACCACCCACCTGTGTGCCCTTCACCATTGGACTTCCAGCGAAGTGTTATGACAGTAAATAAAAAAAACCCTGTTGTTATATTCATTGATTAAAAATCACATTAGACTATAATTCGTTAATTATACCTTTAAAATCCGTTTTTGCCAATTTGTCCCAATATGCGGCGGCTTTTGACCATGTATGTTTAAATTCATCCAAAGCTTTACCATGTAAAGAATCTGTAATTTTGGCCATCCGCATATAAAACCATAGTTTTTCTCTCCACTCTTTGATTGAAGGTTTACTTATTTGCTTCCATTTTCTAGCAATAACAATTCTTGCTGCATCAAAACTGTATTGGCATATGACTCTATCACCTTTATCAAAATCTTTTTTTGGAATTCCCAATAAACAAAAGGCAGGATTTCTTTTAATTTTTGTTTTGATCAAATTGTTAGTTTCGTTCAAAACCAAACACCAGAACCTCTTAATTTTTTTACAAAACCACCAAGCATGCATAAATGTTCCAGTATCTGTTCCGCATTTCCAACAAAAGGCCTTTTCGTCTTTTTTCATTTTATTTAATAACACTGGGGTTATATACCATCTATAAAACATTTTATATAGATTTTCTCTTATTTCGTTTGTAACAGTGAATTTAAATTCCTTTTTCCATAAGTTTCCCCATATCTCCAAATCTATATTATAACCTAAATCCCTCATCCATTTCACCATCACCGGTTTAATCCTTTCCTGTTCTAAATTCATTTCTATAAATAATTTGTAAATCTTTCCTATCATTCCTTTGTTACCCTTAGATAATATAATCTCAAATTTAGATTTGGTTTGATTAAAACACAGCCTATTATCCTTACTGAATACATCCTTTAGTTTATAATACATAAACCAATCTTTAATCTGAAGTTCTTCCCGTGATTTCATCACCCATAACCCATCTTTGTATTGTATCATTTCTCTATAGTTATTAGAATCCAACTTTAAATGTGCACCTCTTCGCATAAATGCTTCTATGGGATTAATCCAACCAGGCGTTTTGGGGTTAATCTTAATCGTCTAGAGATCAACTGTAAGAGCGGGAGTGCTCCCGGTGCTTCCTGGAGGTTGGCAACCCTATCTGGAGACCAGTTGTAATTCTGGGAGATCACCAGGCCCCATTTGGAGGTCTGCTGGGCACACGTAGGACTTGTGGTTGTTTTTGCTAGAACAAACTAACATTGACACTTGGTAGGAGTTTGTCCTTTGGATGTCTCTGGAATGCAAAATAATTCTGTCATTCTGTTTGTTGGTGTTATAACAGTTGGCAGCAACCTCGAGATTCTGACTCCCCTCCTCCAAAATAACATTTCACAGATGTAAATAGGGGTACACCCTGGCAAGAGCCTTTGGATTTGCAGGACTGCCTGAGTTGTCCTCTTCCCCATTATCCAGTGTGGAAGGCCCTCCTTCCAGCCAGCGTGGTGTAGTGGTTAAGAGCGGTGGTTTGGAGCTGTGGACTCTGATCTGGAGAACCGAGTTTGATTCCCCACTCCTACGCAGGAGCGGCGGAGGCTAATCTGGTTAACTGGATTTGTTTCCCTACTCCTACCCATGAAGACAGCTGGGTGACCTTGGGCTAGTCACACTCTCTCAGCCTCACCTACCTCACAAGGTGTCTGTTGTGGGGAGAGGAAGGGGAGGTGATTGTAAGCCGGCTTGATTCTTCTTTAAGTGGTAGAGAAAGTCGGCATATAAAAACCAACTCTTCTTCTTCTTCTTCTCCTCTCTCTGATATATTTTTTGGCTCTGCAAATGACTGCAAACAGCTCTGCTTTCCAAGCCAAGGAAGTGCTTGTTCTTTTAGGCTAGGCTAGGGAAATGGCCTTGTCTGGCAATCTCTTCTTATCGACAGTTTGGGATGATCCCGTGCTTGCCCATGAAATGGGCTGGCTAGGCCCTATGTGGCTTTATGCTTTGCAGATAGGATTGCCAGTCCCTCTTCTTCACCACTGGCAGGAGGTTTTCTTTTTTTTGGGGGGGGGAGACTGAGGAGGGCGGGGTTTGGGGAGGGGAGGGACTTCAATGCCATAGAATCCAATTGCCAAAGCGGCCATTTTCTCCAGGGGAACTGATCTCTGTCGCCTGGAGATCAGCTGTAATAGCAGTTCTCCAGCCACCGCCTGGAGGTTGGCAACCCTATGCATCACAATCATGTGACTCGCAGATCCCCCTCAGTTCACCATGCCTCCAGCACCCCATTCGCTATGGAGAAGAAGCTTCAGCCTCCCACTACCTGACTTGAAATGGTCCAGGCCAGGTGTGTGTGCAGTTCAGCTTATTGGGGAAACCCATGAGTGAACATGTGGACCATTGCACGTCAGGAAGGCTCAGGCCTAGGGTTGCCAGCTCTGGGTTGGAAAATACCTGGAGATTTTGGGGGTGGAGCCTAAAGGGGGCAGGGTTTGAAGAGGAACTTCAATGGGGTACAATGCCATAGAGTCCAAATCCCAAAGCGGCCATTTTCTCCAGGTAAAATTCCATCCATAGGGTTGCCAAGTCCCCCCTCTCCTCTGGTGGGAGATTTTGGGGAGGGGCAGGGATTGCCCCTGGTCTGTCTCGTTTGTTCCTTGGAGTTATGCCTGAGTTTTCCATCCATTAGAGATGACCTCGCTGCCAGCCCTCACAATGTCCGGGTCTTCCCATTCCTCTGTTAACCCGACTCTTCCATCTTCCCTGAGCAAAGCCTTGGTGAAATTGCCATGCAGAAGGCAAAGTGCGGGACGTGCAAGCTTGGTTTCTCTCACAGCCAATTATAAAGCAGCATGTCCAGAGGCAGGGTTTCAAATGCTTCCTGCTTCTTGCTTCCTTGGAGCTCTTTCTGTGCAGAAGAAAAGCTTTTTAAAACCGAGGCTTGGATTTCTCCCCCGCCCCCTTCCTTTCAGATTGCTCCATTTTTGTTGTTATTCTTAACATGCTTTTTCTTCTGGCAGTTGGGTTGGGGGGATTTTCTCCACAAAGTAAGCCAATTACAAAGTAGCATTTAAAGGGACAGGGACTTGATTTGAGCTTGGAGACTGCTGGTGCATAGATTCCCAACAGGAAAGTGTGGGTTCAGCGAGCAACGAACCTTAGGTTAAGCTCCAATGCATAAATGACCATACAGGACTACATGGACCAATAGTCTGATTTGGAATAAACCAGCTTCAAATGGTCAACAGCAAAATCTAGAAAGATACCCTTCTGCTTGTATAGCCATAGCTCAGTGGTGGAGCACATTTTTTGCATGCTTGGGATTGCCGGCACAGCATCTACTTTTCCAAAGCCTGCACCAAGGATGAGTCATGGATGTGTACGCAACTCCCCGCAAAAATTGCCCAGGGTGTCAGCTGTTCAGTGAAACCTTTGGCTCATCTTTTTGTTTTCCATCTGATGAACGGTTTTTACATCCCAGCTGACCGCTGGAATCAAAGTTCTAAGATGAGAGGAAAGTCAACACAACATCGCAACATACAAGCAGGTATTCCAGATTCCAAAATGTAGAACACTTTGGATGTGAAGGGAGAGCAAACAAGAAGCGTGTATCTGCTAGATTATAATTTATACCTGGAGATCTGTCAAACAAGAATAGCAATCGGCTGCCAATTTGGGTCTGATTTCCTTAGGCAAATCAAGATGGTTCTCTAGGTGACAAGTTTATCTTGAACTGATTAGCAGAAGCATACCTTGGGAGGAAATGTATTCCTATGTAATTCACATGATGTTAATTTGATGGCTAATTTAGGTTTGCATCTCCGCCTTACCATAAGATCAATGCGCCGTGGAGCAGAACAAGACCAATGATATCTGACTAAATCAACAAGAGTTGCCACATAATTATAAGCACATTAACTGTAGTGGTAAAGTTTATGGCTGTCAGTCAAAGGTCACTGAGATATGGTTTAACAAGAGGTGTCAATGAAAACAGGTTTTAAAAGGGGGAAATTGGAACCAAGCCAGCAATTGGAACCAAGCCAGCAAGCAAACAATTTTGTTTCCCACAGAAGGAGCTGCAATTTTGGCCCCTCCATTTCTGTCCTCTTTTTCAGGAGTCTCGGCCAATATTATTTACCTGTGAACCTGTCTGTGTCCACAAGACCGTAGCAGATTTTCCAGGCTTTGGTACAATCTGTTTATTTCTAAGTAAGACCGTGGGAAAATCTACCTTGGCTCTTCATACATGTTAAACAAGAATAAAAAGAAAAAAGGCATCTTTATTTTGTCTTTCTTGCGTTGCTAGGAAGGTGGCCAGCTCGTTTTTCCTACCAAAGCTCACGTTAGGGTTGCCAGGTCCCTTTTCACAACTGGAGAGAGAGTTTTTTTGGGGCGGAGCCTGAGGAGGGCTGGGTTTGGGGAGGGGAGGGACTTCAATGCCAAAGGGTCCAATTGCCAAAGTGGCCATTTTCTCCAGGTGAACTGATCTCTGTTGGCTAGAGTTGCCAACCTCCAAGTGGTGGCTGGAAATCTGCTATTACAACTGATCTCCAGCCGATAGAGATCAGTTCTCCTGGAGAAAATAGCCGCTTTGGCAATTGGACTCTATGGCATTGAAGTCCCTCTCCTCTCCAAACCCCGCCCTCCTCAGGCTCCGCCCCCAAAATCTCCAGGTATTTCCCAACCTGGAGCTTGCAGCCCTACTGTTGGCTGGAGATCAGTTGTAATAGTAATAGGGTTGCCAGGTCTCTCTTCACCACCAGCGGGAGGTTTTTGGGGTGGAGCCTGAGGAGGGTGGAGTTTGGGGAGGGGAGGGACTTCAATCCCATAGAGTCTAATTGGCAAAACGGTCCTTTCCTCCAGGTGAACTGATCTCTATCAGCTGGAGATCAGTTGTAATAGCAGGAGATCTCCAGCTAGTACCTGGAGGTTGGCAACCCTAAATAGTAGGAGATCTCCAGCTACTACCTGGAGGTTGGCAACCCTAGCTCACGTGCTTCTAACCAGCTGTATTTATGGCAGGCTTTCAGCCTACTACAAACTTCAGACCCTGCAAGCAGGCTGCCACCGGCCTTTCTGGCAGCCGTGGGTCCTGGCTGCTGCTTGCTCGCTCAGCTGAGGGGGCTGAAGGGCTGGTGAGTGCTTTTGAAGAAGCAAGGATGGGCTCAGCAGTGACGTGGGAAGGACCCTCTTGGGAAGGCTTGGGGGAAACCAGCCGTACAGCAGCATCATGTCAACGAGCCGTGCAAACTGACTGGAGCTGAGAGATGAGGGTGCAGGCACTGAATCCACCTTCCGGTTGGTTTGTCACGGACCACTGTTTAGTGTTCTCCCATCTAGCCGAGAAATATTCCTCCCCCGGAAATGGCACCCTTTATGCGGGTTTTATGGATCTTAAGGGAGCTTTTGATACCATCCCGAGGGAGAAGCTATGGTTGAAACTATCACATCCTACTATGGATAGGAGGTTACTATGGCTTATTCAGCAATTTCATACTGACCTCACAGCTCAGGTTCGCTGTGGCATCCAAGGAGAACTAACCGAGCCCTTTGAACTGGTCAAGGGAATTAGACAAGGTTGCCTCCTTGCTCCTCTCTTGTTTAATCTATACCTGAATGATATGGCAACCAATTTCTCAGAGTTTTGCCACCCCCCAAAGCTTGCAAGTCATCCCATCCCAATTCTACTCTATGCTGACGATGCAGTTCTCCTGTCCCGCACAAGAATTGGTTTGAAAAGGTCTTTGCAAACTTTTTCTGAGTACTGCTCTAGGGAAGGTCTTAAAATAAACCATCATAAATCTAAGATTATGATCTTCACTAAGAGGAGAAAAATGCCTCTTTTTTGCTGGGTATTAGATGGCTTTGAGGTTGACCAAGTCAAGGAGTTTGTTTACCTTGGCATTCTGTTTTCCCATAACTTAAATTGGAATGCCCATCAAAAAGCAGTGTCCAACAAAATTAAACCTGAAGTTGGTGCTATTGTCAACTTTTTTCACACCAAAGGTGGCAAATATATTCCAGGGGCTATTCAGGTTTTTAACCTGAAAATTACCCCAAGTATCCTCTTTGGTGTTGCCATCTGGATAACAGTCATCAATGAATCTATTGATCGTCCACTGCTTTAGTTCTTACGAAAACTCCTAAATGCCCCTCGATGTGTTGCTGGCGTTACTCTTCGTTCCGAGTTTGGCCAAATGTCACTTGAAGCTAGGGCGTGGTTGGCCGCCTTTAGACTACACCTTAAATTATGCTTTAGCACTGAGGGGTTCCTAGCTTCTCTGAAGCATGACCCTTTTAAATCCTCATGGCAAAAAA